>NC_135879.1:230212354-230602354 GCF_964194155.1 Cetorhinus maximus | reverse complement strand
GTGGCTGCTTGTCAGCTTCCTTCGTAAACAGATCAACCAAGCCAGCTAGCAAGAGATGAAAAGGAAGTGTCGCATCTTGAAGGACGTTCTTAGATAACATTTAACAGGCTGAATCCACAGCAGCTATTCTTGTCATGCCTCTATAATATTTCCTGGAACCAGATAGGTTTGTGGCAGCTGGAGTGGCTCCAATTATCACATGATTTACTTTTCATTTGTATTGACAATTCAGTTTATGATTCTCTACCTACCTGGGAATGAAGTTACATATAACATTCTCATTTATCACTGACTTACAAAAAGCAATGCTAACACATAACTCTACTGCACAAAGGCTATTCTGCCCACGGTGCCTCTTTGAGATCATAGGAGCATAGGAAATAGGAGCAAGAGTATGCCATTCACCCTCTCGAGCCTGCCCTGCCATTCAACCAGATCACGGTTGATCTTCTACCTCAATGGCATTTTCCTGTGCTATCCCTAAATCCCTCGATGCCTTTAATATCCAGAAATCTATTGATCTCTGTCTTGAAGATACCCAATGATTGAGCTTCTAGAGTTCTGTGGGGTAGAGAATTCCAAACATTTACCACCCTCTGTGTGAAGAGATTCTTCCTCATCTCCCCTCAATGAGTCAGTCCATGTCCCCTGGACACCCAAAGGGTGCATGGCAGCTGAACACCCCTGGTCATCTGTTCAGGCTTCTCAGAGGTTGTCCAAACTCTTCCAGTCCCCTTTGCCTGTGACCCCCTTCGACCTCATCCTCTGTCACTGCAGAGGGAGCAGCTGGCACACAGGAGGACGGCCAAAGGAAACCAGAGCCCTCCAGACCTCGGCTCTCCCGAAGACAGCCGCTGAAGTCATCAAAGGCAACAGGACAAATTAGTCAGCAAGCTGACCCCATCACTGCTGCGGAAGTCGGGGGAACACCTAGAAGCTGTAGGCCGGGTAAAATAAAGAAAGTGGGGATGTTCACTGATGATTGCACAACGTTCAGCACCATTCGTTACGCTTCAGATACTGAAGCAGTCCATGATCAGATGCAGCAAAACCTGGACAATATCCAGACTTGGGGCTGACAAGTGGCAAGTAACATTCATGCCACACAAGTGCCAGGCAATGACCATCTCCAACAAGAGAGAATCTAACCATCGCCACTTGACGTTCAACGGCATTACCATCACTGAATCCCCCACTTTCAACATCCTAGGGATTACCATTGACCAGAAACTGAACTGGATTAATCTTATAAATACTGTGGTTACAAGAGCAGGTCAGAGGCTATGAATCCTGTGATGTGTAACTCACCTCCTGACTCCCCAAATCCTGACCAGCATCTACAAGGCACAAGTCAGGAGTGTGATGGAATACTCCCCATTTGCCTGGATGAGTGCAGCTCCCTCAGCACTCAAGGAGCTTGACGTTGTTCAGGACAAAGCAGCCCACTTGATTGACACCGCATCCACAAACATTCACTCCCTCCACTACCGACACACAATAGCAGAAGTGTGTACCGTCTACAAGATGCACTTCAGGAATTCACCAAGGCTCCTTCGACAGCATCTTCCAGACCCACAACCACTACCACCTAGAAAGGCAAGGGCAGCAGATAGATGGGAACACCACCACCTGCAAGTTCCCCTCCAAGCCACTCACGATCCTGACTTGGAAATATATCGCCGTTCATTCACTATCACTGGGTCACCACCCTGGAACTCCCTCCCTAACAGCACTGTGGGTGTACCTACACCACATGGACTGCAGCAGCTCAAGAAGGCAGCTCACCACCACCGTCTCAAGGGTTATTTGGGATCGGAAATAAATGCTACCCCAGCTACCCCAGTGAAGCCCACATCCCATGAATGAATAAAGAAAATGATGAGAGTATAACCGATTGAACAAATCTGACAGCTCAATTTCTGATTCTGCAGTCAGAGAGCTCATCCTGGGCACTGCCAGGGCACATTTAATATTTGAACACATTGGAATTTCTGAAAGAATACAGAAAATGCTGGAAACACTCAGCATGCCTGGCAAAATCTGTGGAAAGAGAAAGAGAGTTACTGGCTAGGAGTTAACGTGGGCAACAGGGGTGTCGTCCACCAGTTGGAGAACCAGCGGGAGCCCTGTGTCGCTTTTCTAATACATTCCTATCAGGCACTCTCCTGGGCAGCATCGGGCCTCCTTGTCCAAGTAAGCCCCCAGGAGACGTGGTAGCATAGTGCTATTGCCACTGGAATAGTAATCCAGAGACCCAGGGACCTGGGTTCAAAACCCACCATGGCAGATGGTAAAACTTGAATTCAATAAAAATCTGAAATTAGAAGTCTGATGATGACCATGAAACCATTGCCGACTGTTGTAATAACCGTTTAGGGAAGGAAATCTGCTGTCCTTACCTGGTCTGGCCTACGTGTGACTCCAGACACATGGCAATGGGGTTGACTCTTAAATGCCCTCTAAACAAGGGCAATTAGAGATGGGCAATAAATGCTGGCCTAGCCAGTGATGCCCACATCCCATGAATGAATAAAAAAAAAAGGTGGAACTCCTGCCCCCAAGTGTTGCTGGCCAATTAGAGTTTGGTAGCTCTCCAGTCACCAGATCAGTAGCCACTGTAGTACAAACAGTGGGTCTTCACCAGGGATCACTGATGGGTCCCTGGAGAGAGGTGAGTGGGGGTGGGATGGGGGCCATGGAGAGGAGGTCCCTGATGTGAGGAAAGGGGGGTCGGAAGCAAGGGCAAGTCTCGATCAGGCACAGAGTGCCTGTGAATGAAGGACTGTTCCCTCCCCTCCCAATAGGCTGCTGGAAAATCTGACAGGGTTTGCTGGTCAGTCTCTCCGATGGCATTATTCAACCTGTGGCAGCTGGATGAGGCCCTTAAGTATTCATTTAATGGCCCCAGTGGTCCTCTGGGTGGGAAGGCCTCCCACAATCTGTCACAGAGAAAATGTTGGAATCTATTATGAAGGGGGATATAGCTGGTCAGTTAGAAAATCTCAATGCAATCAGGCAGAGACAACGTTGTTTTGCGAAAGGGAAATTATGTTTGGCTAATTCATTAGTCATTAGTAACAAGGTATTGGAGGTGCTGGTAGGCTTAAAAGTGGACAAATCTCCAGGTCCAAATGATTTGTGTCCCAGGCTGCTGAGGGAAGCAAGGGAGGAGATCTCAGGAGCTCTGACCCGAATTTTTAATTCCTCTCTTGTCACAGGGTAGATGCCAGAGGACTGGAGAACAGCTAATGTGGTTCCGCTATTTAAGAAGGGTTGTAGAGATAAGCCAGGGAACTACAGACCAGTGAGTCTCACATCAGTGGTGGGGAAACTATTGGAGAAAATTCTGAAGGAGAGAATCAATCTCCACTTGGAGAGGCAAGGTTTGATCAGGGATAGTCAGCATGGCTTTGTCAGAGGGAGGTCATGCCTAACAAATTTGATTGAATTTTTTGAGGAGGTGACCAGGTGTGTAGATGAGGGTAGTGCAGTAGATGTAGTTTATATTGATTTCAGCAAAGCCTTTGACAAGGTCCCACATGGGACACTTAAAAGAAGGCAAATGCACATGGGATACAGGGTAATTTGATAAGGTGGATTCAAAATTGGCTTAGTTGTAGGAGACAGAGGGTGATGACAGAAGGATGCTTTAGTGACTGGAAGCCCGTGTCCAGTGGTGTACCACAGGGATCTGTGCTGGGTCCCCTATTATTCATAATTTATATAAACGACATAGATGACTATGTGGGGGGTAGGATTAGTAAGTTTGTGGATGATACAAAGATTTGCCAGGTGGTTAACAGGGAGGTTGAGTGTCTTGGGCTACAGGAAGATATAGATGGGATGGTCAAATGGGCAGATAAGTGGCAGATGGAATTTAACCCTGAAAAGTGTGAGGTGATACACTTTGGAAGGAGTAATTTGACAAGGAAATATTCAATGAATGCCATGACAATAAGAAGTTCTGAGGAACAAAGGGACCTTGGTGTGTGTGTCCATTAATCTCTGAAGACGGAGGGGTATGTTAGTGGGGTGATGATAAAGGCATATGGGACACTTGCCTTTGCCTTTATCAATTGAGGCATAGATTATAAAAGTAGGGAGATCATGTTGGAGTTGTATACAACCTTGCTGAGGCCACAGCTGGAGTACTGTGTGCAGTTCTGGTCGCCACATTATAGGAAGGATGTGATTGCAGTGGAGGGGGTGCAGAGGAGATTCACCAGGATGTTGCCTGGGATGAAATATTTAAGTTATGAAGAGAAGTTGGATAGACTTGGGTTGTTTTCATTGGAGCGGAGAAGACTGAGGGGCGACCTGATTGAGGTTTAAAAGATTATGAGGAGCATGGACAGGGTGGATAGGGAGCAGCTGTTCCCCTTAGTTGAAGAGTCAGTCACGAGGGGACACAAGTTCAAAGTGAGGGGCAGGTGGTTTAGGGGGGATGTGAGGAAAAACCTTTTTACCCAGAGGGTGGTGACGGTCTGGAATGCGCTGCTTGGGGTGGAGGTGGGTTGCCTGACATCCTTTAAAAAGTACCTGGATGAGCACTTGGCACGTCATAACATTCAAGGCTATGTGCCAAGTGCTGGTAAATGGGATTAGGTAGGTGGGTCAGGTGTTTCTCACGTGTCGGTGCAGACTCGATGGGCCGAAGGGCCTCTTCTGCACTGTGTGATTCTGTGATTCTGTGATTAGAGCTCTTTGAGGAAGTAATGCAATGTGGGTAAAGGGGAACCTGTGGATGTGCTGTACTTAGATTTCCAGAAGGCATTTGACAAAATGCCACAACAAAGTTTCCTGCACAAAGTAAGAGTTCATGACGTAGTGGGTAACATGTTAGCATGGTTAGAAGATTGGTTAGCTAACAGGAAACAGAGAGTAGACATAAATGGGTTATTTTCGGGTTGGCAAGATGCAACTTGTAGAGTGCCGTAGGGAACTGTGCCGGGGCGACAGCTATTTGTAATCTATATCAATGATTGGGATGAAGGGACCAAATGTATAGTTTAGCATTGTTCAAAAAGATACATATTGTCAAACCTTTTCATCTTGCACTCGTCAGGCCAATTCACAAGAATGCCAAATGTAAAGGGAACAACAATTTATACTTCATGAGAAGAGAGCTCTGATTGGTTGGCAAGTGGACTGTAGAGGTACCACTCAACTGATAACTGCCAAGCTTTGTTAAATTCAAACCAGGCAGGTTGACTCTGATTGGTCAATGCATTGCTTTGGAAATAAACCAGAGAATAGTTGTCACCTACTTTGCTCGGTTGAAACAGGCATGATGTGTATACATGTTCTTTCTGTCTGCAAAGGACAGGTCCCTGTGTATTACTATATGTAGCTTCTAGCACGCATGAGCGTGTCACATTGTGAGCCCAACTGGCAATCGTAAATTGGTTGTCAACATATTTCTTAGCACACTCAGGATCGTTTAGCAAATGATGTCTAATTGCGGAATCGCATCTAACGTTGGACACTATGTTTTAAGTTTTGCAAGCAGGGGCTGGTTGGGTACAGTCTGTACCTTGCATATTGCGAACAACTGATGGAGCATGCAGTTTGATACGGCCTGCCAGGCTTTGGGACATACGACCTACATACCAAACATTACACCGGCACTGAATTCAAAAATCATATTACTCATTTGTGTGATAGGCAGAACGTCTTTTTGGCTTGACGGCAGCATCCTGTTAGTCGTAAATACCATTCGTGTTGCTGCTGCATAATAGCGGTGTGAAACAGCTAGCATCACCTGTTGCTCAAATTTTTGAGATACCTTGCCCTTCCAGGGTAACCTGAGGTAGGCGGCACACTTATTTAAAAAATGCTTGCACAAAAACAAAAATACCTGGAAAAACTCAGCAGGTCCGACAACATATGCGGAGAGGAACACAGTTGACATTTCGAGTCCTTATGACTCTTCATCAGAACAAAGGAAATAGAGAAATGAGGTGAAATATAAGCTGGTAGAGGGGGGCTGGGACAGGTAGAGCTGGATAGGCGGCCAGTGATTGGTGGAGGCAAAGAAGAGATTGCCAAAGATGTCATAGACAAAAGGACAAAGGGGTGTTGATGGTGGTGATATTATCTAAGGAATGTGCTAATGCTTGTTGGGCTTGTGTAAGACCAATAAGCTGCCATGGGATATATGTGATAGGATTCATCCCCATGGCTCACTGTATGTATGGGCTGCATCATAAAATCACAAAATTGTAATATTTTTCATCTGCTAATATTACTGTCATTTTTCTTATGCACTGGAAAACAGGCGGTTAGGGTAATTGGAGTAAGAGCCAGAGTGACTACACGAGTCTAAAACCAACAGTAAGAAGTGGTTTTGATATGTTAATAAACCAATAGGAACTTCAATCAGAGCTTTACAGAAAGCAATAACAGGAGTGTTTTTGAGTGAAGTTGTTTTAGTTCAAAGGGTGATGTATGTAGGTTGTAAGTAAGGTAAGGATAAGGTGAGTTTGTTTTTACAAGCCTAAAAGTCAGGGTAACAAAATGAGTTCAATCAATTCTGGGAGGAAAGCATTTCTGAAGAGTCCGGATGAGACAATAGAGAGATCAAAGGGAAGGAATGCATTTAAGGAAATACTAATGCCTAGGTTGGGGGCGGCTGGTCTGATTTCCCAGAAGACAGCAGGGTAGCTGCTTAGGCCTCCCAGAAGACAGCAGGGTAGCTGTTTAGGCCTCCCAGAAGACAGCAGGGTAGCTGCTTAGGTCTCCCAGAAGACAGCAGGGTAGCTGCTTAGGTCTCCCAGAAGACAGCAGGGTAGCTGCTTAGATCTCCCAGAAGACAACAAGGTAGCTGCTTAGGTCTCCCAGAAGACAGCAAGGTAGCTGCTTAAGTCTCCCAGAAGACAGCAGGGTAGCTGCTTAGGTCTCCCAGAAGACAGCAGAGTAGCTGCTTACGTCTCCTAGAAGACAGCAGGATAGTTGGGCAGAACTCCGAAGAGAGAGAGTGTGAACAAGGCCAGACTGGGAGAACCAGTTGCTTTCAGCCTCAGAGGACACCCCAAGGGAAAAGGCACTGTGTGGTAACACTTATTGGAATTCTATAGATTACAGGATCTAGAACGATGGTTGCTGAACAGAAAGGGGTAAGGTTAGCTCTGAGGGTAATTGAGTTAAGATCTTGTGGAACTGCCTTAAAGTACTGTTAACTGTGTGAAGCCATTCTTGTGTTTAAGGGTAATTGCGTTTTAATTTTTTTGCTTTATTCTTTTAATAAATGTTTACTGTAGTATAAAATTATCACAAGTGGTTGGGAAGATCACTTCCTGATTTCAGAGCCTCTCCTTATACTATACAAATTGCAAAAAAAAAACATTTTGGGCAGCTCAGCATTTACCATCAGCCATGCCATAACAAAATTGGGGGCTCTTTAAGGGATATTAAATGAATAATTCATCGATTGGCTTGGAATTGGTGAATTTAAAGGCAAGGAGGATGAGGAGTATACTGAACCAGGAGCAGGATTGTGAGATTTTAAAGTGGGAGACTGCAATATGGCTGTTGGCGGTTGCTAAGACTTGCCTGCGATTGAAGTTATAACCTTGGTTGCTTTACAAAAAGTAACTAAAGCTAAGTTAATGGGATTGGCAGTTAAGTTACAATTAGCATTATCTGCAGGAGTAAGGAAATCAGACGTAAGTGAAGGTATAGTACAGCATTTGAAGTTGGAATGAACACCCGAGAGACTGAGTCCTCCAAGCGGTGGGCCATTGGAATGGGCTCAAATTCAGTTGCAAATAAAAACAATTGAATTGGAGGGAAAGGAAAGGGGATGAATACTTCAAAGCCAAGAGAGAAAGAAAAGAAGAAAGGGAATTGAAACTGAAGAAATTAGCAGTGGAAGAAAAACAAAAAGAGAGGGACAGAGAATTCCAGCTGGCAGTTAAAAAAGAGACACCAGAAGGTGAGGAAGGACTTATTTCCAGATCAGAACCCAGTGGGAAGATGTTTAAATTTGTTCAAGCTCTCCCAAACTTTCGAGAAAGAGATGTTGAAGCATTCTTTATCTCATTTGAGAAAAGAGCTAAACAGATAAAATAGCCAAAATAAATTTGGACATTGCCTATTATAGTCTTGGTTGGTGGGTAGAGATAATGAGGTATATGCATCACTGTAAGAAGAAATATCAGGGGAATATGTTGCAGTGAAAAAGGCTATTCTGAATGCCCATGAATTGCTTCCAGTGGCATACAGGCAGAAATTTCAAAATGTGAGTGAACAGCCTGGATAGACTCATACTGAGTTTGAAAGAGTCAAACAAAGTAATTTTAGCAGGTGGATCAGGGCGTTAAAAATAAAGGGAACCTATGACGCCCTTAGAAGAATTTTGGAAGAATTTAAAAGATTCACTTCCTTTAGCAGTAAGAACCCATGTGGAGGAACAAAGGGTTAAAACTGCTAGACAGGCAGCAGAGAGAGCAGATGATTATGAGCTGGTCCATGAATCAAAACCTTTTCTCAGCACCCTTTTAAACCTGAGAAGGATAGAAAATGGGAAGGTGAGAGGAAGGTAGGTAGTCAAAGAAGAGAAGGAATAGCTGGAGAGTCTGAGGAGATTTCACCTCAGACTAGGAAGGAAGATACGGAGAGTGGAAGGGATGTAAGAAAGCTTAAATGTTTTCATTGTAATAAAATTGGCCATACGATGTCAACGTGCTGGGGGGGTTACATGGGAAACCTTATGGATTAGTAGGAGCTATGAAAGGTGCTGTAAAGTCTGAGGCTTTAGAACAAGACAAACTGGTCTCCTCTACATTGGAGAGACCAAACACAAACTGGGCGACCGCTTTGCAGAACACCTGCGGTCTGTCCGCAAGAAAGACCCAAACTTCCCTGTCACTTGCCATTTTCACACTCCACCCTGTTCTCTTGCCCACATGTCTGTCCTTGGCTTGCTGCATTGTTCCAGTGAAGCCCAACGCAAACTGGAGGAACAGCACCTCATCTTCCGACTAGGCACTTTACAGCCTTCCGGGCTGAATATTGAATTCAACAACTTTAGATCTTAAACTCCCCCTCCCCCCATCCCCACCCCGTTTCTTCCCCCTCCCCTTTTTTTTCAATAATTTATATAGATTCTTCTTTTCCCACCTATTTCCATTATTTTTAAATCTACAACTAATACTTTGTTAGTCTTTCCACCCCACCCCCATTAGAGCTGTACCTTGAGTACCCTGCCATCCATTCTTAATTAGCACTTTTCTTAGATAATATCACCACCTTCAACACCTCTTTGATCCTTTTGTCTGTGACATCTTTTGATTATCTGCTCCTATCACTGCTTGCTTGTCCCCACAACCACCCCACCCTCAACTTCTCTCTCCCCCCGCCCCCCACCTTAGACCAGCTTATATTTCACCTCTCTCCTAACTATACTTCAGTTCTGCCGAAGGGTCATGAGGACTCGAAACGTCAACTGTTTTCTTCTCCACCGATGCTGCCAGACCTGCTGAGTTTTTCCAGGTAATTCTGTTTTTGTTTTGGATTTCCAGCATCCGCAGTAGCTTTTAGCTTTTTGTTTTTACAAACTGGTAGGAGTTGTTCAAGTAGAAAAGCAAGCACAAATATTAGCCGAAGGTGTGAAAATGGGTTCACAGCCTATTCAAAGGAATGTTGAAAGGCAGGTTGCAGACATGTTTAAAGATTGCATCTGTGAGGGAGAAGTCTTTTCATGTGTACAAGGTAGAGTTGGCAAAGATATATAGATTTTAAGAGATACGGAAGCCAGTCAATCCTTAATGATGTGGGGTAGTGATATTTGTTGTCCAGAGGGAATTTTACAAGAAAAGGGGAATTCATGGAGAAACAAAAAATATTCCATTGTGCAAGGTAAATTTCAAAAGTAGCTTGAAAACAGGTGAAGTGATGGTAGGAGTAGTGGAGAAATTGCCTATTTCAGGGGATTTAATTTACCATAGGAAATGATGTAGTGGAGCCACAGATGTTGGCGATGCCTACTGTAGTTGAACAGCCTGTGGAAATGAAATCCACAGAAAGTGTTGCAGGAAAACCATCCTGCTTTGTTTCCAGACTGTGTGGTAACACAATCACAGACTCATAAGATGAGACAGGAGGAAGAGGAGTCTAGAAGGCAGGGCAAAGAGGCTGAAGTGCAATTAGATGACACTATCTTTGATAAGATTGCTCAGGAAGAGAGAGTGGAGGAGAATAAAGCTGAAGTGTTTAGTTCAAGGAAATTGATAGATTTACAGCAAAAAGATCCAAAAATAAAGCAGTTATACCAAACAGCTTACTCAGAGAGAGAGGCGAAGTGCATTCCAGAATGTTATTATCTTAAGGATAGTATATTAATGAGGCCGTGGAGACCTTCTCATGTTTCGACTGATGAGAAGTAGGCAGAAATACACCAGGTGGTAATAGCTCCTGGATACAGGAAGGACGTTTTGAAAGTAGCTCATGAAGTTCCAGTAAGGAAGCATTTAGGAATAAAGAAAACCCGGGCTAAAATACAGAAACTGTTTTACTGGCCTGGACTGCGTAAAGATGTAGTCAGATCCTGTCGAACATGTCACACATGTCAGGTGATAGGACAACCTCAAGCAGTAATAAAACCTGCATCTTTAATTCCTATTCCAGCATTTGAGGAACCTTTTACTAGGGTCCTGATTGATTGTATACTGTCCCTCCTAAGACAAAAAGTGGAAATCAGTACTTGCTGACAATCATGGATGTATCCACTAGACTCCCAGAAGCGATACCATTGAGAAATATCACAGCAAAACAATTGTAGATGCAGTGACCAATTTTTTTCAATATGGTTTGCCAAAAGAAATACAGTCGGATCAGGGTTCAAATTTCATGTCACAGTTGTTTAGTGAAGACATGAACAGCCTAGGGATAAAGCAGTTTAAGTCATCAACTTATCATCCTGAAATACAACGGGCATTAGTGGGATGGCGTCAAACTCCAAAGACTATAAAGGGGCCATACAGTCAGGATTACCTACAAGATTGGGATAGAAGAATTCTATTCTTATTACTTGCTATTAGAGATGAACCTAATGACTCTACAAAGTTTAGTCTCTTTGAATTAATATATGGTCATGAAGTGAGAGGACTACTCAAACTAATTAAGGAGAAATTAATGAGTAGGAATTCAGAAACTATACTCTTGGACTATGTATCAAAGTTCAGGGAAAGATTGAACAGAGCATGTGAATTAGCTAAAGAGCATTTAAAAATATCACAGCGGGCGATGAAGACAGAAGCAGATAGAAGGCAAAGGTTTGTAGCTGTATAGCTGGGGAAAAAGTGTTAGTTTTTTTGCCAGTATCAGGTGAACCATTAAAAGCCAGGTTTAGTGGGCCTTACCAAATGGAAAAGAAATAAAGTGAAGTGAATTATTTGGTAAAAGCTCCAATAGAAGAAAAGCCCAGAGGGTATGTCATATAAATATGCTCAAAAAGTACTTCGATAGGGAGGATAACTAAAAAGAAGAAGTAATGGTAATGATGAATCAGGAAAAGGAAGTAGGGATGGAAGATTCCAAAATTGACTTTCTTCGAATGCAATTGGAAAATGAGGAAGTGCCTAATAATTTGAATGAAATGCTGAGTTACCTTCCAGATAAGAATGGAAGTGACTTGAGAGAGCTATTGCAGTCACATAGGAATAACTGTGGGATAAATTGGGAAAAACAAAGGTAGCTGTACATGATGTAGATGTAGGGAATCCTGTTCCAATCAAGCAACACCTGTATAGGTTGAATCCAGTAAAATTATCACAAGTGCAAAAAGAAATTGAATTTATGCTCAAGGATGACATTATTGAGTTGAATTGCAACAATTGGAGTTCATCTATTGTGCTGGTACTGAAGCAGGATGGAACACAAAGACTGTGTGTAGATTATCAAAAAGTGAATGCAGTGACACAAACAGAATAATAACCTATTCTATTTTTGGAAGACTGTATTGAGAAAATGGGACAATCAATGTTCATTACAAAGACTGACTTGCTGAAAGAATTTTGGCAAGTACCTCTATCGGAAATGGTGAAAGGGGTTTCAGCTTTTGTAACACCAGATGGGCTCTATCAGTTCAAAGTCCTGGCATTAGCATGAAAAATGCACCAGCAACCTTCCAGATACTAACACATAAGGTTCTTGCTGGACTGAATCACTGTGCTGTATGCTTTGATGATTTGACAGTATTCAGTCAGACATAGGAGGAGCACTTATAGCATCTGGGAGAGTTATTTGATCATCTACAAGAAGCTAATTTGGCGGTGAACTTGGCTAAGCATAAATTTACGAAAGTACTTGTGACATATTTAGGCCATATTATTGGACATAGTAAGATGGCCCCATGAAATGTAAAAATAAAGTTATGATTTCTGGGCATGAACTCTTAAAAACTCTTAACAAGAAGTTCAACTGGACATCAGAGTGCCAAAGTGCGTTCAAAAATCTGAAAACTGTGTTGACAACAGCACCAGTTTTAGTAGTTTAAATTGGCTATTGATGAAATTGATATGGGTATTGGTGCTGTATTGTTGCAGGAAGATGATGCAGGTATTGAAAATATTTTTCAAAGAAGTTAAATGTTCATCAACAGAAATACTCTACCATTGAGAGGGAAATATTGAGGATGGTACTGGCATTGCAACATTTTGAAATTTATGTTGCCAACAATTCATCAAAAACAGTTGTTTACACTGACTATATTGGTTACGATTTTTGGAAAAGTTTCAAAACTGGAATGCTAGACTGTTTAGATGGAGTCTACTGTTACAACCATTTAACTTGCAAATTATACATGTATCGAGAAAACCTAATTGCAGATGCATTATCGAGGGTTTAAGGAAGATTGAACACATGAAAGCTGGGAAAAAGGACTGAAATGGACTCTATTTTTACTGAAACCTTGAGTATATCATCATGTTAATGCAAGCATCTTATAATGTAATAATATAGTGTAATGATATAGTGTATAGAGATAAGAAATACTTAATAGGAAAATGGTTGAGAAAATGAAACCGTCTTTTTGAATTATCACGGTTCATTTTCTAAAAAATGGGGGGAGGTGTCAAGAAAACAAGAAATTATCAAATTTTTCATCTGCCAATATCACTGTCATTTTTTTTATGTACTGGAAGACAGGTGGTTAGAGTAATTAGAGTAAGAACCAGAGTAAATACATGAGTCTAATACCAACAGCAAGAGGTGGTTTTGATATGTTAATGAACCATAAGGAGCTTTAATCAGAGTTTTACACAAAGTAATAACAGGAGTGTTAACTCGAAACGTCAACTTTATTCTTCTCCGCCGATGCTGCCAGACCTGCTGAGTTTTTCCAGGTAATTCTGTTTTTGTGTTTTTGAATTGAGTTGTTTTAGTTCAAAGAGGGGTATATGCAGGTTATAAATGGTGTAAATAAGGTAAAGATAGGGTAAGTTTGTTTTTACAAGTCTAAGAGCTAGGGTAACAAAATAAATTTAATCATTTCTGGGATGAAAGCATTTCTGAAGACACTGGTTAAGACAATAAAGAGATCAAAGGGAAGGAATGCATTTAAGGAAACAAAAACAAAAATAGCTGGAAAAACTCAGCAGGTCTGACAGCATCTGCGGAGAGGAACACAGCTAACGTTTCGAGTCCGGATGACTCTTCAACAGAGCTAAAGAAATATAGAAATGTGGTGAAATATAAGCTGGTAGAGGGGGGTGGGACAGGTAGAGCTGGATAGAGGGCCAGTGATAGGTGAAGGCAAAGAAGAGATTGCTATAGATGTCATAAACAAAAGGACAAAGGGGTGTTGACGGTGGTGATATTATCTAAGGAATGTGCTAATGGGGACATTAAGGGTAGAAAGCAGGACAAACAAGTGGTAGATGGCCCTAGTAGGGGTGGGGATGGGGAAAGGGATCAAAATGGGCTAAAAGCTGGAGATAAAACGATAGATTTAAAAATAGGTGGGAAAAGAAAAATATATTTTAAAAATATATGAATTATTGGAAAAAGGGGGATTGGAAAGGAGTTGGGGATGGAGGAGAGAGTTCATGATCTGAAGTTGTTGAACTCAATGTTAAGTCCAGAAGGCTGTAGAGTGCCTAGTTGGAAGATGAGGTGCTGTTCCTCCAGATTGCGTTGAGCTTCACTGGAACATTGCAGCAGGCCAAGGATGGTCATGTGGGCATGAGAGCAGGGTGGTGTGTTGAAATGGCAAGTGACAGGGAGGTCTGGGTCATGCTTGCAGACAGACCGAAGGTGTTCTGCAAAGCGGTCACCCAGTCTGCGTTTGGTCTCTCCAATGTAGATGAGACCGCATTGGGAGCAGCGAATGCAGTAGACTAAATTGAGGGAAGTGCAAGTGAAGTGCTGCTTCACTTGAAAGGAATGTTTGGGCCCTTGGACGATGAGGAGGGGGAAAGTAAAGGGGCAGGTGTAACACCTTCTGTGGTTGCATGGGAAGGTGCCGTGGGAGGTGGTTGAGGTGTAGGCCCTGTTGGAGGAGTGGACCAGGGTGTCCCAGAGGGAATGATCCCTGTGGAGTGCCGCCAGGGGGGGTGAAGGGAAGATGTGTTTGGTAGCGGCATCATGCTGGAGTTGGCGGAAATGGTGGAGGATGATCCTTTGAATGCGGAGGCTGGTGGGAAGATAAGTGAGGACAAGGAGGACCCTATCATGGTTCTGGGAGGGAGAGGAACGAATGAGGGTGGATGCGTCGGAGATGGGCCGGTCACGGTTGAGGGCCCTGGCAACCACCGTGGGTGGAAAACCTCAGTTAAGGAAGAAGGAAGACATGTCAGAGGAACTGTTTTTGAAAGTGGCATCATCAGAAAAAATGTGACAGAGACGAAGGAACTGAGAGAATGGGATGGAGTCCTTACAGGAAGCGGGGTGTGAAGAGCTGTAGTCGAGGTAGCTGTGGGAGTCGGTAGGCTTGTAATGAATATTGGTGGACAGTCTATCACCAGAAATTGAGACAGAGAGGTCAAGGAAGGGGAGGGAAGTGTCAGTGATGGACCATGTGAAAATGATGGAGGGGTGGAAATTGGAAGCAAAATTAATACATTTTTCCAGGTCCAGACGAGAGCATGAAGCTGCACTGAAGCAGACATTGATGTATTGGAGAAAGAGTTGTGGAAGGGGGCCTGATTAGGACTGGAACAAGAATGTTCCACATATGCCTAGGTGGGGGTAGCTGGTCAGATCTCCCAGAAGACAGTAGGGTAGCTGCTTAGATCTCCCAGAAGACAGCAGGGTAGCTGCTTAGATCTCCCATGAGACACCAGGGAAGTTGGGCAGAACTCCCAAGAGAGAGTGTGAACAAGGCCAGACTGGGATAACCAGCTTCTGTCAGCCTCAGAGGACACCCTAAGGGAAAAGTTACAATTATCGGAATTCTATAGATTTTAGAATCTAGAAGGATAGTTACTGAACAGAAAAGGGTAAGGTTAGCTCTGAGGGGAGTTAAGTTAAGATCTTGTGGAACTGCCTTAAAGCACTGTTTACTGTGTGAAGCCATTCTTGTGGTTAAGTGAAATTATGTTTTAATATTTTTTGCTTTATCCTTTTAACAAATGTTTACTCTACTATAAGATCATCATAAATAGTTGGGAACATCACTTCCTGAATTCAGAACCTCTCCTCATACTATACAAATTGCAAAAAAAATGTTTTGAGCAGCTCGGCATTTACCATCAGCTGTGCCATAACAGCTGCCCGAGATGCACAAAAATGATGTCCCTTTACACCCTATCTTATCCATGACTGGTTCTGCACAACATGGGCTGGGTGAGCTGCTACAACTGGTTTTGAGCACGTTCTCCAAATACATGGTGGAGGATTCCTTCATTTTTGCGAAGACCGTATCAATAGCGATGCCGTGTCCATGTGTTCGTTTGACATTGCTAGCCTATCCACCAATGTACTGCTCAAGGAAACCATGGACATTTGCACCACGGCACTATATAATGCAATTAGACCCACCACCAATGTCTGAATCAATACTTATTTAACTTATGAACTCAGCAACTTGTGAAGTTGAGTTCGGTTTTATCGACACTATTTATGCCCAAATAGATGGTGTTGCCATGGGATCTCCTCTAGGTCCACTTCTCACAAACATCTTTGTTGGCTTTCAGGAGTAACGCATATTCGATTAAATGACATCCAACCTCCTATCCCTTGCAAATTTCCGATATGTAAATGATACATTTACTATATTTGAATCTGCAGCTGCTTGTAAGAATTTCCTTACACACCATAATAGGCTCCATCCTGTGCTCAAATTCACCTTTGAAATGGAAGAGTCAAATGAGCTACCTTCCCTTGTTGTGCTAGTTGAGAAATCTGCCAGTGGGTTCTCTACTACTGTCTACCGCACACCTGCCTTCACTGGTCAGTATACTATTGGGATTCCTACAATTCCATGCACTGTAAGATTGGCCTTATCAGTAATCTCATAAATAGGGCCTAAGCCATTTGTTCACTGTGTAAACTTGATGCTGAAATAGGATACATCAAAGCCATCCTGGAGAATAATGGCTACACTGATTAAATCATCCCTCACTGTATAGTGCACAAACTCCTTTATGGACCTAAAGCTGCCACTTTTGGTCCTGAAAAGTGCCCAATCTACCTCAGATTATCCCGGAAGGCCTTGACCAATCAGAGACACTTGATTTGAATTTAACAAAGCTTGGTAGTTAACTGTCAATCATATTTTAGCTGGTGCATTCACCATGGCAATACCTCTACCAATCAGAGTCCACCTGCCAACCAATCAGCACTCTCTTCACGTGATGTAAAATTTTTGTTCCCTTTACATTTGGTATTCTTGCAAATTGTCCTGATGGGTGCCAGACAAAAAGCTTCAACAATGTCTTTTCTCAGCAATACTCAAGTTCTATTCTATCAAATGACTGAATGCATAGTTGCTAAATATGCTGATCACACAAAAATAAGTAGGAAAGCAAGTTGTGAAGAGGACATAAGAAGTCGGCAAAGGGATAAAGACAGGTTAAGTGAGTGGAAAAAAATTGCAGATGGAGTATAATGTGGGAAAATGTGAACTTGTCCATTTTGGCAGGAAGAATAGAACAGATATTCTCTAAATGGTGAAAGATTGCTGAGCTCTGAGATATAGTGGGACCTGGGTGTACTGGTACCTGAATCACAAAAAAGTTAGTTTGCAGGTACAGCGAGTGATTTGGAAAGCAATTGGAATGTTGTTGTTTATTGCAAGAAGAATGGAATATAAAAATAGGCAAGCGTTGCTATGGTTGTGCAGGGTATTGGTAAGACTGTTATAGTCTCCATATTCAAGAAAGGACATAATTGCATTAGAAGCAGTTCAGAGAAGGTTCATTTCCTGACACATTCCTGGGATGATGGGCCCTTCTTATGAAGAAAGGTTGTACAGGTTGGGTATGTATCCATGTGAGTTTAGAAGACATTCTAATGAGGTGATCTTATTGAAACATATAAGATTCTGAGGGGACGTGACATAGCTGATACTGAAAGGGTGTTTCTCCTTGTGGGAAAGAGCAGAGAGGGGAGACAGTTTAAAAATAAGGGGTCTCCTATTTAAGATGGGGATGAGGAGAATTTTTTTTCTCTTAGGGGGTTGTAAGTCTGTGAAACTCTCCTCCTCAGAGAGCGGTAAAGGCAAGGTCATTGAATATTTTTAAGACTGAACTAGATTCTTGACTAACAAGGGAGTCAGTTAAGGAGTCGGGTAGGGGTGTGGGGTGGGTGTGGCATAGGAAGGAAAGTGGAGTTGAGGCCACAGTCAGATCAGCCATGATCTCATTGAATGGAGGAGCAGGCTCAAGTGGCTGAATAGCCTGCTCCTGCTTCTAATTCGTACATCTGTAAGATTTCTTGCTCAGGTCTTGATGAGAGGGAGACAGGAAGGCAGTGAGATCTCCACCCTGTACCTGCCGGCCCAATCACATGGCTTTCCTCCCACCACTGAACTCACCCAGGGAGTGGGGACAAAAAATTTTGACTGGTTTTTCAGGTCGAAGACCTTCCTGATGAAAAGTCATTGAGCTTAAGCGTTGGCTGGGATTTTCCGTGCCCGCCCATGTCGGGCATGTTCCGTGGCGTGAGTGGACAATGTGGCACGATCGGTTTCACCGTGGCGTGAAACCAATTTGCGATCGTCTGCTCCGCCATCCAATGGTGGGCCGCGTTTCCGGCCATCGGACATCGGGAACCTCATTTCAATATGTCAGCGTATCATCATAAGGCCAGCCTACCGGACTCATCCCGCCCGCTGAATCGACTGCCCACGTCAGCAAGAAAACATGCCGACGTGTTTCACAACAGCACATAGTAACCTGCATCTGGCGAGCTGCACTTCGTCCGGGACTCCCAGGTTTGTTTCCCTACCTTGCTTCGGTCAGCCCGCTCAGTCATTAACATCAGTCTTTACAGACAGCACCACTACACTTTTATGGGGGCTCACAGGTAGGTCTCTACCTACCAGACCAGCCAGATGTGGGTGGCTTTTCAACAACTGCAGGGCAAGGTCTTGCCTGGGGAAGGGAGAGAAATGGCCTCAGACAAGGGAAGGGACTGCAGAGTGAGAGCTGAACTGGGGAATGGGAGTATCCCAGGGTGTGTGTGGGGGCACATGTTGACCTGTGCAAGTGGCCTCAAGATCGTGAGGGCTGAGGAGGCAGTCTCCAGAGGAGATGAGGCCAGATGGACACGTGAGGGTATGTTTGTGAGAATTGGTGGTGATGCCCCTTGAGCTGGCAGTGAGTGAGATGCCAGTGAATGTGTGATGGGCTTGAGTGTGAGTTTAGAGTGATGAGATGGTTGCCATACCCAGGCTGCACAGGTGAGATCATTCATCCTCTATCCGCATTGGATGGCCAACCTCTTCTGTGCAGCATTGGCACTGACCACCGCTGCCACTGCCTGCCATGCTGGATTGGTGATGCTGCTGCCCATCCTGCAGCCAGAGCGGGAGTAGAGGACATCACAGCTGGCCTCCACAGCGTCCAAATGGCATTCTAGTTACGCGCCACTACACCTGGGGGCTGCAGTCTTTTGTGGACATCCCCCCTGCAGTAGTCGTGGGCTGGAAGCACTGATACGTGTGCGCGCAGCTGGACTTTAAATATGGCGCGATGAAGCAGCGAGGTGATGGCATGGCGGGCAAATGAGAGCCCCCCTCACCATGAAAACAGCGTGTTTCTTGGGAATGCATAAGTAATGAGGTGGGTTTCGGAGGATACGGCGTGAAAACCCACCATGGCAGCCGGCGGGTAAAAGGTACAAATCTGGGACCATTCCGCCTAATGATTGTTTCTCTCTCCACAAACTCTGCCTGACCCGCTGAGTATTTCCAGCATTTTCTGTTTTGAAATAAAGGCTGCCTGGATGAGGTACAGGAATTTGACAGGTGACTGTGGAGCAGTTTTATGATGCTATTTTGGAATAGTTCAATGTGTGGAACCTTTTGGTTCTCAAGTATTTACATGAAATATGTATCTATGCTAATGAAATGAAAACAGTTCATAGCCTTAGAGAGGCTCACATTAGCAGCAGAATAATACACTGGGCATCCTATGGTCAAACGTCCCTGTCACCGTGAATCTTATGACTAAGGATAAAGCTAAAAGAGATCCAGGAGTCCTGGCAGAGTCCATTCTAAATGTGGCCCAACAGCACTCAATAAAACTTACAAAAATTTTGAACTACATTGTCAAAATAATAGAATATAAATCAGTTGATGTTGCAAAAAAAATAATGTTAACATTTTGTCAGGACACTGAAACCCTAAGATATGCTGCTGATAGCTGAGGCATCCTAGAGCACTACGTTAGAAGATGAATGACACTGTCTTCTTGACTTTTCCAAAATTAATTTTCCAAAAGTTAGGGATTTTTGAGACTTTTATGATAATTAGTATCTGTGAAGAATTTGATCACTAGGGAGGTTGTAGTTAAATGGTAGAGTGTTTTTAGTGTCACAGGTTTAAATCTATTTAAACACATTTAGAACTGAACAGATTACTAATTAGCCCCCTTAGGGAATTTTGCCAAGTAACTGAATGAGTTCTTGACAGTGAAGGCCCACTTTACAACTTGTTAGAACAGAGGAAGTGGCAGTAAGAAAAATAGTCACAGAGTATTTAATTTTGGAGAGAAATCATAGTAATGGTGAAAAAATGTCTCACTTTACGTCAGTAACAAAGCCAAGCTGTCCTAGGTTTTTTTTTTGTTCATTCATGGGATGTGGGCTTTTCTGGCTGGGCCAGCATTTATTGCCCATCCCTAGTTGCCCTTCAGAAGGAGGTGGTGAGCTGCCTTCTCGAACCTCTGGAGTCCAAGTGGTGTAACTAGTAGAGTTGATGAGGGGGAGCCAGTGGATGTGGCTTATTTGGACTTTCAGAAGGCTTTCGACAAAGTCCCACATAAGAGATTGGCATGTAAAATTAAAGCGCATGGGATTGGGGGTAGTGTATTGAGATGGATAGAAACCTGGTTGGCAGACAGGAAACAAAGAGTAGGAATAAACGCGTCTTTTTCCAAATGGCAGGCAGTGACTAGTGGGGTACTGCAGGGATCGGTGCTGGGACCCCAGCTATTCATAATATATATTAATGATTTAGATGAGGGAATTAAATGTAATATCTCCAAATTTGCAGATGACACAAAGCTGGGTGGGAGGGTGAGCTGTGAGGAGGATGCAGAGATGCTTCAGTGTGATTTGGACAAGCTGAGTGAGTGGGCAAATGCATGGCAGATGCAGTATAATGTGGATAAATGTGAGGTTATCCATTTTGGTAGCAAAAACAGGAAGGCAGATTATTATCTGAATGGCTATAAATTGAGAGAGGGGAATGTGCAACGAGACCTGGGTGTCCTTGTACACCAGTCGCTGAAGGTAAGCATGCAGGTGCAGCAGGCGGTAAAGAAGCTAAACGGTATGTTGGCCTTCATAGCGAGAGGATTCGAGTACAGGAACAGGGATGCCTTGCTGCAATTGTACAGGGCCTTGGTGAGACCACACCTGGAATATTGTATGCAGTTTTGGTCTCCTTTTCTGAGGAAGGATGTACTTGCTATAGAGGGAGTGCAGCGAAGGTTTACCCGATTGATTCCTGGGATGGCGGGACTGACATAAGAGGAGAGATTGAGTCAATTAGGATTATATTCGCTGGAGTTCAGAAGAATGAGGGGGGATCTCATAGAAACCTCTAAAATTCTAACAGGACTAGACAGGGTAGATGCAGGAAGGATGTTCCCGATGTTGGGTGAGTCCAGAACCAGGGGTCACAGCCTGAGGATATGGGGTAGGCCATTTAGGACTGAGATGAGGAGAAATTTCTTCACCCAGAGAGTGGTGAGCCTGTGGAATTCGTTACCACAGAAAGTAGTTGAGACCAAAACATTGTATGCTTTCAAGAAGGAGTTAGATATAGCTCTTGGGGTGAAAGGGATTAAAGGGTATGGGGAGAAAGCAGGAGCAGGCTATTGAGTTGGATGATCAGCCATGATCATAATGAATGGCGGAGCAGGCTCGAAGGGCTGAATGGCCTACTCCTGCTCCTAGTTTCTATGTTTCTATGTAAGTACACCCACAGTGCTGTTAGGAAGAGTGATCCAGGATTTTGACCCAGCGACAGTGAAGGAACGGTGATATATTTCCAAGTCAGGATGGTGAGTAACTTGGAGGGGAATTTCCAAGTGATGGTGTTTCCATCTATCTGCTGCCCTTGTCCTGCTAGATGGTAGTGGTCGTGGGTTTGGAAAGTGCTATCAAAGGAGCCTTGGTGAATTCCTGCAGTGCATCTTGTAGATGGTACACACTGCTGCTACTGTGCGTAAGTGGTGGAGGGAGTGAATGTTTGTGGATGTGGTGCCAATCAAGCTGGCTGCTCTGTCCTGGATGGTGTCAAGCTTCTTGAGTATTGTGGAAGCTGCACTCATCCAGGCAAGTGGGGAATATTCCATCAGACTCATGACTTGTGCCTTGTAGATGGTGGACGGGCTTTGGGAGTCAGGAGGTGGGTTACTCATCACATGACTCCTAGCCTCTGACCTGCTCTTGTAGTCTCAATATTTACATAGCTAGTCCAGTTCAGTTTCTAGTCAATGGTAACCCCCAGGATGTTGACAGTGGGGGATTCAATGATGGTAATGCCATTGAACGTCAAGGGGCGATGGTTGGATTCTCTCTTGTTGGAGATGGCCATTGCCTGACACTTGTGTGGCGCAAATGTTACTTGCCTCTTGCCAGCCCAAGCCTGGATATTGTCCAGGTCTTGCTGCATTTGGACATGGACTGCTTCAGTATCTAAGGAGCCGTGAATGGTGCTGAACATTGTGCAATCATCAGCGAACATCCCCATTTCTGATCTTATGATGGAAGGAAGGTCATTGATGAAGCAGCTGACATGGTTGGGCTGAGGACACTACCCTGAGGAACTCCTGCAGTTATATCCTGGAGCTGAGATGACTGACCTCCAACAACCACAACCATCTTCCTTTGTGCTAGGTATGACTCCAACCAGTGGAGAGTTTCCCCCTGATTCCCATTGTCTCCAGTTTCACTAGGGCTCCTTGATGCCACACTCGGTCAAATGTTGCCTTGATGTCAAGGGCAGGTGTATGGTTAAGAAAGAACTAAAGAACGGCTTGCATTTATATAGCACTCTTCATGACCTCAGGGCATCCTAAAGTGCTTTCCTAACAATGAAGCACTTTTGAAGTGTAGTCACTGTTGTAATCTAGGAAATGCTGCAACCAATAAGTGCACAGCAAGATCCCACAAGCTGCAATTAGATAATAACCAGATAATCTGTTCTATTGGTGTTGTTTGAGGGATAAATATCGGCCTGGACAAAGAGCTGTAATTCAGGATCCACTTTAACCTTGACTCAAAAAATCTATCTCTGCACCAAACTTAGAAAAGGAACTTCTCCTTCTCTACGTACACTGCCTAAGGCAATCCCAGCTAATTATTCTGAATGTATGGCACCATTGGGAGGAAGCCTAATGTTGACCTGCAAATTATAGTGAGCAGCATCTTACACCTCTCTCATGAACAGGCAGAAACCACAAATCCAGAGCTCTTATTAGGATGTAACCCCAATAGATCCACCTGAGGGGGAAATCAGAAATTTGAACATTGAGAGGATACACCAGCTTGACACTGTAAACAAGTTCAACCTTAAGTTCTGCTGGAAGTGAGTAAAGATGTAAGAGATAGCCATGACAATAATGAATTTCTGCTATGGATCTCCAGCTCACCTACTCTAGCTTCAGTGAAAAAAAACCCAGAAATGCAGCCTAAGTGCTGCCTATGCATCTTTACTTTTCCCAGAGTTCTCCCACCAAAGTAATGCTAAAGAAGAATACCCGTGAAAATGTATTCCCTTTATGAGATCTCTCAGAACCATACTCCTCTATCAACAGTGCTGTGGGATCTTAAGCGTCCATTTGCTGACAGATTCTCCAACACTAAGACTACTTGAGTCCAATACTACATGCTATGATAGATCATGAGATTAAGCCCCGGAGTCAGGCTTGAACCCATGATCTGCTGTCTCTGAGTTCTGGTGCTGCCGACTAAGCCAAGGGGACCAAGCCATGGGGAGACAGTGGTATTGTCACTGGACCAGTATTCCAGAGACCTAGGGGACCTGGGTTCAAATGCCACAATGGCAGATGGTGAAATTTGAACTCAATACAAATCCTGGAAATAATGTTCTGATGATAATCAAGAAACCATTGCCAATTGTCGTAAAAATCCACCTGGTTCATTAATGTCCTTTAGAGAAGGAAATCTGCTGTCCTTACTGGGTCTGGCCTACATGTAACTCAAGACCAATAAATGCTGGCCTAGACAGCGACGCCCATGTCCCATGAATAAAAAAGTTAACACTGCATGGATTAATAATAAACCATTTCAATAGGGGCTGTAGGTTATCAAACTAGGTCTTGCATTTATCTGGTTCCAGATAGGGCTGTCTCTGATAAGACTGCACATCCTAAAAGCCTTCTGAGTTTTTTGCAAGGCAAAGTTTTAAATGGGACATTCACAGGCCTGTCATTTCCATTTCTTCCTGGTAAGTCAGCTAACAGTATAACTGTGGTGGAGCATAGGTAACCATAGATGTGAAAAATTCCATTTCAATATGAGAGACAGCATATCGGAGCTTCAGTGTGATGTTCCTTGGAGTTCTAGGATTCAACTTCATTCCAAGAGTGTTATTAGTGAGTTCCTAATCTCAGCCATGCCTCCATGGATTTACATGTGGCAGAGGTTAAAACCCCATGAAATTTTCTTCAGAGCAGAGAAAGTTAAAAAAGGATTTACTAGAGGTGTTCACAATCATCTAGGGTTTTGTTAGAGCAGATAGGGAGAAACTGTTTCCATTGACAGGATGATCGATCACTGAAGGATACCTGATTGTAAGATAATTGACAAAAGAACCAAACTAGAAGCTGAGGAGAAATTTGTTCTCACAGTGAGCTGTTTTGCTGTGGAATGTACTGCCTGAACGGGTGGTGGAAGCAGATTCAATTGTAATTTTCAAAAGGGAATTGGATATATACTTCAAAGGGGAAAAAAAATCCATGCAGAGCTGTGAGGGAAGTGCAGAGCAGTTGGACAAATTGGTTTCAAAGAACCAGCACATGCATGATGGGCTTCGTGGCCTCCTTCTGTCCTGTAAGATTCTAAGGGTTGGATTTTCAAAGTGGGGCATGGACCCTGACCTTCGGATAAGTTCCAAGAGATGACTGTACGCCTCAGCTGCCTCACTCTTGTGACATTATTTTTGAATGCTATATGCTCCAGTTGCACAGCAGGAGAGCTTGGCATCTAATTAGCAGCGCTGAGCATCTCCAAGAGGAGGGACCTGATGTCGCCTTGCTGCTGGGTCCAGACAGTTCCTCAGAGGGCCAGGAGTGTTAACTCAAAGGAAAGCAGCCAGACAACAAAAATGAAGGTACAGCGCATGTCCCCAAGCAACATCCTCCATGTATAGAGATATTTTGACCCATAAAAGCAAACCTTCAGGTCTCCCTGCATTGAACCCGAAAGTTGTGCACCAATGTTCACCAGGATGCTTGGGTTCGCTGGAATCCCCTTTTCAAAAAAGCAGCACTGACCTCCCTCAACGGCTAACAAGCTTCTGTAAAGGAGCTTAATGAGCCATTAATTGGCAGCGAGTGTTTTCTTTCTTTCCCCTCCCACCAGCCCCATGAAAATTATAAACTTTCTGGAGAAGTTGGGGTCCAGAGATGACCTCCGGGACTGCAATTTTCAAATCGAGCCTCCACTGGGTCTCGACCCCTCCAGCATTTCAAAATCTGGCCCTATGAAAGGACAGAGGATAAAGTGAATGGGCATTCTGCGAAATACAAATATGTCTTTAAGTCGTGGGCCTCAGAACAGAGCAGGCAGAGAGCTGCCAATAGGCTTCCTGTCTGTCCTTTATTGATAGTAATAGTGTATCACATCAGGAGAACTGAAAGGAGGAACATTACTGTGAGAAGTAAAACTAACAGACATGAAAGACTATGCAATGCAAATGAGCAATGGCATTCAATATAAAGGAAATTCCTTCATCCGTTATTTTAACAAAGGCCATAACCCATTTGTTTCCATTTATACGCTAATATTTATAATAATTTCAAGGTCTGTATGTATATGCATTGAAGGGATCATCCATTTCATGCTATTGTGGAGCTTGTAATTGCCTTTACCACTGGCTGCAACACAAATTGTGTGTGAATAAAATTTAGACCGTGTGACCACAATATCTCCTCACAAGCCACAAATCAAGGGAACATTCTTGCAAAAACTCTCCTCATTGACAATAAGCTCTGTTCTGGTTCTGTTCCACCGTTACCAAAAAATATAATAATTAATTTTAATAATACAGATGAAAATTCGTTTGAATTGGCACTTCCCACCCTCTGAGTTCTTCTTTGAAGATGTATCATGGGTTTGAAGGTTTTTTTCACATGTCTGTTGCAGGAATCTAGCCTACTATGCAAGTGCACGCCTAAATGGACAGGCTCAATGTGTGTCTGCTTTCTTCTGACTCTCTGGGGGCAATTTTCACTTAACTTGTCTGTCGGCCAACTGATGGGACTGGGCTCAATGCTTGTTTTGCACCCCGCCCAGTATTACATCCTGTTTAATTCAGTGTAGTGTAACATTGAGTGGAAGGCAAATGTTTCCTTCCATCAAATGGGATTGCTGCCAAGAGATTTGTTTAAAAGTTACCCCTTCCTCGCCCCGCACAGATATTTTATTTTATCCACATTTAGGCAGGGGGAGATGTTAAGCATTCTGTGCGCTGCAGTCAAGTATGAAATGAAAGAAAGAGAAAATGTGATGCTGAAGGGACGCCAGAGGGATATTATGCACATTTTATTGTTAAAATGTTATCATTTGCTTGGTTTTATATATTAATGTTTATTAAATCTCTTGATTATAGAGTGCAAAGCAAGGCTAAAATTATTGATCATTAAAGCATACTTGCTGCCCATATCGTTACATGTGTCGGTAATATAATCACAACTGATATTACTGGCATGAATTCTCTTGCAGTTGTATCTTCTTTGTTGGTGTAACTTTGTCAGGTGTACCGGAAACCCCATTAGTGTCACACCTCCAGCAAAGTTTTGATAGCGTAGTGGGAGCTGCCCCGAGGAAATGCCCAGCCAGTATAGTATTGGGAATGAATACAAGTGCATTGTAGTTGGGTTGTGGGGGTGGGATTGCCCTTCCATAGACTTAAGTGGCTTGGTGGCACCAGTACAGACCAAGTTGGCCAAGTCCGAAAAAACATAGCTGCTAGGCTGGTTCTGTGGCAGGTGGTGAGGGAACCAACAAGAGGGAGAAACATACTTGACCTCATCCTCACCAACATGCCTGCCACAGATGCATCTCTCCATGCAGCATCAGTAGGAGTGATCACCGCACAATCATTGTGGAGACAATGTCCCATCTTCACATTGAGGATACCTTCCATCCATGCTAAATAGGATGCATTTCAAACAGATCCAGCAACTCAAGACTGGGCAACCGTGAAGTGTTGAGGGCCATCAGCAGCAGCAGAATTGTACTCATCCACAACCTGTAACCTCATGGCCCGGCCTATCCCCCACTCAACTATCACCACCAAGCCAGGGGGTCAACCCTGGTTCAGTGAAGAGTGCAGGAGGGCATGCCTGGAGCAGCACCAGGCATACCTAAAAATGAGGTGTCAACCTGGTGAAGCTAGGGCACAGGACTACTTGCATGGCAAACAGCATAAGCAGCAAGCGAAAGATAGAGCTAAGCGATCCCACAACCAGTGGATCAGATCTAAACTCCGCAGTCCTGCCACATCTAGTCGTGAATGGTGGTGGACAACTCACTGGAGGAGGACGCTCCACAAATATTCTTATCCTCCATGATGCGGGAGCCCAGCACATCAATGCAAAACATAAGGCTGAAGCAGTTGGAACACTCTTCAGCTAGAAATGGCGAGTGGATGATCTACCTCAAACTCATCTGGAGGTCCCCAGCATCACAGATGCCAGTCTTCAGCCAATTTGATTCACTCCATGTGATATCATGAAACAGCTGAAGGCACTGGATACTGCAAAGGCTATGGGCCCTGACAATATTCCAGCAATAGTACTGAAGACTTGTGCTCCAGAACTTGCCGCGGCCCTAGCCAAGCTATTCCAGTACAGCTACAATACAGGCATCTACCCGACTACGTGGAAAATTGCCCAGGCATGTCCTGTACACAAAAAACAGGACAAATCCAAACCGGCCAAGTACCGCCCCATTAGTCTACCATCGCTGCCACCGCCTCCCAGGCCAGATTGGTGACTCTGGTGGACCTTCTGCGGCCAGAGCGGGGGCCTTCCACTGCAACCAGCAGGGACCCCAGAGAGATGTCACTAAATTTGGGGACTGCAGTCTTCTTTGCTTTCACGGTCATCCATTGCCTGGAGCAGTCCTGATCTAAGGACTTGAAGTAGGCTGCGCTTGAGTGTGCTTTAAAAATGGTGCCCAGAGCGAGGATGCACTGAGGTCATGGTGTGGCAGGCAAATCTGAGCCTGCCTGCCAGCAATCCGCTGTGTTTCCTGTGAATGCATTATTAATGAGGAGGGTTGTGCCAGGAAGAGGGAAATATGGCGCGAAAAGCTGCCATTGCAGCCGGCAGGTAAAATGCCCTTTACCCACCCACTTCCGCACTTTGTGCAAATCTGGGACGATTCCCCCCTACTAAAATGCCAGCAGGAAGAGATCCTCAATTCACAACTTAAGTGGCACAAGTGGCCCCAGAGTGGGAGGGCTGTCCTCTAATTTTCCTGCCGCTGGCAGAATGCCATGGCGATGGGCACTCCGCCCCACCCCCAGCCTGCCACCACCTCTCCTACTTCTGCATGCTCCACAAAGGCCAGCCCTCAGAGAGGCCATCTTTCAGGGAAAACATTAAACTGAGGCCCTGTCTGCCTTGTCAGGTGCATTTAAAAGACCCCGTTGTACCATTTCAAAGAAGAGGAGAGTGCTCCACATTGTCCTGTCTAATATTTATCCCTCAATTAACATCACTATTTGTGGGAGCTTGCTGTGCATAAGTTGGCCACTGGTTTTCCTACATTATGACACTACACTTCAAAAGGACTTTATTGACTACAAAGCATTTTTGGGACACCATGAGATTGTGGAAAATGATGTATGAATGCAAGTCTTTCCTTTAGATATTTATTTGTTCATGGGCAAGCAAAATGGATCAGAAACCTCGCCATACAGCCATTCCATGGTGCCACACAATTATCCAAACAAGCCAACACATTCCGTATTGTTCAGTCGCTGGTAATAAAGTTACATTTAGAATATTAATCGCCTTTTGTGTAGGTGCCTTTTAAACTTCAAACATATTGCTTTTAAAACGCAACATTAGAAGTGATTTTTCCAAAACTTTGTTGTGGAAAAGTGGTGAAAAGGTTGTGAAACCATTGTATAGTTGATTCTAAATGGGGGCAATTGGAGTTAGACATCTAAGATCGTGTAGTGTTTCCCATGTTCCCCCACACCCCCAACACCTGCTTAGGTATGTTTTAAAATAGCTTAGGTATGTTTTAAAATGACGCTTGCATGGCTTTAATCCATGAACTATAAAGTAAAGTAATGGAAGGGGCCATCAACAGTGTTGTCAAGCGGCGCTTGCTTAGCAATAACCTGCTCACTGATGCCCAGTTTGGGTTCTGCCAGGGTCACTCAGCTCCTGACCTCATTACAGCCTTGGTTCAAACATGGACAAAAGAGATGAACTCCCGAGGTGAAGTGAGAGTGACTGCCCTTGGCATCAAGGCAACATTTCACCGAGTGTGGCATCAAGGAGCCCTAGCAAAACTGGAGTCAATGGCAATCAATGGGGAAAACTCTCTGCTGGTTGGAGTCATACCGAGCACAAAGGAAGATGGTTGTGGCTGTTGGAAGTCAGTCATCTCAGCTCCAGGGCATCACTGCAGGAGTTCCTCAGGGCGGTGTCCTAGGCCCAACCATCTTCAGCTGCTTCATCAATGACCTTCCTTCCATCATAAGGTCAGAAGTGGGTGTGTTCACTGATGATTGTACAATGTTCAGCACCATTCACGACTCCTCAGATATTGAAGCAGTCCATGTCCAAATGCAGGAGGATGTGGACAATATCCAAGCTTGGGCTAACAAGTGGCAAGTAACATTTGTGCCACACAAGTGCTAGGCAAAGACCATCTCCAACAAGAGAGAATCCAACCATCACCCCTTGATGCTCAATGGCATTACCATCACTGAATCCCCCACCATCAACATCCTGGGCATTACTATTGACCAGAAACTGAACTGGACTAGCCACATAAATACTGTGGCTACAAGAGCAGGTCAGAGGCTAGGAATCCTGCGATGAGTAACTCACCTCCTGATTCCCTAAAGCTTGTCCACCATCTACAAGGCACAAGTCAGGAGTGTGATGGAATACTCTCCACTTGCCTGGATTAGTACAGCTCCCACAACACTCAAGAATCCTGGAACTCCCTTCCTAACAGCACTGTGGATGTACCCACGCCACATGGACTGCAGCGGATCAAGAAGGCTGCTCACCACCACCTTCTCAAGGGCAAATAGGGGTGGGCAATAAATGCTGGACCAGCCAGCGAAGCCAGCATCCCGTGAATGAATAAAAACAAAAACAATAAATCACAACAGGTAATTAGGGTAATAAGAGGGACAGATCTTTCTTTCATCCATGCGCCCAGGATAATTTGATTCATACAGAATCGGATGTGGCACCGTAACATTTTGACCCTCGTGACTTGATGATTTCCGCTGTGCGCTCAACCTGTGTTTACTTAGCTTACTTAAAGTTTCGTCTTGCTTTTAAAGCCTAATGTTATAAGTTACTGTCGTACGATAAAAAGGTTGAAATTTAATGCCCTCCCCAGTGGCAAGTTTGATGGCAGGGGACACTTAATCAGGCAGGAAGAAGGCTGGTGGGAACCCCGCTACCTTCCCACTCTGCTGCTAACTGAAACCTTTAAGTGGGACATCAATATCCAGTTAAGGGCCCCATCCTCCCACTGCTGGCATTTGCCTGTGGGGCATTCGCCTGTGGGGCATTGACCATGTGGGAAACCTAAAAAACAAACCCTGGCGTGTTTGCTTGCGGAGGGGAGGGGTGCCTGATCGAGGGACCCAACATGGGGAAGGAAAGGCCCACTCAGAGCCTCTACCCACCCTGTCCATGCTGCCGATTCCCTTCCCCACCGCTCCCCTGCAACAACCAGCCCACAAGCACCCTACCGTCATCACTCGCCAGCGCTTAGGTCTATGGATGATCCTCGGCCTCAGGTGGGTGTGGTACCATTGGCTGCCCTGCGGCGTTGTCAACCAAAGGAGATGTCAGCTGCACCCCCCCAACCGTCGGTTTCCTCGATCCTGGGAAAGGCCCACTGCTGACCCATTAGGTGCCGGACCGGCACTTCATGTGCCTAAAAGAGGCGATGCAGGCTCTCAACAGCTCTCCAGCCAGTGGGCAAGACCCATGTATAAAATGGCGGAAGATCAGATTAGTGGGAGCTGTTTAAATAAAAGTTTGTGATACAGAACTTGTTTATAGCCCCAAGGGCCAAGAGCCCTATTTGTTTAAAAAAAACAGCCATGGGTGGCTAAAGAGGTAAAGGACAACTGAGAGAAAAAACATACAAAAACGCAAAAAAAACAAGTACAGATCCTGGCAACTGGGAACTTTTTTAAAGTCATTTTTAATTCATCCAGGCAAGTGGGGAGTATTCCATCACATTTCTGACTTGTGCCTTGCAGATGGTGGACAGGCTTTAGGGAGTCAGGAGATGAGTTATTCGCCAGAGGCCGACATAGCTCATTCACTTGGCAGTCCTGGTTGAAGATTGTTGCGAATGCTTCAGCCTTAACTTTTGCACTGATGTGGGCCTTGCAGGCAGGGGCAGGGGGGTTGGAGGCCCATACAATTTCTCAGATGGCCTTCCCACCAGCTCCTGCCCTCATCGACCTCTCTGCAATTTTACAATAGGACATGTGAAACTGCCTTTACCCCAGTTAATGACAACTTAAGGGCTGTTTTCCACCCAGCCTCAATTTTTAGGCAGGTGGGAGAAGTTAAGGAGCGGGGGAAAGGCTAGAAAGAAAGGCTTAGGCCTCAGGTGGGAGGGGGGCATCTCCATCAATGGCCTCCTTTCAGCATCGGGCACTCACTCCCCAGCTCCCCCAAAAAAGGCCTGCGCCCCCTTGGGTGCTCCCTCCCCGCGTCCTCTCCACCAACACCCACACCCCCTCACCCTCTGTTGACCCACCAGGACCTCACCTTGCCTCCCCACTGTGATTTGGTCCTGAACTCCTGGGACGTAGGCTTTGGGTCCTGCTTGTAGTCCCAGTCCTGTCCACTCCAGCTTCTGGCACTGCTGGAACTAGAGAGCTGCTGGCCAATTCGAGGCAGGACTTGCTCCCGAGTGAGGGGTGGGAGTCCCATTGCCAGCCAGTTAATGCTTCTTGGAGAGTTAAATAGCTACAAGGCAGCCAATACTGGTGACACTGTATTCTCCATCGACTCTTCAGGTGGCAGGCCAGGAAACTGCACCGTCTGAAAAATCCTGGCCATAGATTTATATGGACTTAAAGGAACTTTGGAGAAAATCCCTCATAAGGGACTATGAGCTAAAGATGAAGCTCATTGAATTGAAGGCAGTATTGACATGGTTAGAAAATTGGCTGAGTGACAAGAGACAGAGATTAGTGATAATCGGTAGGAACTCTAATTGGCAGTATGTGACAAGTGGTGCCCCATAACAATCTGTGTTGGACTACTTATTGTATTTACTAAAGCTTAGATGATAGCATAGAAAGTATTGAGTTCCTACAACACGAGAGGAAATCCAACGCTGTATAAAACTTTATCCTTATTGCTATTTTTAAAAATGGATTTTCCGCTGAACCAAAAAGATGGCTGTTACAAGTCACATGACCACAGAGTTGCTCCTTTATTATGGGAGCTACCAACAGGAGTTACAAGAACTAAATAATTCTTCACTCATCCTGTGGAATCTCACACCTCATTGTAGAGACCCATCAGAATCAACGAAACCAGAGGAAATGCAGATGAACTGGCTCCCAAACCTGAGCTATCACAAAAGAGAGAGATTGAAACTCATTGTACTGGAAAGGGTACTAATAGACATCTCATCTCTCTCCTAGGGAGAAACAATGGAATTCTGGCCAGAAGCACAGAAATTTATTGTTAAGCATCAATTAACCATTAATGTTTCATGTCACATGACCCAAGCCTTTTTGAACAGTTTTAACATTACCATCTTTAGTCTCACAAGCAGTCTGCTACTTAACATCCAACTGGTGAACCACCAAGAAGCAGCCCTCCAGGCAGAACAACAACCTGCTCTTCAAGCCTGTCACTGCTGAAAGTTTTTCTACCATCGTCTGTAGAACCACCCTATCTCTGTACCTACTTCAGCTTGTGGTATCAGCACTAACTGTAAAGTGAATTCTACAGTTCCAGCCTTCGGCTAGCTGAACTCAAACTCCTACGTGAAAGAATTCCTCATCAGGTCCTCACTCTGGTCTCTGGAAATCATGTGAACTAATATCCATTGCTGTGGTTCTTGTACTGTTACTATTCATAATGGTAAAACTCTTTTTTCTATCCCCATCCCACCACCACCCGTGCCCCCTTATGTGTGTGTGTGTGTGTGTGTGTGTGTGTGTGTCTTTGTGTGTGTAGTGGAGTGAAAAGTTGTGAACTCTCTTCCCCTGGGTTTTGAATGTGAAATAAGATAGCCTCCTGAGTTAATCAGAACACGAGTTTGCTGCAGGTTATTAGTAAATTGGATCACATAAACCGAGGTTTTGGGAAAACATGCCAGCGCGTACTTTAAGAATAATTCAAACCACCTTCTGCTTACGATCAGGGTGTGAGAGGAAATAGGTACAATTTGCCTGTCTCTCTCCTGTCCGTAACAGAAGTTGGGAGCTCAGGTCTAGAATAGATCCATTACAAGCGAGCCAAAAGTTGATCCATCAAGAAAATCTGACCAAAACATTTGAACAATCTCACATTGTACCCTCAGGAAACTTGTGGCCATCCTCAAAACTCTATTGGCCCATAACCTAAATTGCACCAAATCCCATTCACCCATCATTCATTCTCATTCACATACATAGGTTCCAAGTTCATCAAAGCCTTGATTTTAAAATTTTCATCCTTGCTTTCAAATCCCTCCATAACTTTGTTCCTCCTTGCCTGTGTAATCTCCTCAAGTTCCAGACCCTTCGCGATACCGGTGCTCTACTAATTCTCATGTCTTGAGCATCCATCATGCCTTCAGTTACCTAGGCCCTAAACTCTGAAATTCCTTCTCTAAAACTTCTGCCTCTCTCCACCCCATTCCTCCCTTAAGAAACTCTTTAAAACCTATCTGGATACTGTTATGATCCTTGGCCAGACTCCCAATTTGTCAGTAAGATCCAGTTAGGGACCAACAACGTTTTGTTTAAAGTAGACAGAGTTTGAGATTCAAGACCCTTGCTCAGTGAATAAAGCCACAAAATTCCATTGGTTTTGAGTAAACAAAAGTAAATATTACTATCCATGGTCAGAAAGATAAAACAATTTACAATATCAATTGTATACTCTAGCATTCAGGGTTGGATATGATATACCTGTGAATTAACAAGCAAACTGTGGTCGAACACACTACAATACAAAATAAATGGCAGATATGACCAAGACAAAGTCCATGGATTTCTCAACAGCCCACCCAGACATCAGTAAATACCGTGAGTCAATCAATCTCACGGAAACTCTGTCTCTCTCACGAGGGATTCCAGTCTTCACCTTCGAAGATCTAACCCAGAAATTCTCTCCAAAGGTTGCTCCAACTTGGATGGCCTCAACGACGGTCCACTTCTCAAGATTTCAATCTTGTGTCTTGAGAATCTATTCCCCTGGATTCCTGAGTATGCAATCAATAACCAGCTCATAAGAGCAACTTCAATTCTTTGGCCGCGCCAAGCAGAACACTACTGCTCCAAAGGGGTACCTTTGCTCCAACAGCCCGCAGCACTTAGTCACCAACCTTCAGCTGCCCTCGTCACTTGATGTCTGCGCCCTGCAATCCTTTTCCTCTTTGGAGTCTGGTTCTCTGCTCCTCTCTTTTTTAGCTGAACTGGGACCTGTATCTGTCCCTGTCTCCTCTCTGTGACTCTTCCTTTGCAACATCTTCCTGCCCTTCTCCACGTTGGGGCCTCTTTCTGTCACCTCTTGCTTTTAGGACGTCTCCCTGACCCCACTCCCTGACCACTGCCTGGGGCACGAGTCTTTCATGGCGCTCTGCTCCCAGTCACCTGACCCGGGTTTGCGCGCCCCTTTTTTCTCTCTTTATGCACAGGCAGGCTGGACCTGCACTGGGACCAAAGAACTTACACTGCAGAACTCCTCATCTGCAGCCCATTCCTGGTCTGCGGGTGCACAAAAACTCTGAGGTCCGTCAGGAGTTGAAGTTCTCGACCTCCGCTCTCAACACGGTAAGTATGGCTTTATTTCATGGTCCATTGTCAAATTTTGTTTTATAATGCCCCTATGAAGCCTCTTGGGGCATTATGCTATATAAATACACGTTGTTGTTGTTTTTATATTGCAGGGGAATGATAGGAATAAAGAGAAATTCTTTCTGCCAGTTGGGGAGTCTAGGACTAGGGGGCATGCAGAAGCAAAGGCCACTTCATCATTTACAGTGGTGCATGAATGAATTTTGTTTGAATGTAGCTTCGGTCCATAAAGGATACTTAAATGATTATAGAAATGGTAATGTGATTGTCTATTAGCCGGTTTTATTTCAAATTATGTAACCCTGTGACTAAACCCATTAACCAACCTAGATCAAAATTAATAGCTCCCTGGGCTTTTGCATTGCCAATTCCTCCCTTAGCCGTAATATTCATCATCTTCTCCTCGTTTCATTTCTTGCCTTGCTTTGCTGATTTTGATTTCCTGCTGTTTCACAACTGACTTCTGTTGACATATGTTTGACATAACTTATCTAGCCAATTCAATAGGTTCTAAGTTCTCGCATAACGACTCTGAACTTCTCATGTAACATCATAAGTGATGTGCCTTCCCTCAACTTCAAGCTTCACTAAGAGTGAACACCCAGTGGTAAGAAATTTACATCTCCAAAAGAACTGAGGGTTAGTTTCACCTGCCATGTCACATAAACATCACATTGTTCTCACTGTTCAGCCTTTCTTACTGCAGACTTATGCCGAATTGCTGGGGTAACCCATTTCATTGTGGCATTTTAAAGTCTCATTTAGAACAACTACTTACCACGTCAAGCAACAAATGAAAATAATTAAACGCTCACAGCTGAAAGCAGTAAAGTGCATAATGTCTGTACAAAAGCAATTTGATGCTTTTAGCAGTTAAGCCCATCATTATATGTTGTGCAACTCAGTGCTGAATTAGATGATTTAGTAAATATAATGACTGGTTAACTGCAATATGACAGCTAAAGAGACATCAGTGCTAGTTCATAGCTGGAGGGAATTTTGTTTGTGTCTTTAAAGTTTCTGTAACTGAATTATGGTTGTTAGTGATGGGTCATTGAGCAGAATTAATCATGCAGATGAATGGATGAGTCACAGAGTCATAGGCTGTAACTTAATGTCGCCTCTGCACCCACAACCGAGGAGCAGGCTGGGAGGCAGGGGATCCATATGTTGGAGCAGGAAGGCTCATGGCAGAGTCTTCTGCTCTCGCTGGTGGTGAGCTTGGAGGTGGGTGCTTTACCTGATCACCACAGTCTTCCCACCTCAGCCAGAATTGAGTTCTTGGCCAGAAGGCCAATGGCCCACCTTCACGCCCTGCTGCCAATTGAGGCCCTTAAGTAGCCAATCAATGACCACGTAAGGGCCTCATCCCGCCACTGCTGGCATTAACCCAGCCATGCGGCATGCACAATGGGTGAACCCCTACGGGCGCTTGCCACCTTGGTTGGGTGTGGGGTGACCCTCGATCAAAGGCACTCAGTGCCGGATCAAGGGGCTGGATATCGGAGGGGGTGGGGGGAGGTCTGCTGAGAGGCACATCTGCCCTTGCTTCTGTCACCCCTGTCCTGCCCCTCTCCCCTCCTTGTTTCCACCCTGCAAACCACCCTCTCCCCCCTCACATTACTTACCTGTAACCTGGGCTGCTCCATGATCCTGGGACTTTGGGGTGGGTGGGTGGGGGGGTGGGGGGGTGGTCCTACTGGCGGCAGCCACTGCCTCCCTAGTGGAGCTGGAAGAGCTGCCGGCCTCTGATTGGCCGGCAGCTTTCACTAGGCAGGTCATCTGCTCATGGGGTCTTGATTCTAGGGGAAGGCCCACCACTGGCCTCGCCAGTGCCTGATTGGCTTGTGGTTCGACAGGAAAGAGGCAGCACGAGTCTCTCACCAGCCCTCCAGCTGACAGGCGAGACCCCCAAATCACAAGATTCTGTCATCAGGGTGAAGAACCCATCGGCTTACGCCTTCCCAGATAAATCTGGTTGGGAAGGGTTGAGGATGGCCTTTCCATCCAGAGGCTAAACAAGGCCCTTAAATGGCCAATCAGGGGGCATGGGGGGAGTAGACCTCGCTATGTAGGCAAGCTACCAGGTACACCCTGGCAGGCCTGTCGGCGGCCTAGAGGATGGTTGGGGGGGTGGTGGTGGTGGTGGGTGTGTCCGCTGATGGCTAAGGCGGGAAGACCCTCCATTCCCTTTAAACCAATCTCCCAACTTGCCCTCACTGGGGCCCGGCTCAATTGCCCCAGTAAGCCCACGCCAGTTATCTCTCCTCTGGGGTCCATGGTAGCTCCCCTTCCCGGGCCTCCTGCAGTAACAACAGTGACTACTGCTCCCGGTGGCACTGCTGGCACTGAAGAGCTGCTAGCCCCTGCTTGGCTGGCAGCTCTAGAAGGTGGAACATCCACTTTGCAGGGTCTGGGAAGCCTTACGCTGACCATGTTGGTGCCTGATTGGCTTTTAGTTGCATCAGGACATCAGGAATGGCCAACGGGGGTTGGGTTGGGGGGGAGGGGGTGTGCCTCTGACTTTCTAGCACATGGGTGAACAACCTCCCTGGCCGTTAAAGTTCTTCCTCACATCTCTCTGCATCTCTTGCCCAAGGCTTTAAATCAGTGTCCCTTGCTCCTTGCACTAACAGCTGATGGGAATAGTTTTTCCATGTCTACCTTATCCAAACCTGTTATAACCTTGTACATCTCTGTCAGCTCTTCCATCAGTTTTCTTTGTACCAGGGAAACAACTGCAGCTTCTTCTAGTCTAACCTTGTAGCTAAAATCCTTCACCCCTGGAACTAATCTGGTAAATCTCCTCCGCACACTCTGTCAAGGACCTTAAAATCTTCCTAAAGTGTGGTGAGCAGAACTGGACACAATGCTCTAGTTGTGCCCTAAACAGAGCTGTATAAAGGTTCAGCAAAGCATCACTGCTTTTGTGTTCAAAACGTCTATTGATGAAGTCTAAAATCCCATATGCTTTGCTAACTACCCTCTCAATATAACCTTCCACCTTCAAAAATGTGTTCACATGAACCCCCAGGGCTCTCAGTTCTTGCACACAATTTAGAATGGTGCCAGTATGTCTATATCACCGCACCCTTTCGCTCCTGCCAAGATGAGCTTGGGGGTAGCGGATAGGGTGAGATGATTATAGATATAGTGGCACCATTCTAAACTTGGGGGGAGGTGATGGTGTAGTGGTATAGTCGCTGCACTAGTAATCTAGAGACCCAAGTTAATGCTCTGGGGACTGGGATTCAATAAAAATTTGGAAGTAAAAGTCTAATGATGACCATGAAACCATTGTTGATTGTTGTAAAAACCCATCTGGTTCACTAATGCCCTTTAGGGAAGGGAATCTGCTGCCTTACCTGGTCTGGCCTACATGACACACAGCAATGTGGTTGACTCTTAAATGCCCTCTGAACTAGGGCAACTAGGGATGGGTAATAAATGCTGGCCTGGCCAGCGAGGCCCACATCCCATGAACGAGTAAAAAAAAATAGAGTTTTGGTCTGTTCATCAGGCGTTGGCAGGAATGTTCCAGGGAAGCAGGCTTTGAGGAGGCTTAGACTTGATGCAGGCTGTTCGTCAGCCTGGAGACCTGCTTTGGTGTTTGCAGGCTGGAGGTTAAACAGCGGACCAAGTTGCAATTCTAGAAATGTAATATTAAAACTTTGCAAAGGCCAGAAGCCTAGGTAATGTGATGTTGCTCATTAATTAGTCAGTTGTAGGCTAACAAGCAGCTTCTATGCCTCTGGTCAAAATCTATTGTTCACCTTAGGGGATAGATGGTGGCTATTAGCACCTCTGCAGGTATAACCAGTTTCAATGGCTTTCTCTTTGTTCTAGGAATAGGCTGGAAAGACAAGTTGTCTGTTGGTCCCTGGTTTTGTTGATTGTAATGTTTACTCACAGAGATGTGTGAAATTCCATAAGAATGAGGGTTGAGCTTTTGTCCTGCAACTGCTGTTGGAAATTTACAAGAACTGTAGCCAAATTGTGAATCATGTGACCTGTAGCAGCCATCTTTTGGCTCAGCAAAGTCCACTTTTTAAATGAGCAAAAAAGTAACATTTGAGTTAAATTTGAGTTAAGAGTTTATGATCTCTTTCATGTGTTAGGCACATGACAATAGGATACTGAATTACAAGGATAAGTACGGAGCGAGATAATACATAGACAGCTCCTGACCTGATGGAACCACTACAATGGCAGTAAGGAGACACTAGACTCCTGATGCTACTGCTCTACTCAGAATTCAATTGCAGCAGGAAGGGGTTAATTGTGAACTCTTGCTGTGTGACTCACTTATGCATGCTAGAAGGCACAAATATACACACACAGGGCCCTGTCCTTTACAGACAGAAGGAGCATGTTCATGCATAAGACCTTCTCGAATTAAACAAAAACTTGGGAGACTGCCATTCTCTGATTCATTCCCCATGGCAATTCCTTGACCAATCAGAGTTGTGTTATGATGTGGCAGATGATATGTGCCAGGCAACCAAATCCACAAGGGAAACTTTGTTGTGCTATCACACAACACGAAAACAACGGTTTTGTGATTTGTATTTATTAAGAGAAAATGTCTGCACTGAATTCAGAAATAATGAGTCCATCAAGGCCTTTAGAGATTTTAAAAATTAAATTAAAATATTTATTAACAAAATAAAAGATTTCAACCATAGACATAAGACTTCTATTACTACTATAATAAATCCTAAAATTCCTAATTAATCTGACTCCCAGTTACACCCCATTTTGGGCAACAGTCCAAAATAGATTTTAGATTTAAAACAAAACAAGCAAGTTAACACAATACCCACTTGACAGTGGAATTCCAAATGGCTTTCCTCCAACTCCAGTTCTTTACATAGCAGACTTATGCACAAATGGCTGGAGGCTTCTTGAAGGCTGTTTCACACATTCGTGTTAGATCTTAAAGGGCCTCGTCTGTATTGCCTTTCATTCTCCTTTATATATGTTTCTCTCCTTTTAATATGTAAATTCTATTGTTCTATATGTCTCTGAAACTGTCTCTTCCTCACAATATAAAAACTTTCATGTTGCCAATATTGTCAGTAACCTTTGGGAAAAATAAACACGCTCCTTAGCCTTGCTTATCTAACTAGTTGTAAACAGCCTAAAATCCCTCTGAAATCCAACAATCCCTTCATTTATCTAAACATGCAAATTCCCTCCATATCTTATAAATTAATCCATGTTTACTCATTAGCATGTCAAGCACATAACTATACCTAGCTTCTTTTGATGATTTCAAGCTTGTAGCCTACTTGGCTCCAAATATAATTCAATCACAAAGATAGACTCAACTATAATCTCACCCATAAACCAGAAAAATACTATGAAAATTATTATACTTTCATCACAGTTGACCTGCCTGGTTTGAATTTGAAACACAAGCTTGGCAGTAAACTGTTAACTGTTCCCTGCTGCATTCTTGAAGGGAGGCAATCGCATTGGTATTGTTGCTGGACTAGTAATCCAGAGACCCAGGTTAGTGGCCTGGGTTCGAATCCCGCCACAGCAGATGGTGGAATTTGAATTCAATGAAACCTGGAATTAAAAGTCTAATAATGACTACAATTGTTATTAAAAAAAACCATCTGGTTCACTAGGGAAGGAAATCTGCCATCCAGAGCCAAACTGACTCAGAAATGGCCTGAGCCACTCAGTTGTATCAAACCGCTACAAAGCCTCAAAAAATGAATGAAACCGGATGGGCCACATGGAATTAATCCAGGCACCGGAAACAACAATAACAAACTCAGCCCTTTCGACCCTACAAAGTCCTCCTTACTAACATCTGGGGGCTGGTGCAAAATTGGGAGAGTGAGGGCTGTCTCACAGACTAGTCAAGCAACAGCCTGACATAGTCATACTCACGGATGTCCCAGACACCACCATCACCATCGCCATCCCTGGCAGGACAGACCCAGCAGAGGTGGTGGCATAGTGGCATACAGCCGGCAGTCCTCAACATGGACTCTGGACCCCCATGAAGTCTCATGGCATCAGGTCAAACATGGGCAAGGAAATCTCCTGCTGATTACTACATACCACCCTCCCTCAGTTGATGAACCCGTGCTCCTCCATCTTGAACACCACTTGGAGGAAACACTGAGAGTGGTAAGGGTGCAGAATGTACTCTGGGCAGTGGGGGGATCATCAATGTCCAGGCCCAAGAGTGACTCGTTAGCACCACTACTGTCCTGCCACAGTTGTGAATGGTGATGGACAATTAAACTCACTGGAGGAGGAGGCTCCACAAATATCCCCATCCTCAATGATGGAGGAGCCCAGCACATCAGTGCAAAAGATAAGACTGAAGCATTTGCTACAATCTTCAGCCAGAAGTGATGAGTGGATGATCTATCTCGGTCTCCTCCAGCCCACCATCTACAAGGCACAATTCAGGAGTGTGATGGAATACTCCCCACTTGCCTGGGTGAGTCCAGCTCCCACAACACTCAACAAGCTTGTCACATAGCAGAGTATTTAGAAATAGATAATCACACAGAGTCAGCATGGCTTCATGAAGGAGAAATCATGCCTAACAAATTTATTAGAGTTCTTTGAGTTGGTAACAAGCAGGATTGATAAAGGGGAACCAGTAGATATAATATATTTGGATTTCCAAAAGGTATTTGATAAGGTACTGCACATAAGGCTACTTAATAAGATAAGAGCCCATGGTGTTGAGGTTGTATATTAGCATGGATAGAGGATTGGCTAACTAATAGAAGACAGAGAGTTGGAATAAAGGGGGCGTTTTCAGGATGGTAACCTGTAACTAGTGGAGTGCCTCAGGGATCAGCGCCAGGGCCTCAGTTATTTACAATATATATAAATGACTTAGATAAGGAAGTCAATATACTATTGCCAAATTTGCGGATGACACAAAAACAGGTGGGAAGGCAAGCAGTGAGGATGACCTAAGGAGTTTACAGAGGGATATAGACAGGTTATGCGAGTGGGAAAAAAACATGGCAGATGGAATATAATGTGGGAAAATGTGAGGTTCTGCACTTTGGTAGGAAGAATAGAGAAGTTGGATATTAATTAAATGGAGAAAGACTGCAGAAGGCTGCAGCACAGAAGGATTTGGGAGTCCTTTGCATGAATCCCAAAAAGCTAACATACAAGTTCAACAGGTAATAGGGAAGGCAAATGGAATGTTGGCCTTTATTTCAAAGGGAATGGAATATAAAAATAGGGAAGCCTTGCTAAAACTATACAAGGCACTAGTTAGACCACACCTAGAACACTGTGAACAATTGTGGTCCCCTTATCTAAGGAAAGATATATGGGCATTGGAGGCAGTCCAGAGGAAGTTCACTAGGTTGATCCCGGAGATGGAGGGATTTTCTTATGAGGAGATGTTGAGTAGGTTGGGCCTGTACTCATTGGAGTTTAGAAGAATGAGAGGCGACCTTATTGAAACATATAAGATTCTTAGGGGGCTTGACAGGGTAGGTGCTGAGAGGTTGTTTCCCGTTGTGGGAGAGTCTAGGACCAGAGGGCATAATCTCAGAGTAAGGAAGCACCCATTTAAAACAGAGATGAGTAATTTCTTCTCTCAGAGGGAAGTCAATCTGTGGAATTCTTTACCACAGAGGGCTGTGAAGGCTGGGTCGTTAAGTATATTCAAGGCTGAGATAGACATTTTTAATCAGTAAGGGGATCGAGGGTTATGGAGACAAGGCAGGAAAGTGGAGTTGAGGATTATCAGATCAGCCATGATCTCATTGAATAGTGGAGCAGACTCTATGGGCCAAATGGCCTACTTCTGCTCCTACATCTTATCGTCTTATGGTACCATCCAGGGCAAAGCAGACCACTTGATTGATACCACATCCGCAAACATTTGCTTCCTTCACCACCGACGCACAGTAGCAGCAGTGTGCACCATATACAAGATGCACTGCAGGCATTCACCAAGGCTCCTTAGGTAGCACTTTCCAAACCCACGACCACTGCCATCTAGAAGGACAAGGGCAGCAGATAGATGGGAACACCTCCACCTGTAAGTTCCCCTCTATGCCACTCACCATCCTAACTTGGAAATATATTGCTGTTCCCTCACTGTCGCTGGGTCAAAATCCTGGAACTCCCTTCCTAACAGCACTGTGGGTGCGCATACACCATATAGACTGCAGTAGTTCAAAAAGGGAGCTCACCACCACCTTCTCAAGGGCAACTAGGGATGGGCAATAAATGCTGGCTCAACCAACGAAGCTCAAAACCCGTGAATGAATAAAAAAAATTCTCCATGGCATCACCTCTCCCAATCAGAGTCCACTTGCCAACCAACCAGCGCTCTCTTCTCCTGCAGTATAAAGTGTTGTTCCCGTTACTGAATATTTATCTTGCGTAACTGTCCTGATGATTGTAAGATGAGAAGCTTCACTAGTATGTGTCTTTTTTTCAGCAACACTCAAGTTCTGTACTACCAAACAACTGCTCCTGATAGAAGCCAAATGCAGTAGCCATGAAAGCTAGGCCTTGGAGGGGGTGGAGTGTAGATTCATCAGGAGGATATGGTGCTTCGGGAGTTAATTTATGAGAACAAGTTTCAGAAACTTGGCTTGCATCCCCTTGTGTATAGGGGATTGAGAGGTGACAATAAGATGTTTGAAATGTTAAAATGATTTGATAGAGTAGACACAAAGAAACATTTCCTCTGATGGGGAAATCAGAAACAAGGAGACATACGGTGGAATCATCCCAGATTTGCACAAAGTGCTGTAGAACAGCGTTTAACCCGTCGGCCATGATGGAGGTTTTCACGCCGTATTGTCCCAAACCCGCCACATTACTTATGCATTCCCAGAAAACATGCTGTTTCCACGGTGGGCGGGCTCTCATTCACCCTCCACACCATCACCTTGCTGCTTCATCACGCCAAGCACCATATTTAAAGTGCAGCCATGTGCACACCTCTCAGTGTTTCCAGCCCAAGACTGCTGCAGGGAAGGAGTCCACAAAAGGCAAAAAGACTGCAACCCCCAGGTGTAGTGACGCATCACTGGAATGCCATTTGGACCCCATGGAGTCCCACTGTGATGTCCTCTACCCCGGCTCTGGCTGCAGAATGGGCAGCGGCATCACCAGCCCAGCATGGGGGGCGGCGGCAGCGGTGGTCAGTGCCAATGCTGCACAGAAGAGGTTGGCCATCCAATACAGATAGAGGATGAATGATCTCATTTGTGCTTTCATGGCAACCATCTCATCGCTCTAGACTCACACATTCACTGGCATCTCACTCACTGCCAGCTCAAGGGACATCACCCATTCTCAGACACGCCCTCACATTTCCGTCTGGCCTCATCTCCTCTGGAGATTGCCTCCTCAGCCCTCACCATCTTGAGGCCACTTGCACAGGTCAACATATGCCCCCCCACACACACCCTGGGATAACCCCCTTCCCCAGTACAGCTCTCGCCTTGCAGCCTCTTCCCTCACCTGAGGCCCCTCCTCTCCCTTCCCCAAGCAAGCCCTACAGCCATTGAAAAGCCACCCGGCTGATCTGGTATGTAGCGACCTGCTCGTGAACATCCTTAAAAGTGATGTGGTGCTGCCTGTGAAGCCTGGCGCTGATGACTGAAGCAAGGTAGGCAAACAAACCTCAAAGTCCCAAGTAAAGTGCAGCCCACCAGGTACGCATTGCTTATGTGCTGTTGTGAAACACGTTGGCGTGTTTTCCTGCCAATGTGGGCAGACAGCCCAATGGGGATAAGTCTGGTGGGCTGGCCTTTTGATGATATGCTGATGTATTACAATGAGGTTTCCGAAGTCCGATGACGGGAAACATGGCCCTCCATTGATGGGCTGACTGGATGATCGCAAACTGGTTTCACACCATCGCGAAACCGATTGCACCATATTGTCCACTCATGCCATTGACAATGCCTGACACTGGCAGGCAGGGAAAATCTCGGCCATAACCTTAAAATTAGAGCCAGGTCATTGAGGTGTAAAATCAGGCAGCCTGTTTTCACACAACAGAGTAGAAATTTGAAATTATCTCTTCCAAAAGACTGTGGGTGCATGGAAAAATACAGTTTTCAAGACTGACATAGATTTTTTTCTTGCTAATAGTTCAAGGGGCTTGGAGCAATAGTGATAAAATGGAGTGGAGGTGCAATCAGCCATAATCAAATTGGTGGCTGAGGAGGCTTGAGGGGCTGAATGGCCTACACCTGTCCCCCATATGACTATGGAGGGGCAGAATTTCTTAATATGTGCTCCAGTGTATGTCAGAACTGTTAAGCAGCAAGTGTCTGCCTTCAGGTTTAATTGGATTTACCTTGGATGGTGAGGTTGGGTGTGACAGGGGAAGAGAAAGTAACATGGAAGAAGCATTCTTCACAAAGTGAAATGGGTGAAGTGAAGCCCAAGATCAAGGGGAGGATCACTAACATTAGGAATGGTTATCTCACTCAGTGGTGACAACTCTATACATCCAGGCACAAAGGGGGCAATTTTCACCAAAGGCATCAGCTGAGATACCCATGGAATCACATGGAAATTCAATAACTTCATTGGAAAATAAAATCCAGTGGGGTCTAAGACCAGCATTACACCTGATCTTGTCAATGCCCCATCAAGGAGGTTAGGTTCCCACATTGGGCTGCAAACTGGATCTGTAGGAGAGCCAAATAACATTTTATACATGACTTCTGACTATACTGTTTGTAACACACATCTTTATTTAGCTGTATGTAACATTGCAAAAATATATTTTCTTTACCACACACTAGCGCAGAGAACAACGTGTTTAAGTCTAATGCAAACTTGACAGCCTGGCAGAAATTTATCTGTCAAAGTTAAAATTGCACATGTATCAGTTACACCACTCGGCGCAGCCACACAAATAATTTTATTTTCAAAAGAGCAGCAGTGAACTTGCCTTTTATCTATTATTATTGCTCTGTGTTTCCGAGTGACACTTTGGCTCGGTTGGTAGCACTCTCCGAAACAGCAGAGGATTGAGTGTTGAAGTCTGAATCCAAGGCTTGAACTTGTGATCTATGCTGCCATTCTAGCACAATGCAGACATTTTGCTGTGTTGACAGAAGTCGCAGCCCTGAGGATAAAATGTTTAGCCTATGCCCGTCTGCCGTTCTGGTGGAGCAGGAAGGCAACCACAGTGCTTTTAGAAGAAGAGTAGCGACTTCTCCCAGTAATAATTCTTCAGCCAACATTGCCATTATCATGTCATACCAAGCAATTGTGTGTGGGGATTAATGAGAATGTGGAGGTGCAACTAAACTTGCCCACCGTGGGAAGTGCAGGTCCTTCCTGAGGTACATTTTGCTTAGGAACATAGGAACAGGGGTAGGCCATTCGGCCCATCGAGCCTGCTCCGCCATTCAATTAGATCATGGCTGATCTATCTCAATGCCACTTTCCTGCACTATCTCCACATATCCTTTGATGTCATTAGTGTCCAGAAACCTATCGATTTATGTCTTGAACGTGCTCAATGATTGAGCTTCCACAGCCTTCTGGGATAGAATTTTCCAAAGATTTACCACCCTCTGAGTGAAGAAATCCTTCCTCATCTCAGTCTTAAGTGGCCTGCCCCTTATTCTGAGACTCTGTCCCCTGGTTCTAGACTCACCAGCTAGGGGAATTACATCTACCCGGTCACGTCCTGTAAGAATTTTGTAAGTTTCAATGAGATCACCTTTCATTCTTCGAAACTCTAGAGAATACAGGCCCAGTTTCCTCAATCTCTCCTGATAGGATAATTCCGACATCCCAAGGATTAGTCTGGTGATCCTCCGTTTCACTCCCTCTATGGCAAGTATATCATTCCTTAGATAAGGAGACCAAAACTATACACGATACTCCAGGTGCAGCCACACTAAAGCTCTAAACAATTGTAGCAAGACATCTTTACTTCTGTATTCAATTCCTCTTATGATGAAGGCCAATACACCATTTGCCTTCCTTATTGATTGTTGCAGCTGCATATTAGGTTTTAGTGACTCATGAACAAGGACGCCCAGATCCCTTTGGACACCTTCACTTCCAAACCTACACCCAAATCATTTATATAGACTGTGAACCTAGCACTGACCCTTGCGGTACCCCACTAGTAACAACCCAATATCCTGAGAATGATTTGTTTATTCTATTCTCTGTTTTCTGTCTGTTAACCAATACTCAATCCATATTAGCATATTACCCCCAATCCCATGTGGTCTAATTTTATTTACTAACCTCCTGTGTGTGACCTTATCAAAAGCCTTCTGAAAATCCAAATACACCACATCCACTGGTTCTCCTTTATCTGTGCTACAAGTAACATCCTTAAAAGAACTTCAGCAGGTTTGTCAAACATGATTACACTTTCATAAATACTTGTTGACTCTACTCAATTTTACCATTCTTTTCTAATTGTCCAGTTATACATCCTTTATAATAAATTCTAACACTTCCCCTACTACTGACATCAAGCTAACAGGTCTGTAGTTCTCAATTCTCCCTCTTCCTCCCTTCTTAAATAGTGGGGATACATTTTCTACTTTCCACTCTGCAGGAACCTTTCCAGAAACCATAGAAATTTGAAAGATAACCACCAATGCGTCCAATATCTCCATATCCACCTCCTTCAATACTCTGGGATGTAGCTCAGCTGGTCCATCTGGCCAACCTTCAATCCAGTTAACTTTTCAAGTACTACTTCTTTACTAATTTCTTTCAGTTCCTCAGTTTCACAAGTCCCTTGGTTTCCAAGTGTTTCTGGGAGATTTTCTGTATCTTCTTCAGTGAAGGCCGACACAAAGTAATTGTTTAGTTTCCCTATTCTCCACTATAAGTTATCCAGTCTCCAGCTGTAATGGGCCTACATTTATCCTAGCTAATCATTTCTTTCTCACGTACCTAAAAAAACTTTTACAATCCGCCTTTATGTTCCTCGACAGTTTGCATTCATATTCTTTTTCCCCTCCCTTTATTAGTTTCTTGATCATCCTTTGCTGGGTTCTAAATTGCCCCCAATCCTCAGGCATCCTTCTGGCATCCTTATAAGCCACTTACTTTTATCAAATGCAATCTTTAACTTATTTTGTTAGCCACGGTTGATTCACCTTTCCCTTTGGGTGTTTATGCCTGAGAGGAATGTTGTAGGCCATGTTGCACTTCTTTAAAAACTTTAAAAACCATTGCCTGTCTATCATCAAATCTTTTAATGTATTTTCCCAATCCACCATAGCCAACTTGCCCCTCATGCTTTCATTGTTCCCTTTGTTCAGACTTAAGACCCTAGTTTCCGAATGAACTATATTACATTCAAACTTAATGTGAAATTCTATCATATTATAGTCACTATTTCCCAGTGGCTCCTTTGCAGCAAGGTTATTAAGTAGCCTTTTCTCATTGCATAATACTACATCTAAAATAGCCTGATCCCTAGTTGGTTCTTTAATATACTGCTCTAGAAACCCATCTTGAACACAATCCAGGAATTCATCCTCCACAGCATTAGTACTGATTAGGTTTACCCAGTCTATATGTAAATTGGAGTCACTCACTATTACTGTATTACCCACGCTACATGCACCACTAATTTCCTGATTTCTATCTTGCCCAACATTATCACTACTGTTAGGTGGCCTATAAACAACTCCCACCAATGTTTTCTGCCCCTTGCTGTTTCTTAGCTCCACCCAAACTGTGTCACTTTGTCCGAGCTTTTGATCCTTCAATCTGAGATCCTGTCTCACCAATATATTGATCTCTTCCCTGACTAAGAGCACTATCCCACCTCCTTTTCCTTTTTGCCTATCCTTCCTAAATGACAAATATCCTTGGCTATTCAGTTCCCAATCTTGGTCACCCCATAGCCATGTCTCTGCAATGGTAATTAAATCATACCCATGTACTTCCATTTGTGCCTTCAAATCACTAAGTTTGTTACGAATGCTACATGCATTCAGATCAAGTGCCTTTAATTCTGCCTTTTTAACATTATTCTGCATTCTGATCCTATTTGACCCTTGCCTTTGCCTTGTCTGTCTTCTAATTTCGCTTACTACCTTTCTGCTTCCTGTTACCAGTTTTGCCTCCCTCCAATCTGAGCTCTCTCCCAGATTCCCATTCCCCTGCCAGTCTAGTTTAAACCCTCCCCAACAGCCCTTCCCACCTGGCCCAGAAGCAGTCCCAATGCCTCAGAAATCTGATGCTTTCCCCACTACACCAGTTCTCCAGCCACTTATTCAATTGCGCAGTTGTCCTATTCCTATGCTCAATAGCATGTGGCACTGGAAGTAATCCTGAGATTAGACCATAAGACCATAAGACATAGGAGCAGAAATTAGGCCATTTGGCCCATCGAGTCTGCTCCGCCATTCAATCATGGCTGATAAGTTTCTCAACCCCATTCTCCCGCCTTCTCCCCGTAACCTTTGATTCCCTTACCAATCAAGAACCTATCTATCTCGGTCTTAAATACACTCAATGACCTGGCCTCCACAGCCTTCTGTGGCAATGAATTCCATAGATTCACCACTCTCTGGCTAAAGAAGTTTCTCCTCATCTCTGTTCTAAAAGGTCTTCCCTTTACTTTGAGGCTGTGCCCTCTAATCTCTCCTACTAATGGAAACATCTTCCCCACGTCCACTCTATCCAGGCCTTTCAGTACTCTGTAAGTTTCAATCAGATCCCCCCTCATCCTTCTAAACTCCATCAAGTATAGACCCAGAGTCCTCAAATGTTCCTCATATGTTAAGCCTTTCATTCCTGGGATCATTCTTGTGAACCTCTTCTGGACCCTCTCCAGGGCCAGAACATCCTTCCTGAGATATGGGGCCCGAAGTTACTCACAATATTCTAAGTGTGGTTTGACCAGAGCCTTATAAAGCCTCAGCAGCACATCCCTGCTTTTATGTTCTAGTCTTCTCGAAATAAATGCCAACACTGCATTTGCCTTCCTAACTACCGACTCAAGCTGCAAGTTAACCTTAAGAGAATCCTGGACTAGGACTCCCAAGTCCCTTTGCACTCCAGATTTCTGAATTCTCTCCCCATTTAGAAAATAGTCTATGCCTCTATTCTTCCTACCAAAGTGCATGACCTCACACTTCCCCATGTTGTAATCCATCTGCCACTTCTTTGCCCATTCTCCTAACCTGTCCAAATCCTTCTGCAGCCTCCCCACCTCCTCAATACTACCTGTCCCTCCACCTATCTTTGCATCATCTGCAAACTTAGCCAGGATGCCCTCAGTTCCTTCATCTAGATCATTAATGTATAAAGTGAAAAGTTGTGGTCCCAACACTGACCCCAGCAGAACTCCACTAGTCACCGGCCGCCATCCTGAGAAGGACCCCCTTATCCCCACTCTCTGCCTCCTGCCAGACAGCCAATCTTCTATCGATGCTATACCTTGCTTCTAACACCATGGGTTCTTATCTTGCTGAGCAGCCTCCTGTGCGGCACCTTGTCAAAGGCCTTCTGGAAGTCCAAGTAGATAACATCCATTGGCTCTCCTTTGTCTAACCTACTCGTTACCTCCTCAAAGAATTATAACAGATTTGTCAGGCTTGACCTCCCCTTGATGAAACCATGCTGACTTTGCCCTATTTTACCATGTACTTCCCAGTATTCTGAAATCCCATCTTTAATAAGGGACTCTAAAATCTTCCCAACGACCGAGGTCAGGCTAATCGGCCTATAATTTCCCGTCTTTTGCCTCACTCCCTTCTTAAACAAGGGGGGTTACATTAGCGATTTTCCATTCCTCTGAGACCCTCCCTGACTCGAGTGATTCCTGAAAGATCACCACTAACGCCTCCACTATCTCTTCAGCTATCTCCTTCAGAACTCTGGGGTGTAATCCATCTGGTCCAGGTGATTTATCCAACTTCAGACCTTTCAGTTTTCCTAGCACCTTCTCCTTGGTAATGGCCACCATACTCACCTCTGCCGCCGACTCTCTTGAACTTTGGGAATGTTACTCGTGTCTTCCACTGTGAAGGCTGACGCAAAGTACCTATTCAGTTCCTCCGCTATTTCTTTGTTCCCCACTACTACTTCCCCAGCGTCATTTTCCAGCGGCCCAATGTCCACTTTTGCCTCTCTTACCCTTTATATATCTAAAAATACTCTTGCAATCTTCTTTTATATTACTGGCTAGTTTACCCTCATACTTACTATAGGTAAAGCTGGCATTCTGCAGCCAAGTGAAAATAGGCATTGGTGAGAATACTAGAAGGTGTTATTTGCCTTGAGAACACTTTCTGACATTCTTTGTTCCGAAATACCATTAGCGATGGATGCTTGTAGGTATTGGGGGGTGGGGTAGTTGTGGCAAACACAATCTGGACAGCCTGTCCCTAACACTACCGCACAGGATGGTAAACACACGTCTCTGCCAACTGACAGTGTCCACAAGCGGTAGGTAAATGCATAAAGTCAGCATGTGTTCTCATGTCAGCACAGTAATATTAATTGGTGCTTCATTTCTCATGGTGTGCCATCTGCCCACCTCACAGGGGAAAGGAGGAAGAGTTTGAAAGAAACAGCAGATGAGGAACAGAGATCTCCACCCTCCCATTCATCATCCTGAGCAGACCTACTTAGCACCATTTTGAGGGCTAGGTAAATGTACCAAGCAAGGCTTGCACAATGAAGGCCTCAGCAATAGCAATGGCAGGGTATAATGAAGGAGTGGTCAGAAGAAAATGCTTGCATTTATCTAGTCCTTAAACATCCTTATGACGTTTCAAACTGCTTCGCAGCCAACAAAGTACTTTTATAATGCTGTTATGTTGTAGGCAACCAATATGCAGCGCAAGATATCATGAACAGCAGTGAGATGAATGACCACTCATTTTGGCACCACTTGTTCAGGGATATATGTACGGTCCCCACCACTTAAAGCTTCCATGTTCTGAAATGGACAATCGCTTCCAATGGCCAAAAGGGTGGTAACCATTTGCAATAACATCAATTTCAAAGTTGTCAGTTATAGCCTCAAGTATATGTACATGTGAATTAGGAGGAAGCCTCTCAAGCCTGCTTCATCATTTGATAAGATCATGGCTGATCTTATTGGGGCCTCTACTTTCCTGTCTACCCCCTATACCTTTTGAGTCCCTTGTCAGTCAAGAATCTGGAAGCCTTGTAAGTGCTTGGTTACTCTGGGCAGCTAACAGCTGTTTCTCGAGTGAAGTACACCGGAATGAAAATTTACACTTTACATCTGGGCCTCTCCTAGCTCAGCATCTGGTTCGTGACAGGTTTTCAGCTGACAAGGGAGCCGACGCAGGATATTGTCCTCAGTCTTGGCCTCTGTTTGAACTTGCAGATCTGGCCCTGATGGCATCGCCAGACCCAATTTGCATATTTAAATTAGGGCCTTGTTTCTCCCTCTGGGGCAGCCTGCTCGCCTTCTCAAAAGAGTAGGTTATTTGGGGACATAGTGGGAAGAAGGCAGGATCAGTGGGGTGACTGACACCCATTATTTCAACTGCTCCCATGTTCAGTTTGCATCAGATGAAAGGCAACAACAACAACTTCCATTTACATGGTGCCTTTGACAGCGTAAAACGGCCCAAGGCACTTCACAGGAGCAGTTGTCAAATAGAAGTTGATACCAAGTCACCTAAGGGGATATTAGGGCAGGTGACCAAAAGCTTGGACAAAGTGTTAGATTGAACGAGCTGAGCTGTGAAGCTTGGTGCTTTGCCTTTAGTTAACCCAATAAGATGACACATCTCATATAGAATTACATAGTATTTACATCCAGCACAGCACTGCACCAGCCTCCTCCCACTCTACTTCATCTAATACCATAAGCATAATCTTCTGTTCCTTTTTCTTCCTCATACTTATCTAGCTTCTCCTTAAATGCATCTGTACTATTCACTTCAACAACTCCATGTGGTCACAAGCTTCACATTCTCACCACTATCAGGGCAAGAAAGTATCTACTGAATTCTTTGTTGGATGTATTAGTGACTACTTTATATTTATGGCCTCTACCTTCGGACAATAAGTGGAAGCATCTTCTCGATATCTGCTCTATGGAGCTGCAATGTTAAACGCCTCCGGTGGGTTTTGATCTCTTTTCTAGACCCCAATCTCTGGCACCTAATTTTCTGAACAAACCATGGGTGCGCCTCCAGCAGCCTCAGCTTATTGGAACAGGGTAGAAAGAAACAGACAGAGACTGCTAAGGACTCCATGGGCTTTGACCTCCCCATTTCTGTTTGCTAGCTTTACAGAGAGGTGGAAGAAACAGCCACCAAAAGATGTCAGTCAGCATTATTGCGACTTCAATTCACTGGAGACATTAACAACCAGCAGAGACTTGTACCTGAGTTTGCAATTAAGATATTTCTCTGCACGCAAATAGGCCACCCCATGCAAGTGATACAGCAGCTGTTGATTTGTTGTGCCAAAATCGGATTCTGACTGTGAAATAGGACATAGTAGTGGAACAGCTGAGCTTACAGTTAGACATCCAGGTAAAATGTAATTGTATTGTGTATACGTTTGAGAGTGTGATGGAGGCAGATTCAATCTGACTTCCAAAGGAATTGGATAAGCACCTGAAAATAAAAGAAAATTCCATTCCTTCTGGAAGCTCCGCCAGATCTTCCTGCACCTTCCGCGGTACATCCAGCCTTACAGACCACTCCAGAGGTTCGCCATCGGTCTGGGACTCAGCATCAACCTGCACTCCCACACTTCCTCCGAGGGTCAGAGTCCAGGTCTTTCACAGCATCCAGCGTCTGATCTGGCTCGTGGGTGGTGCTGAAACTAATTTCTGATTCCCATTCACCTGTTATGCGTGCGGAAGGTTGGTGGAAAGTGCAGTGCAAGGATGGGATGGTGCACTCTCTCCTCACCTTCCTCAGAGGCTCATGCGGCCCCTCGGGAATGGTGGCTGCTGGTGTCGATGACTGACCTGTTGGAGAATAGAGAAATATTAGCGATGATCCTCTCCTCAGATGAAGTTCCAACTGACGTCACCGCATTTCGAAGATACACCTTCGCCTTCCATCCCATGACACAGAGTGATGCCCTCCCAACCTTTGGGAAAGACGCACTCATCCCTTCTGCTGCCAATTCAACATCTTCAATGTCCCTGACACCCCATTGGCTGTGGGATGGTCATTCGTTCTCTCACTCCCACCCCACCACCTCCGCTCTCACCCCGAACCCACCACCCAACCCCCACCACCCACTCCCCAGCACAAACTTCAGCTTCTCCATAGCCAATAGGTCTATATCCCTGGTGACTGGCCAGAATGTCCTCCCCCATTAGCATTATGAATGCCAGGTTGCGCACACCACCACCAGCCCTCAACCTCTCGCAGTCATGATGGGCACTTTTCACCTGCAAAGAGAATGGAAGAATAGTGAGTCTCCTCTATGCTGAGATCATGCTTTCATGGTTCAGACCACAACCTTATGCCACCGCTTGGTACTACTCCTTGCTCTTGACCCTTTGTCTCCGTCCACCAACCCCCATTCCCCTGAGGCCGTGCAGAGTAAAGAGGCTCCTCAATTACACAGCCTAGCCAATGGACATTCATTGACCCACTTCCCATGCACATCACCTACATGCTCTCCCAAACTGAAGTGTTCCCACATCAGGAGCTAGGTTTATCAGTCACCTTTGTAGCATGGAGGAGGTTGTTCATACCTCTTGTGTCACTGCAGCCAGGTCCTGCGGACAACCTCACAGCTGCAGACACCTCTATCCAGGTTTGTTCTGACCGGCGTGGAGTTCTCCTCTTCCCATACTGTGGGATGAGAACATGCCGCCGTTCAGTCACAGCCTGGAAGAGCTCGCACAAGCAATCTTCACCAAACCGTAGGGTTGTTTGGCTTCACATGTAATTAGGAGGGAGAATGTGATTCCAGTGAGTTGCGTTTTTAATGAACCTTCATGATATGTTAATGCAAGCAAATAGGGCTCCCGGTATGGATCAGTGGGAAAGTCAGCTGGCTATTAGCCCGGTCTCATTCGACCAGGTATAAGTGGCATGCACCTGCCAACCTTCACCTCGCTCATGACTTCGAGGTGCATACAACATTGAAAGCATACCTACCACAGCACTGCTGCCTTCCCTCACTACTGCTCTGACTCATCACTGCTGCAAATGCTTTTTAAACATTCATTCATGGGATGTGGGCTTCGCTGGCTGCGTCAGCATTTATTGCCCATCCCTAGTTGCCCTTGAGAAGGTGGTGGTGAGCTGCCTTCTTGAATTGCTACAGTCCATGTGGTGTAGATAAACCCACAGTGCTGTTAGAAAGGGAGTTCCAGGATTTTGACCCAGCGACAGTGAAGGAACGGTGATATATTTCCAAGTCAGGATGGTAAGTGACTTGGAGGGGAACTTCCAGGTGGTGGTGTCCCCTTCTAACAGCTGCCCTTGTCCTTCTAAATGGTAGTGGTCGTGGGTTTGGAAGGCATTCTCTCAGGCGAGATTGGTGAAGTACAGAGGCAAGGCTGTTCACATTGGCTCGGGCTAGGGTGTACTCTACCAGCAGAGACCAGCATGGGGGACGATGTAGGAGAGCGGGAACAGGCGGAGATGTATGGGTAAAGGGAACAGGGGAAGGAGGGGATGCTGGCAGGCAGAGGAATGACTGGGGGTGGGGGAGCTGGAGCCTGACATGGAAGGGCTGCATGCAGGCTCCTGACTCGGGGTGGGGAGTGTGTTAGGGTTACACAAGAGGGAAGGGATACACAGAGACTCATGACTGGGGTGGGGGAGGGGGGTGTGGAGGGAGGTGGGTGTGACCTGAAGGAAGCCGAGGTGTGAGTGCCAGACAGTCACAGTCTTGGCATGGAGGCCAAATGGTTGGGGTGAGAGGTCAAAGGCAGTCCTTGGGCTTTGTGGGCCATGCTTCAGGGTTATGCACGGCACACATGGTCTACCTGCATATTGTGGGGTTCCAGGATGAGCAGAGGGATGTGAACAGTGACAGGGTGATGGTTGAAGCTGATCTGGAAGTGCAGCACCAGCATGTTGAGGCTCCAAATCAATGGCACAGTTTAAAATTGAAATTAGAAAAATATCACCACGGGAGGTGTCTGATGCGGTGTGGGAGGAGCCCACAGCTGGTTTCCAGGGCCCTTTCAGTAGAAAACGTCACACTTATTAGAATTTCAACATAGAGATGAAGGCTCAGCTGAGGGAACTCATGAAGACTTTTTTGAAAAGCTAGAGTTGGAACCAATAACTCATGGTGCACTATGAGGCTACAGTAGGCATTGGGGTCACAGTACAGCTGGTCTCATTGAGCATTTAACCATCAGAGGAATGCAAAAGGGAAGAGCCATTAAGGAAGCACAGCTGCTGGATATATGCAAGATCTATCAAACCCTACAAGCTGCTCTGTCCATTTGACATGGATCACAACACGGCAGATGTGGCTGCAACACATTGATAGCCACAAGATTCCAGCAGGAGTGAGATCCAGGTGAGGAATCCCAAGCACATTTCTCCTCTCCCTTAGTTCCATGACAGTGATTTGGAAGCAGTGACATCGGAAGCAAGGTCAGCATTCGGACTTGGACCTGGAACTCTCAAGGATCAGGAAGCACTCATTCTTGGAAAGCTCAGCACCCAAAGCTGCATATAGCCGGTGTGTGAGGAAAAAGGCTGCATGTACTCTGCAGCAACTTCACATTTTGCAGTCACTGCCACCTGAAGGAGACACTTTGAGCGGCCATAGAGATTTGCACATGGTTGTAGAGACCACAGTGACTTCAGGTCATGTACTTTCACTGTCACAATGAACACAGCTCAGTGTTGATGTTACATCATTGCATTTAACTCTCCAAGACACATGAGCACACCTAATTCTATGGTGCGTTGCAAGGCTTAAAGGATCAACTCTGAATGTGCAGTCACTTTCAGGATATGGGCTAACACATCTCCCTTACATGGCACAAGGGGCAAGAGATGAACATGAGTTTGCTAAACATCACATGAATCTGAAGCACACAAAGGGAGGCAATTTTTAAAAATTCATTTATGGGATGTGGGTTTCCCTGGCTAGGCCAGCATTTATTGCTTATCCGTAATTGCCTTTGAGAAGGTGGTGGTGAGCTGCCTCTTGAACCGCTACAGTCCATGTGGCATAGGTACACCCACAGTGCCGTTAGGGAGGCAGTTCCAGGATTTTGACACAGCAGCAGTGAAGGAACGGCGATATATTTCCAAGTCAGGATGGTGCGTGACTTGGAGGGGAACTTCCAGCTGGTGGTGTTCCCATCTATCTGCTGCCCTTGTCCTTCTAGATGGTAGTGGTCGCGTGTTTGAAAGGTGCTGTCAAAGGAGCCTTGGTGAGTTCCTGCAGTGCATCTTGTAGATGGTACACACTGCTGCCACTGTGCGTCGGGGTAGAGGAAGTGAATGTTTGTGGATGGGGTGCCAATCAAGTGACCTGCTTTGTCCTTGGTGGTGTCAAGCTTCTTGAGCTGCACTCAACCAGGCAAGTGGGGAGTATTCCATCACACTGTCTAGGTGCATCTCCAACATCCACAGCGGAGGTGGAGGCAGCCTGCTGACTTCTTTGTTCTGTTGTCTGTGATGACCTCGGTGGGTGTCCTCTGGAGGGCTGAGGCCTGGAGGGCCCCAGCCTGCTTTGGGTCTCCTGCTGTGGAGCAGGTGCACCCTCCTTGGCCTGTTGAGCTGGAACTGATGGGGTCACAAGCTGAGGGGATTGAGAGTCTCCTGGGAGGATAGCCTCTGGGTGTCCAGCTGCTGGTCCTCCTCCCTATGGGTGCTTGAGGGCCACTACCTGACTCCTTGATGAGAAGGGGTCCAGGAGGGAGGACAAGCTGCTCTGTCCCCCTCTCGCTGAGCCAGTGATGGATGCTACCATTGCCTAGAGCGATGGAGTGAATGCCCAAGCACAAATCCATCAGAACCTGCTGGACCAAGGTCTCCAAGGCAGCCAGGAGTCCTCGAGGTGCTCGCATGTCAGAGCCATGACATCAGACAAAACGCTGATGGACACCTCCATCCTTCGCTCTAGTCTGCTGACTGCCTCTTGCAACCCTGCCTGATGTTCCACCGCCTGACTTTGCATCTCTAGCATGTGTGCCACAGCCATTTCCAAAGGCTCATTATCTGACTCGGACTGAGCAGTTGCCTGATCTCTGGCGGTCCTCAGAGGGCCAGAGACCTGGGCTGTCACTGCCTCCGATTGCTGTGGAGATGTGTCAGTGAGGTGTTCTCCAGAATGTAACCCCGAACCTAAACTAGATCTAGCACCCACCGAGGTGTGTGTCTCTGCACTGGTGGAGGATGCAGGTGAACACAGTGATGGATCTTCATCGAATGGAACCTAATCTGAGGGGGGCTGATGGGCTGGCTGCACCTGTGTCTGGGCCTGTTGGTGCCGGTAAGAGAGAGAAGTTAGATTTAGTTCATGAGCTGGCAGAATGCAACATCGCATGCCCCTCACTGTGAATGTCAGGATGTGATCAACCCATGGAGGGCTCATCTGCACTGGGTTGCTGGGAGAGGTCGATCCCGCCTTTGGCACAGGAGCGATCTCTGTCTTCGCCCACCAACACGGCTGCCTTCTCCTCGGGGGAGTGAGCTCCCGGATGTCCGCCATCCCTCCTCCTGTCTGGGGTCTCTCCCTCCTGTTGTCTAAAGGCCTAACCTGTTTAACCGTTCTTGATAAGCCAACCCCTTCATCCCAGGAATCAGCCTAGTGAATCTCTTTTGAACTGCCTCCAATGCCAGTATATCCTTACTTAAACACGGGAGCCTAAACTGTACACAATACTCTAGCTGCAGCCTCACCAACACCCTGTACAGTTGTAACAAGACTTCCTTATTTTTAAACTCCAACCCCCTAGCAATACAGGCCAAAATCCCATTTGCTTTCTTAATTACTTGCTGCGCCTGCATGCTAACATTTTGTGTTTCATGCACAAGAACACCCAGATCCCTCTGTGTTGCACCTTTTTTGGAATCTCTCTCCATTTAAATAATACTCTGCCTTTTGATTCTTCCTACCAAAGTGCATGACCTCACACTTTCCTACATTAAACTCCATCTTCCAAGTTTTTGCCCACTCCCTCAACTATATCCCCTTGCAGATCCCTTATGTCCTCATCACAACATGCCCTCTCACCTATTTTTGTATCGTCAGCAAATTTGGATACATTACACTCTGCCCCCCTCTTCCAAGTCATTAATATAGATAGTAAATAATTGAGGAGTGGAGGCTGGCTCATTGAATTTATTGAGTTAGATTTTTGATCGACAAGGGACTCAAGGGTTATGGGGACAGACAGGGAAGTGGAGACCACAATCAAATCAGCCACGATCTTACTGAATGGCGGATCAGCCTCGTAGGGTCAAATGGCCTACACATGCTCCTAAGCCCTCTGTTCCTGTGGGGTCAGATTGGGGATGCTGCCAGGATCTTATTGGTGGGCGACAGGCCCATACTGTGGGTGGAGCCTTGGCAGGTGAGGTCTCTTTTATTTATTGCCAACGGCACAGACCCCCGTGGCGACCCACCTCCCAACTGGCGAGGCGAGGTTGGCGGACGCCTTGGTTCCCTCCCTCGGGAAGAGGACATTAGGGCACTTGCAGACAGCTTTGAGGAGAGCTACCAGGGATCCATGGCTGAACCTTCGGCTGCATGGCTTCCGAAGCTGCTTCTACCACAGGGCCACAGATGTGGCTGCAGGCCATCCCTCCCCACAATGATAGCCTGGCAGCTGTGGCCACAAATAATTTTAAGGATTTCACACACATCATGCTGGTGCACCTTGAGGTACCCTCACATTCAACTGCCTGCCGCAGGAGTGCCCGTCTCCCTCGGCAAGATGCTCACAGGACATCGCTGAGGGTCCTTCCGCTGGTCCAGCAGGGTGCCTGTTCAGTCCGCTGTCCTCAATTGGATGGCGCTCCCAGAGGCAGCCTCTTAATTGACGATTAGATTCCGCCCTCCATATAAGCATTAAATTCATGGCAAAAATAAAGTTAGCTCACCATGAAATCACAGTGAGTTCGTTGTTAAAGGCTGGCAATGAGCAGATGGCCTATTCTCAATGGTTTGAGCATTGCTGCTAGTTTTGTTTTAAACTATGCCCATGGTACTCTTTATATAAATGGAAGGAAACAAAAAGCAAATGTGTTTCTTGATCGGCTATGTCATTTATTGCTTCATTTCAGATCACTCGTATTTAAATTACATGCAAATTATGCAAACAGGATACTAGTGTGGCACTCAGCACAGGAAGGATGCTCACTGGAACTGGGGAAACTTTCGTTGCTGATTGATCTTCACAGCATCTGACTTGGAACTATATTGCCGAATAAAGGGATGACATCTCAGCCAATCACAGAATCACAGAATCCCAGAATCACACAGTGCAGAAGAGGCCCTTCGGCCCATCAAGTCTGCACTGACACGTGAGAAACACCTGACCCACCGACCTAATCCCATTTACCAGCACTTGGCCCATAACCTTGAATGTTATGACGTGCCAAGTGCTCATCCAGGTACTTTTTAAAGGATGTGAGGCAACTCACCTCCACCACCCTCCCAGGCAGTGCATTCCAGACCGTCACCACCCTCTGGGTAAAAAAGATTTTCCTCACATCTCTCTTAAACCTCATGTCCGTCACCTTGAACTTGTGTCCCCTCGTGACTAACCCTTCAACTAAGAGGAACAGCTGCTCCCTCTCCACCCTATCCATGCCCCTCATAATCTTGTACACCTCGATCAGGTTGCCCCTCAGTCTTCTCTGCTCCAACAAAAACAACCCAAGTCTATCCACCCTCTCTTGATCACTTAAATGTTTCATCCCAGGCAACATCCTCTTAACTTCCAGTTAAGTTAAGGCTGGAGGAAGGCAGAAGTCACAGCTTTGGTTTTTATGGGGGCAGGGAGGGGGGAGCTGGAGTGTTATGGAGAGAAGGTTACCAGGGAGCCCAGTAATGGGCAATGGGCCTGATGAGTACCTGTCCATAGAGCCCCACTCGACACTCGAACAAATCTGGCTGGTCGGTGGGAATGGACATTGGGCGCAGAAGGCCTCATAGGGGGGTCCATTAATACTTCCAGCAGTCAGCTCAGGAAGAAGTCTTATCGGAATCTCAGCAGGTTCGAAGAATCTGTCAAAGGTCAGGAGGGGAGAAAGCCCGGGATAAGGGAGGCCTAGAGAAAGACTCCTGCATCTCCTGGCTCACAGGGAACCCTGAACCAACACTTGTAATTATCTCCTGGGTCTTTTCTGACCCAGGATCAAGCTCCTGACAGGGGAACTGACACTGCCTCCTGCTCAGGCCTCAACTAAAACTGCAGATTGGGCCCTGATGATATCACTGGGACCTGATCGGCATAGATAAAGCTCCCTTACCTGTGGCGTTCTGTTCACCCACTCAAAAGGGCAGGTTAATATGAAGGACATAACAGGATCAGAGGGGGTAAGTAACTGGCATTTTTTAACTGCCCCTCCCCTGCCTGGTTTCCACCAAGCAGAGGTGCTGTAAACTGGGACTATGAGACTCTAATTGACACAATGTTCATAATATGCTTTTTCTGTCAGCTTTGTTGAGTTGGTAGGATTCTTGCATCGCTTAAGCAGAGGCTGGGTGAGAGGGGAGGGTGGTAGCATTTAAGTCCATCACTTACTCCCTGTGATTCCGCTACCTCCCATTGATTCTTGACTGTAATTTTAGTCACAAAATTATGACTAAATTTTGGGAGGAACAGCGACAGTTTTCCTCCCAGGCTAAGCTGTTGGGAGGGGGAATCATAAGCCAGATTGGGTCCAAATAGGCAACGATTTTCAAAAGAAATTTGGGCTCCCTCATGGGAGCCAGAAGAGGAGCAGTAGTGTTCCTCCAGGCCCCACAAGGCATCCTTGGGCCTCTCTTTCCCCAGCTTAAATCTCCCCCCCTGCCACCTCCCTCCCCCACCACGACCACCGCTTACCTGATTGGCAGAGAACATTCCCGTGGGCCCTTGGTGACAGCCTCCCACCATCCGAATTCCTGCTGCAGGATTGTTACTGATCTGACGGGACCAGGTCAATTGAGGTTGGTTTTAAGGTTTCCTCCAATCAGGAGCAGACTGCTGTCCCTTGCTGATTCTGATCTACAGTGAGCCAGATCCTGAAAACCCTAACCATCGGTTTATTGGAACTTTGTCACGTGATCTAAGAGAACCCAGCAACAACAAATAATGATTGACTTCTATCTTCACAGGTCCATCAAGAACCATCTAATTCCCAGCACTCATCTCTGACAGTGCATATGAAATTCTTCTAAACTCTCAATGCCTTGGTGAGAAGTGTCCATGTTTAAGATTCAATGCAAATATAGCAAGATGCTAGTCTGATAGATCACCTTTATCTTACTCCAGGCTTTCTCCTTCTTAGGCAGTCCCTCGGGACTAAGGATGACTTGTTTCCACTCCGGTTCAATGGGCTCTGAGCAGGTTGATAAATCCAACGTGTGATTTGCAGACTCTGCCAACTGGACAGACCGCCTTTCTTGCCACTGGATTTGGAGGATCTTGTGAAGGCACCGCTGGTGGTAATTTCCCAGTGCTTTGAGGTACCTGCTGTAGGTTGTCCAAGTCTCTGAAGCATATAGGAGTGTGGAGTTCACTGCTGCCCATTAAACCATGTTCTTAGTCAAGGGGGTTTGAGATCCTGATCCTCAAATACTCTTTCCTTCAGTCAGCTGAAGGTTGGGCTGACCATGTGTGAGAGGGTAGACATCTTGAAGAAGAAGGCTATATGGAAAGTAAGATGACCCATTATTCTTTTCTACACAAATTCCATAATTGACAATTCAGGGTTTCTTTTTGTTAAACTCAGTGAAGACTGACACTTCCTTATGTAACATTTCATCTAGACATTCTCAAACTAAAATAAATCTTCAGCAACATTTAAACTGAAGCCATTGGCATTGTGGTACCAAATATCATTTATTTCAACAAAATGATTCTTCTCATCAATAATTACTGCAATATAATGTAACAGTTGAAAAGGTTTGGGTTAAATTTTTTTAAGTTTCCTTTTCTGTTTCATTTAACAATTTCTATTTAAACAGTGAACACTAACGACGTTATCAGGAAGAATGGTTGTGCAGAGCTACTAAGCCCGATACTGTGACAGAACTGAATTAACACACACAAAGCAAATGACAAGTTAGCTCAAGTACCCTGCGCTCTTTATTATCTCTGCTAATGTTAATTGCCCCCCTTGTACTCTTAGGCTCAGTAATCTCTGTCATAGCTTCAGTAAATCCAATATTGTTACTGCTAAATCCAACTCTACTGAAACCAAGTGTCAGCTGCTGTCTCCAACACCCCCCCACCCTACTGCCACCCCCCCCCCCCCCCAACCCCACCACCCCCCCCCACCCCCGCCGGGTTGCTAATCTATTTGCCGAAGCAGCCTTTCATAATTTGTGAATTCTCCTCACCCTCATTTCTATCCCAGTAGTACAGCTGCTGATTCTCCATTAACCTTAAAAGAAAATTCATCGTTATGCCTCATTTTTCTCCTCCAACCTTAATTTCAGCGATCTTCCAATTTTGAGTTTTTCCACATTCCTGACTTCCTTCACATCGCCATTGACGGTGTGCCATCAGTTGACTAGGCCCTTTGCTCTGGAATTCCCTCCCTGAATCTTTCTGCCTCTGTTCCCTCCTTTCAAATGCTCCTCAATACTTTCGTCTTTGACAAAAATTTTGGTTACTAATGATTTCCATAGAACCATAGAAAAGTTATGGTGCAGAAAGAGGCCATTCAGCCCACTGTGTCTGCACCAGCCAAGAAGGGAAAAAAGAAACTAGCCGCTCACTTTAATCCCACTTTCCAGCATCTGGTCCATAGTCTTGCAGGTTACAGAACTTCAGATGCAGATTCAGGTTCCTTTTAAATGAGCTGAGTGTTTCAGCCTCAACCACCAACTTGAGCAGTGAATTTGAATGCCCACCACCCTCTGGGTGAAAAAGTTTTTCCTCATGTCCCCTCTAACCCTTCTACCAACCACCTTAAATCTATGTCCCCCAGTAATTGACCCCTCAGCTAGGGGGAAACAAGTCTTTCCTGTCTACCCTATCTAGGCCCCTCATAATTTTGTAACGCCTCAATTATGTCACCCCTTACCCTCCTCTGTTCTAAGGAAAACAATCCCAGCCTATCCAATCTCTCCTCATAGCTGCAATTTTCAAGCCCTGGCAACATTCTTGTAAAGCTCCTCTCCACAGCAATTATGTCCTTCCTGTAATGTGGTGACCAGAACAGTACAGAAAATTCCAGCTGTGGCCTAACCAGCATTTTATACAGTTCCATCATTACATCCCTGCTTTTGCATTCAATACCTCGCCCAATAAATAAAAGCATTCCATATGCTTTCTTGACCCCACTGTCCACCTGCCCTGCCACTTTCAAAGACCTGTGGACATGCACTCCAATATCCCTTACCTCCTCAAACCCTCACAAAAACTTCTCTATGATTTTGTATCAATTTTTCTATTTGATTACGTTTCTGTGAAGTACCTTGGGACATATATTTTATTCCATTAAAGGCGCTGCTGTTGTAATTGTTAAAGGAGCCTCCCGCTTTCGCACCTTTCTGTTTAACCAATATCGAATCATGGATTCTTTAAACACAGAAGAAGGCCATTAGGCCTGCCCATTTTATGCCAGCTCTTCGAAAGTCCCACACCCACCCTTTTACCCCATAACCTTGCAAGTTCATCCTCTTCAACTACATGTCCAATTGCCTTTTAAAAGTTCTTGTGGAATCTGCGTCCACCAACCCTTCAGGCATCATTTTTAATGTTATGGCAATTGTCTGTCAGCTTGCAAGCTTGGCCTAATACTGGCTGGTTTTGTCTTGGTTTTTCCATCTACGATTTCAATGTCTATTTTTCACCCCTCAGTGAGGAGGGCGAGGGTGAATTATTTCCTGTCTCAGTCCTACCAAGATCTGGATTTCTGCGGCATTGTTTGGTACCTTACAATGGATGCCACAGGCAAGTAGAAACAAGTGGAAATCCTTATTACAACAACAAGATGCACTTATATAGCATCTTTAACACAATAAACCATCTTAAGGTGCTTCACGGGAGCAATTAGCAAACAGAATTTGACATTGGGTCATAAAAGGAGATATCGGGGCAGATGACCAAAAGCTTTTTTAAAGAGGGAGATTTTAAGCAATGTCTTAAGGAAGGAAAGAGAGGTAGAGAGACAGAGAGGCTAGGTGGGGGAGTTCTAGAGATTAGTGCCTTGGCATCTAAAAGCAAGGTTGCCAACGGTGGAGTGATGAATATTGGGGATGAAGGGATTACCCATGCAGGTCCGGCTTCTGTACACCAGTGAGACCCTGATGGAATTTTGAAGTACTGAAGCAGTCCATTGCAGATCTCACCAACTGGTACTAGGTTTGAGCAGCCTAATCACCTTCTTTAAAGTCAGATTTTTAAAAATATATTTGTTCACGGGATGTGGGCATCGCTGGATAGGGCAGCATTTCTTGTCCATCCCCAATTGCCCTTCTTCAGAGGGCATTTAAGAATCAACCGCGGGACTGGAGTCACATGTAGGCCAGACCAGGTAAGGACAGCAGATTTCACTCCCTGAAGGACATTCGTGAACCAGAAGGGTTTTTACAACAATCAGCATAGCTTCATGGTTGTTAAACCCATGTCCCCAGAGCATTACCCTGTGCCTCTGGAATACTAAACAGTGACAATACCACTATGCCACCGCCTGCCTGAAGCATGAATGGTGAGCTTATTCCACCCACTTTCTTAAAGGTCAGTCTGAATAAGGGAGGCTGGTAAAGGATGGCAAATTATTTTTGTGGGGTCAGGAGGATTTTTGTGGCCATCCCCTGGGATCATCTCTCCCGCTAAATAACCTAAACTGGAGATGATACATTTCTGAGCCCCTTCTGATTGGTCCAGATGCAAAAGCAGCTCATCGGCAGAATGGTAATGAAGTGTGGCCGTGAAACTTGGGGCAGGATTTTGACCTTGGCATGCGGGCACGTTGGGCGGGCCAGGGAGCGGACGGGAAACGGGCTGCCACCCGCGATCAGCCCCCCGACTACGCCAATAAACAGCCAGCCAGCGTGAAAGGCGTGCTGAAACGCTCAGCGCTGTCGGGGTGGGGGAGTGAAGAGGGCGAGTGCTGAAATCAGCGTGGGTGCGGGGCTGTGCGGAAGGAAAGCTCCCTGGAGGCAGAGAGCTGCTTCAGGGAGCTGACCAATTTAAAATCTACAAAAACAGAATGTAAAATCCAGAAACAGTGCCCACAAGTCAGAACGAGTCACCTCAACGTACGGATGTTGAAAATTATGTCCACACAATTTTATCTGTTTTTTAAATTAGTTTCGGAAACCTCATCCCACCCTTGGATGAGTTTTCCTCATAATGTTGGATGGGCAGTGAAAAATCCCCGCTAACTGAAACTTAATAGGGCCCTTAATTGTCGGTGGGCATGCTGCTGACTATCACATGTGCCCGCCAACTGAAATATTGCGCGAGTGCGTGATGACGTCGGGACGCTCGCCTGACGCCACCGTGCACTATTTTAGGCTTCAACGTGTTAGGCATGTGCCCGAATGCTAAGGTCAAAATACTGCCCTTGGTTTCCCATTCATACCGCTTCCATTGGACAGCTGCCATGCTTGTTCCACCCACCTTATGCCCAGCGGAAGCATTCACAAGAATATTTCCCCCATTATCTATGGAATACACCTCCGGAAAGCTGCTCTTGAACATTCTAGTGAAATAGCTGTCAATGCCTTGGAAATCTGCAACTCCTTCATGGCTTCAGTATCATGACCTTCTAAGCAACTTACCAACTTGTGTGACCTTTTCTCAAAACTAGTTTCATGGCTATCTAGTTGCCTCCCAATCCCTATATTATTGTTAACAATTGATCTGCAAGCTCTTTTTACACTCACTCCCAGATTCTATTTCATTCCTACTCCACTGCTCTCTTTCAATCATCACATTTCCTGATAATTCCAATCCATATTCATCAACTTCCTTCATCCTCAATGTTGACAACCTCCTGTTCTCTCATACTGCAAGGACCGAATCACTACTATGTTATTCATTATCCTTTGATATGCAATGAAAATCTTAAGTCTTATAAATTTTCAACACACACAGGTGCAAATGTAAAACTTTTTTTTTATTCACTTACATGATGTGGGCTTCGCTGGCTAGGCCAGCATTTATTGCTGAACCCTAATTGCCCTTGAGAGGGTGACGGGGAGCTGCCTCCTTGAACCGCTGCAGTCCCTGTGGTGTTCAGTGCTGTTAGGGAGGGAGTGCCAGGATTTTGACCCAGCGACAGTGAAGGAACGGTGATATATTTCCAAGTTGGGATGGTGAGTGGCTTGGTGGGGGGACTTCTAGGCTGTGGTGTTTCCATCTCTCTGCTGCCCTTCCCCTTCTAGATGGTAGTGGTTGTGGGTTTGGAAGGCGCTGTCTAAGCAGCCTTGGTGAGTTCCTGCAACGCATTTTGTAAATGGGACACACTGCTGCTACTGTGCATCAGTGGTGAAGGGAGTGAATGTTTGTGGAATATTTTTGTTCACATTAGCAGCCAGAGGCAAACCAGCTCCTTCTTGTCGCCTGCAAGCCTAACCAAAGCCACTACCTCTTACCTTTGCTGGCTCAACCCTTAGACTGTCCTCGTTTATCAACATTGCTGACTCCATAATCTTTTCTGACATCCAGTGGAGTGCCTACATCTCTCCCTTTGCTAAAACAGCCTTCTGGTTTGCTCAATTATGTCAAACATGTCTTATCCCCTCTATTACTGTAGCCAGTCCTTCAGCAAGAATGCTGTCAACTTAAAAGGGAGCCATTTGATGGTGTGGGAAAAAAAAACTTTGTAAAGGCCGAGTGTCAGAAATGGGCCAAGTCTTATCACCCAGCATTCCACTGGACTTTGGAACTGAATGTTAAAAATTCTTGAAATGAAAAATGGACACAATGAAGTGATTTTTTGAATATACTAGTCAAGAGATGGCAGAGGCAATCATATGATATGCTTCTATCCAAGAGTTAAATGATTCGTCTCAACCATTGAAACCCAAACGGTAGAACTTTAAGTAGCAGTTACAAGTTAACGAGCTACAAGTTCCAATATGTCTGTCTGTTCACCCATATCCCTTGGAAATGCTCATCCCAAAAACTGTTTCATTAGAGCAAAACTCAGTCACAAATCTGATGATGCTGATAAACCAGAATCTTCCCTATTGAAATACCTTCTTATGTTAATGGACCATTCACAAACCCAGGATGTGGGATTGTTGCAAGACGTAAGAAGGTACAATCAAGGGTGGGGGGTGGGGAGGTGGGGGTGGGTTTATCGCCGTAATTGCCACATGTATGATAAGAAACATGTATTTAGGGATAGGGCAGTGACTTGTGAGGTAACCGCGGGCAGAATTGATCATCCACTCACATGGGAATGTACTCCTCTGAATGATCCACTCTGGGAGCAGTTCGGAAATTATGGGAACAGCATTTGTAAGTTTTGACTGACAAATTTCTTGGAGGAATTGGGGTATTGATGTTTGTAAGTTGTTGGTAGTACAGTAAACTGTTAAAGAATACTGAGCTGTACTGAGTTGCGAACCTTGACAATTTTCTCCATCCGGACTGGTTCAGGGTGCACTTTAGAGTTAAAGTATAAGAGGGGTGTCACGGTTCACCTACCTACATAGCTTTGAACAAACCATAGTGCCCAAGACATGAAGGCTTCGCTGGTGAGGCCAGCATTTATTGCCCATCCCTAGTTGCCCTTGAGAAGGTGATGGTGAGCTGCCTTCTTGAACTGCTGCAGTCCACGTGGTGTAGGAACACCCACAGTGCTGTTAGGGAGAAAGTGCCAGGATTTTGACCCAGCGACAGTGAAAGAATGACGATATTTTTCCAAGTCGAGATGGTGAGTGTCTTGGAGGGGAGCTTCCAGGTGGTGGTGTTCCCATCTATCTGTTGTCCTTCTCCTTCTAGATGGTAGTTGTCATGGGTTTGGAAGGAACCTAAGGAGCCTTGCTGAGTTCCTGCAGTGCGTTTTGCAGATGGTACACACTGCTGCTACTGTGTGTCAGTGGTGGAGGGAGTCAATGTTTGTGGAATAATTTTGTTCACATTAGCAGCCAGAGGCAACCCAGCTCCTTCTTGCCACCTGCAAGTCTAACCAAAGTCACGATCTCTTACCTTTGCTGGCTCAACTTCTTTTTGTTGCATATTTTCTTATCCCTTTCCATTTGTTAACAATCTACTGACCTTTTCTTTCCTGCTCCTGCACTGTCTGGATACATCATTCTACAGGCCTGCAACCCCTCAGTGTAGAGGTCAAGACGCACTAGGCCAGATGTTCATTAATGAGGCCATCTGGGAATTGTATCAACAGAAAATGATGGCCAGACATCCTTTTTCTCTGCAGTACCTTTATGAATGCTTGGCTGAGCTCCAGGGCTCCAGGACTCACTATTGGATTAGATTAGCATGGGGCTGTTTACACAGGTTGAAGTGGAGTATTTGCTTTGATTGATTGATTGACACCTCTAAGAATTTGTAATAAGCTATTCTTTCTTTGATCTGCTTTTTCAATGTCTATTATTTATTTGGACAAGATTAAGAGGTATGAAGTAGGGCACACCTTCTGCTATTGAAACTATGAACGACAGTATCTGAGTGACACTTTTATAAGGTTGTAAGAACAGCAGTTTTGCCAAAGCAGATTTTTTCCATGCACATTTCAAAAATTGCCACTGTTATTATATGGCTCATTGGTTCTCTACATTGTGCATGGAGGGCATGAAAAGGGCATGGCAGCATGGAGGTTGCATGGGGAGTGTGTGGGGGTGTGGTGAGACGATGTGAGGAGTAAAGGCTAGAGGGCCTAACAGCCTTTAATACAACTGGAACAAAGGCCCAGAGAACCGAGGCGGCTTTTTAACCAGCCCGCCTAGGTATTTGCCTGACTCCAAACTGCTTCTGGGATCAACGGGCCTCACTTGATCCAGCCCCCATCTCCCTGGAGTGAAAATAGTACCTGTGGAGGCCATTAATACGGAGACGGGTCTGCCTCGTTGAGAAATTTCCTGACTCAACCTTTGCGCCTTGCTATCTAAAACCCAGATCACACTGTCTACTTTTGAACTCAAACTTCGGGAGACAGACTGTGCTGTCTGCTCGGCTCAGATCGGGCAGAGTGCCTACATTTTAAATGACATGGTCCGTAGCCAACATTCCAAGTGGAAGGGCAAAAGATCAAAGCTATTGAGCAAAATGATAATAAAGTGTCTAATCATTTATAGTGGTACTGGATGTGACTGGATTAGAAAGTGGTGAATCCAATTTCTGTATGCATTAAAAGTGATCAAAGGCTTAATTAATGAACAAATTGAGCATGGACTTGCAGTGATGCTGAAAAAGAAACTAAATTGGTGAAATTGTTTTCCAGTATTAACACTGAGTGGACTTGTATAGTCCTGTGGCTTGGCGCTGTTACGATTTTCAAATGGAAGTTCTGAATTTGAAGCTCCCACGAACGATCGTTCCTGTACAAGGGACCCCTTTGAACAATAAGGCCAGAAATTGTCTCCAGTACGTATTTCTAAATTCACACCAGCATTGCCTGGAGGTCAGCAGGAGCCCTACGTAAATGACTGGCCCCTCCATGCAGGGAATTTGTGCTGCTATCGCTGCTTTGATTAAATTTTCACTCGCCAAACACTTGTTACATCAATTCTGACGAGGGAGATTTAAATTTGAAAAAGAGAATCAAAATGTCACACTGGGATAAACTTGGGGACAATGAATAGAAAGAAAAAGAAAATAGGCTTATGTTAATCTTTGGGGCATTCCATTGGCAGGAACACTTTTCTATGATTGTGGTCTTCTTTGCTTGACTCTTTTGGTAGGAACTAGGTTACGAGAGCAGTGAGAGATAGTCTTGGTTTACACCGCTATGCATCAAAGGTACCTACTTTTGAATGGTTCCAGGTAAAGGGTCAGGATACCGCGAGGCTCATAGATGTGGCTGGTCTGGTTGGCTTTAGTGGCTCAGTCTGAATTCCTATGATTTTGATTCCCCTGGCAATGACCAGACCAAAATCCTGGCAGGCAAAGATGTTCACTTAATAACAGGATGTTTTTGGAGTTTCTTTTTTGTTCAGGAGTCACTGCTATTCAGCATAGAGGGCTTATTTCAAGGGATTTTGTGAGACGTTTGGAAGGCCATGTGTCTGCCTTCTTTAAAATCACTTTTGATCAAAGCAATCTGGCTGGGAGTTGTCCAGGCTCTAACCCAGGGCTTCAATTCCAACCTTGGTAGCTCAGAAAGCTTCCTCCAGAATCTACCAGGAATTTTGCCCATGAGTTGTGTCCAGGTCTCCAGCTTAAATAAAATATAGTGAGCAACGGCTTAGAAGGCAATGAGCAACCCCCTTTGGAGGAAATCACCACAAGGAGCTCAGATCTACCTCAAGCTCTGGCAATGACCCTTGCACAGTGTTGAAATTCTCACAGCTATACTCGCTGACCTAATCTTGGGCCGACTATATCAGCGCTAACATTCCTTGCCGTGGCACATGCACAAACTAATTTCATTTTAGATATAAAGAAGCAAAATATCTATTTGAAATGAAGGGAAGATAGATGGTAGGGCAAAGAGGAACTGCAGCATCACTGGTCCCATACGAATACAAAACATTCCCACCAAATCTCACTGTGCATTTATTATAAGGCAGGCAATAGTTTGTTTTGAAAGATTATCCGCATGCAGTAATTTAACAAAGCAAACGGGATAATCAGAAAATATGCAATCAGATGTAATAGGAAAGCAGTGAATGAAATGATGGGGGAGTTCAAAAGAATGATGATAGCTTGAGTAAATAATTTATATTTCTGGTCACCAAAGCAACAAGAGCCTTGTTAGCTGATAAGGGTTTGGGGGTGGGGAGAGGGCAAAACTAGGGGTCATAACTATACGATAGTCATTAATAAATCCAACAGGGAATTCAGGAGATACTTTTTATCGAGAGAGCAGTGAGAATGTGGCATTCACAAACCCATGGAGTAGTTAAGGCAAATAGTGTAGATGCATTTAATGGGCATCCAGATAAGCACATAACGGAGAAAGGATTAGAAGGTTATGTTAGGTGCAGAGGGTTGGGAGGAGATTTATGTGGAGCATAAACACTGGCATGGGCAAGCTGAGCCATAGTCTGCTTCTGTGTGGCAAATTCTATGTACATAAGCTGCCTGAACCTATCTTAAAGCTAATTCAGGGCCTGTTTTTGCTTGTTGTTTTGTCTGTGCATCTGATCGACTCATATCAGAAACGCTACTCGAATTCTCTCCTTGCTTTAAAAGAGTGCATTAATTTTATTGCTACAGGAATAACATGCCAGCAGGAAGAGCACTCCAAAGGGAGGTATTTTACTCTAAAATTCTCATAAACACTGTTTAAAAAAAAAAACATTTTTAATCCCATCTGCCTGAAATGAGAATGTCCACCTTTTCGGGGTCGCAGAGTGCTCTTCAGGCTCCTGCTCTGCCAAAGTCAGCGATTCAGAAAGTCCAAGCTAGGGAGCCCTGCTTAAGTGGTATATGCCGCACATATGTTCTCACCAGGCTCTCATTGTATTAAATTGCATTGAGATGCTTCCTGTCTCTCACTTGGATTCCAGGATGAAAAGAAATGACAGCACTAGTCAGGACCTGCAACTTGGCTTTCTAATTACACTGCCTTTCCAGGTTCAATATGCAGGAGCAGGAAGGGTGCCAATCTCCAGTTGACATAAGGATTGCCATCTGGCGACAGCTTCACCAAAGGCTCAGTTAAATGCAGTTCCATTGTGAAACCATCAAAAGACAACCCCGCATATCCAGCCAAAGACAGCCCCGCCACATATCCAGCTGAACAGCATTCATCATCCATCTAGCCAAAAGCAGCCAACCATGTACTTAGTTAATGCAGTTTATCCACATATCCAGCTGAGTAATCTCATCAAAGCACCTTGTGTCACCTTGGCCCAGTGGTAGCGCTCCCCCCTCTGAGTCAGAAGATTATGGATTCAAGGATCACTCCAGAGATTTGAGCACATTACCTGTGCTGATTCTTCAGCACAGTGCTGAGGAAGTGTCACCTTTCAGATGAAACATTAAAGCCCAAACCTTGTCAAGCCTGTTCAGCAGGTTGGAAAATACACTACTACATTATTATGTGGAGACCTCCTTCCCCCTGTTCCCTGACAAAAATCTATCCCTCTGTCACCACCCAAACAGATAAACTAGTGACCTTGATGTGAGCAATATGTTTGTTCATAGAACAATGAGCACACATCGAAAGCAATGTATTGGCTTTGAAGAGCTTTAGGCTGCATTGAGAATGTGAAAGGTGCTACACAAATGCAAATTCTTCTTCTAATCAAAGATAGGATCACCACTTGGTCAGATGAAGACAGTATCTCCATATTGGCCAAATTACCCCATTGCTCTCCAATGACAGCTTCACCATCCTATCCAGCCGAAGACACATCCTCCTTCATCACGCGCCTTCTCCATTTGAAAGACCCAACATTGATGCTTTACTGTTCCTAAAATCGGAATTACTCATTTCAGGCAACAGATATTATGAAAATATTCATCTTCACAGTATATAGGGGAATAATTTACATTGTAAATTAATCCCTGCTAGAATATTTTATCTTTTTTTTACTGATTCTAGCATTCTTACATAACCGTGAAAAGTGCTTAGCATGCAAAGTCCTCCTGTGCAGAACATACTTTCCATAGAAAACGCACCTTGTCTCTATGAGTTGATTTCAATAAAATACCAGCAACAAAAAATACTGCAGAAGTGAACACAAATCCTGCCCAGAGTCAACACGGCAGTAATCAAAAAAATGGAAAACTACGATAAAAGAACCAAAATACACAAAAGCACAAATAGGATCCTGTACACTCATGCAGCTATTTCCCCATCTATCCCTACCCAGCAAACCATTCCAGGCAGGTGTTGAACAGCTGGAACTGGCTGAGGCTCAGATTCTAAACTCATTTAAGAGAAACAGCGATAACATAAAGTGAGGTTTGAGCACTTGTTTGCCTTCACTGAGCTGAAGTACTAACCAGAATCTGCAGAGATGATAAAGTTGAGTATGCGTGCGTGATTGTGTGCGTGTACATCCCGCATGCTTGACTGATGCACACTGGGAATCTAAATTATAAATGTGCAGACCATCAGTAGAGCTTCTGGAATCAATCTTTGGGATCAGTCATTCAGTACATGCCCCCACCACCCCCTCCCTCCTGTCACATTCTCTGACATCCTTTTGCCAAACAAGTCCCTAATTTCTTTCCTTCAACCAATTCCTTCTAAACATGTCAGGTTTTGCTTCTAATTCAGTTTCATTATAAGTCTTTTGTGAAGAATTCAATGGTATATTGATTTGGAAATGATTGATTAGCTTTAAGTGTTTTGGCCAAATGCGAATGATATTTGAATATCTAAAGAGTTCATTTAGATTCTTCCTTCGCAATTGTTTCTCCTAAAAGCTTTTAGGGTTCATTTCAATTGAACTAATATTAATTGTACCTGGAGTCTAAGCAGTCATTACTCATTATACTCTCAAAGTTCACTAGTCAAACTGGGTAGATTTGAATCCTTGGGATGATGATTAATGATGTATCATATATTTACATTACCAATGCAATTTAAAAGTATGAAGTCAGTAGCCAATGAAATATATTTTTTAATATCTTTATTACATGGATCACAAGTTTTTGGATAACTTTTGAATCTCTTAAGTCAAATAGCCTACTTACATAGTTTTAGCCCATTAATCCTTCCTGGCGTGGACACTTTTTTAACATTAGAATTTCTGCAAACAAGCTAGTTAATTGGAACACTTTCTCCACCATTCATCTGCTTCTAAACTCAGAGGCCTAGGATTTGGTTAGCCCAGTTTATCAGATTGTGGGGCTGCAATTCTTTTTTCTCACTCGGCCAAATGCAGCCTTGACTCAATTCGTGACTTCCCCCACATCTGTTCACATCGAGGTGGGCAACAGGCAAACCTTGTGTTCCCACCTCATCTGAGTGATTGCAACATTGGCCTGAGTGGTTTCTGTGCTACTTTCCACTCCTGCACACTGCCTGTGGCCCTTGCCCACAGCAGGAGGTCCCAGCAGTGTTGTTTGCAGATGTTGTACAGCCAGCCTGCTCTTCTTAAAGCCAGGCTGTGTCTTATAGGGAAGCTGAACAAAAATATTGCTGCAGTGTAAATCATTGCAAAATAACATCAGGGAAGACAGAAGGATCCATAGTGACAGAGGCAGTGCTGGAGGCATTAGCACTGCAGGTGGACAGGAGGAGAGACACCATGGGCTCATGACGGCCCAGCCCCACACGGATCACCCTCAGAGGGGAGTAGAAACAGTTGGCCATTATAGTCAATTTCCAGAGTCTGGACCTGAGGACTGGCAACAGTGCCACAAAAACTCACATGACTTCATCTGGGTGGTCAGGGTTAATGAATGCATCTTCACGTGGCCCTCCAGACTCTCATGCTGCACACTGCACCACACCCTCATCACTCACTCAATAACACTTGCTGGCACTCAGGACGCATGCCTAACATCCAGATAATCCACCTCACTCTCACACACCTATCAATGCTGCCAGCCTCACGTCCACCTCGCACTGCCTTCACGTACCTCCAACTATTCAACTATGGCAGTCAAATCACCCGAACACAGTGTCACACAATTGCTTTTGGTTTACTCTCTCTCTCTTGCTAAACAATAGAAGGGAGCAGAGCAGAAGTAATGAATGACCAGGACACCTGCGACTTCTGATGCATTTCTCAACAGTGGAAGAGTGGGTGGACTAAGCAGCAGTGACAGAAATACTTACAGATATAACATCAAGGGAGGAGAGCAGAGACTCGATGACTTTCATTGTGATGCATCAGATGAACATTCAGTGCTGGCTTGGCATATATGTCTATTACCCAAAATAGGTTGTTCTGTGGTTCCTAGAAAGTTTAATTTGGTCAAACTAGGATACTTAGGTTATAGAATTGGTTGTCAATTACGCATCAAGAGGATTGTTAGGTTTGGGCTTGTAAGCAGTGTGTCAGTTCACAAGAATGCGAGGTGCGTAAAGATGAGGAAGGCCATTCGACCCATTTAAGTCACCCATCCAGAAGGAGTCTACAATGGGCTGAATGGTCTCCTTCTGTGCAAGGTTATTCTACAACTCTATGGAACAAGTTGTTCATCCTTGAGCAGTGACCTGAAAGGAGACATAAAGAAAATGGATAGTCATTTTCCCGCCTAAGTGAAAGAATTCTTTGTGGTATGTCTCTGCAGTCCTTGCTTGTCTTGAGTGTGACAACGTGCCCTGGATTTAATTGTATTGGAGGTGATATGTCCACATTGATTAGTAAAACAGGTCACAGCTGTACTTATTATCAGTGTGGTATGGAGCACCTATACGCTTTATTAGGCCAAAATGATTCAGATTTTAATATGTCTTACGCCTTATTGAACATTTAAGCAAGGACACTTTCACCTTCTTACACTTAATATTTTCCTTGTACTTCTGCTTCACTGCATTAAAGAATTCAATTTTGGTACTTAAATAAATTCACTTTGCTTATTAATTCCAATTTATATTCCTGTTAGCTGACTGCCGTTCCTGGGTAAAGACTTTCAAACCTGATGTCCCTGGAGAAAGTCATTAGCTGACGATGATCAAGGTCTCCCTCACCCCACCCACCCATCAAATTGTCTCTGTTGTTGTGGGGGAGCTGATGGGAAACCAAGCTCGATCTTAAGCACATATCACACTGAATACCAGGTGAGCTGGGTAGATGGGTCATCTGGTGTATTAGGCACTTGACATGGCATACAAGGATATGGGCCTGGTGCTGGAAAATGGGATTAGAATAGTTAAATACTTGTTTGACTGACGCAGACTCGATGGGCCGAAGGGCCTTTTTCTTTGCTGTAGACCTCTATGACTCTACGACTCTATGACACTTGGCAGCCAATCTGGCAACCACGCAGTAACAATACACTAAAGGTATCATTGAAAACTTGCAGCACTGACCCCGACACTTGCCCTAGTCGGTGGAGGTCACGGGTTTGGGAGGTACTGACAAAGGAGCCTTGGTGAGTGGCAGGGCATCTTCAGGAGGGTGCCTCTCCCATCTTCACCTATGCAACTATAGGGTCCGAGTCATCAAAAGGATCTAGAGAAAGAACAGAGGGAAAGGGGTAAGCAGTAGAGGTGCAGCACGTGGCAGTGCAATGCTGCCCTTGGGTGCCATGATGTATGTGCATCTGTATATGAGTCTTTGAGTGAAGAGTTAAGTGGGAAAAGTAGAACAAGAGGAATGTACTGAGTTCTATTTGTCCATGTGGGGTGCGATTGTCATACCTAATGTACTAATTGATACATGCTAGCGCAATGTGCTTTCTGTAAACTATATGAAGCCCTAATGCTCAGTCTGCAAAAATCTAAAGAAAGAAAAGTTTGTGGTTTGAATACTATTTGGATCTCTCTTCAGGTAACTTGTGGCCTGTTCTGTTTTGGGAAGGTTTCCCACTACTTATGAGTGATTTATTCACCACCTTCTCAAGGGCAACTAGGGATGGGCAATAAATGCTGGCCCAGCCAGCGAAGCCCACAACCCGTGAATGAATATAAAAAAAAATAGGTTTAACTCCAGTAGGCTTCTTTAAAAATTCCTTTACTTACACTAAGACACATAAGCTGCTGGGTAAGTACATCTCTCTCTCTTCTACAGATTATTCCATCTTACCTTCTCAGTCTCTTGCACATGATTGCTGATGTCACTGTTACATCATGATACACACCACTATCTCATTGCCATAACTATTAACCATTTATTCTACAGTACAGTGCCTTATGTTACAGGACGTGCACAAGTGCTTTACAACCATTGTTACTTTTAATAAAGGACATGTGGTGGGAAGAGGAAGCCGGAGAGATCCAACAATATGCTGACCATCATGGCCTTTTAGGTTTTTTTAAAGCCACCAGGTCAAATGGACAAAATCACCTTTGTTCATGGGATGGTGTCCCTCTTCTCAAGGATGACAATGCCGGGAAGAGCATTTTCAACAGCTTCTCAGCCATGAATCTGCAGTGGCAGGTGACAGTCTCCAGGCTCTGCCCCAGTACCCCCTGACAGAATCGTCATCGATGGGAGAGCTGCAACAAGCAGTCAAACAGATGTAAAACAACAAATCCTGCGGTCCCAGTGATATTCCAGCTGAGGTCTTCAAAGCTGGTATGATTTGCTCGCATCAAGATTCCATGCGCTCATTATGAGTTTTGAATTAAAAAAGAACTCCCCCCTCCCCCACAGACTTCAGGAATGTGACGACTGTAACTATCTTCAAGAGGGGAGATAAATCACGCTGCGGAAGCTATCGGAGTATTCCCCTCTTGTTCATCGCAGGGAAAATCCTGACACACAGTCTCCTGAATCGCCTACTTCCTGTGACGGAGGCAATCCTCCCGGAGACAGAGTTTGGCTTTAAGTTTTCTGGAGGAACCTCTGTCATGGTCTTCTCTGCCAAACAAATCCAAGAAAACAATACCAGGAACTCTTCATTGCATTCACCACTACCCCCTGAGAGGTCCTGCTCCATTTGCCCAAAAATCTGTGGGTCGAGAATTGGCCAGTTCAGTCGCATGAAGACCCATGGCAGAAACCCGCGACCCTGCATAGAGGTCATCCTTGAATCGAGGGACAGTCGATGATGATGACTAATTGATACATGTCAGTGCAATCTTCCTTCTCTAGATGACATGAAGCCCTAATGCTCAGTCTGGAAATGTCAAAAGAAAGAAAAGCTGTGCGTGGTTTTATATTATCAGGATGTCCGAAAGTGCTTGACACCCTCATTGGATTACTTTTGAAGTACAGTCACAGTGGACAAACTCAGAAACAGCAAATGAATGTTTGGCCAAAGAAGATTATTGGTGGCATTCATTAAGTGGCTCTTAAATTGTAATCAGTGCATCTCATTCTATTCTTGTCTCCTTTCTTCTCGCAAAGCCTCAGAAATATAATGTGCCACGCTCATGTATTATTTTTTTCTGGAAGGTTCTTGGGTCCAGTTCCTTAGGCACTCACAGCTCTCCAGCCTCGTAGTTTAATCGGCCTCCTTCAGGTGTGACCCTGGACAGGTAGTGCGGGCATCAATTCGTGACTGGGTTAGGGGTGGGGTTGTATCAACCAATTCTGATTCTGCCCTTGACTTCTGACCCCTAGTGCACAGCAAGGGTCATGGAATCACAATCAAGACCAGGGCCAGAATTTTACATTGCAGGATTGGACATGCAGCTGACCTGACCTTGTATAAAGTTGTGTGCGAAAATGTCGGGGGGGCCATATTACGATCGGCAGGCGCATGCGAGAGTTGGAAGTGTGCCCACCGACAATTAAATGGGCAAGTAAGCTCATTAAAAAGGCAATCGATTGAAATTTTACATGGCCCGTGCAAGTTTGTGGTTGACGCAGGGGCAACACGGCTAGGTGGCCATCCTGTTTTTAAGTGAAACTCAATCCAGGGCGAGATAAAGGTCGGCCAGAGCTGTGGCTATATGAGTAGGTAGGAGTTTAGGTGCAAGTTGGCTGAAGGTGCTTTTCTGACAGTTGTTTCCATGTTCTGTGTTTTCTGGAGGACTCTTTGGCTCACATGCTTTCCTAGGGCCTTCTGCCGAGCTCACCCTTCAGGGCACTGACCTGTGTCACCTGTATTCCAGCAAATGGGGATTGTCTACTCCGCTGGAGGGACCTCCTCCTCTGAGGAGCTGAGGGCTAGAAGGGAGAGGAGGGCTGGCGTCCGCAGGCAGTGTCCCAGAGAGCGGCCTGTGGAAAGAGAGGCGCAGCCAGAGGGGATGCAGAACCAGCAGGAAGTGCAAGGCCGAAGGATCTGCAGAAGACACCATTATCCTGCAGGGAAAGTCTACAGGTTGCACTCCAGCTACCTGGACATGTCGGAGGCCCAGTGCTGAAGGAGGATCCGCCTCTCTAGGGAGACTGTGATCTCCATTTGCCACATGATTGGCCCTGAGATCACCTCAAACTGTGTTAATGGCCACGAGATGCCAGTGGCTCTTAAAGTAACAGTGGCCCTGAACTTCATCGCCTCTGGTTCCTTCCAAGGGTCAGCGGGTGATCTAAGTGGTCTCTCCCAATCTGCTGCCCGCAGCTGCGTCAAGCTGGTCACTGACGCTCTGTTCAGATGGGCGATGAGCTTCATTCATTCCCGGAATGACAACGAGTGTCAACGATGAGTGAGTCGGAGGCTCCGCTGCAATTGCTGGGTTTCCCCACGCACAGGGTGCCATCGATTACATACATGTGGCCACAAAGGTGTCAGCGTGTGAGCCGGGTGCCTTCGTCAGCAGCAAGGGCTTCCACTCCATCAACCTCCAGATTGTTTGTGACCACAGGACGCAGATTTTGCAGGTGTGCGCGAGGTACCTGGGCATCTGCCGTGATGTGTACATCCTGCGGCGCTCCCCGGTGCCGAGACTTTTCATCGCTCCAGCTCGGTTGGATGGTTGGCTCCTGGGTGACAAAGGCCATTCTCTGAACAGGTGGCGCACGACGCCACTCCGACACCCAAGGACAGCAGCGGAGGAGAGGTACAATAGGAGTCATGCCTCTACAAGGGCGGTGGTTGAGAGGATCATTGGCCTGCTCAAGATGAGGTTCCGCTGCCTGAACCAATCAGGGGGAGCACTGCAATATCCTCCAGAGTGCGCCTCGTGTATAGTTGTGTGCTGCGGGCTGCACAATCTGGCTCTCTCAAGGAGGGACCTATTGGAGGATGAAGACCATGAAGCTGCTCCCCAGGCCGCAGAGGACAACTCAACTGATGGGTCTGGTGAGGAGTCAAAGGAGGCCCAGGCTGTAGAAGTGAGGAACCTTGTGGGAGGCAGGGAGACCAGGGAGGCCTTGATTCTCCTTTCATTCAGCTAGACATCCAAGGCATGGCTGGAAAGTGAGGGCAAGGGTGACGCCTCCTTACTGAATGTTCCTGATGAGGCCATCCTGTGACCCTTATGCCAACTAATTACCTCTGAAATAAAGTTTGCAGCTCTTCCCGTCTGTCACAAGCCACTCCCAAGCCCAACACCAATGAGAAACATAAATCACATTCAGGCCATCAAACATTATAGCATCTTTAAATGGTTGTCATGTTTACACAATTTGAACATAGAACACATTTCAACTGAAGTAACATCATCCGTGACAACCCCTCTTGTTTATAGTGCCGTAAACTTCCACTTGCAAGTGCTGGATCTTGGCGCCCTCATGCCCACCCCCTCGCTGGCAGCAGCATTAGAGGCAGCCTGCCTACTGCGATGTCCAGTCAGCCCTGATGACCTTGGCAGTCGTCCTCTGGCTGGCAGGGCCTGTGCAGGCCCCGCCTGGGGGGAGTGTCCGGCACTAGGGCTGGGCATTCCTTAGTCGTCGCAGCCTCGTCAGATGTCCCGTGCCCTGGCAGAGGGGCGGAGGAGCTGCTGCCTGTGGCTGGGGCGCCCTGAGAGAAGGTTGCAGATGCGATATGCAGCTGGTCTGCCAGCCTGAGGTCGGTTTGGATCTGCCTGCTTGACCATTGATGGACAGACACCCAGCTGGGTGCCTGGGTGCCCCATACATCTCTCACACCTGCTGAGGTCACTGCCAGTGTGTGGGCTTACAGGACCAAGTGCAGCCCCAGGAATCCCTGATTGAGTTCTTGAAGCTGCCTCTCCATGAGAGCCACCACTTTCTCACTGGAGGAGGCAGTGCACTCTGAACTCTGGGTCAACGCATTGCTCACACTCCACACGGATCCTCCATGATGGAGACCATGGCGCACAGATCCTCCCATGCATCCTGCTGGACATCCAGCATCTGCTGCATGATGGACAACTCCAGAGGCTCATCATCTGCCTCGGACTCAGCACAGTCCTGGTCTCCAGCAGTCTTCCGACCGCTGGCGCGCTGGGCACTCTCTGACTCCATCAGCTCCTTGAATGAACGTGATGTGCCCGCACCACTGTGCACTACCATCTGATCCGACATGCCATTGCCCACTGATGTGCCTGTGTCTGTGCTGGTGCTTGGTTTGGAGAGATGATGTGCCATGGGTACACAGCTCCTCCTTGGGTGTCAATGGAGGGTCCTCAGGGTTTATTGGACATCGTGAGGATGGGAGGGAGGAACAGAACATGTCAGTTGATTATATTGTAACAAAGTGACTGTACATTAACTGCAGTTGCTTGTCAGAATAGACAACTGCTTCACTGAGGCACTGTGACTGGACGAGCAATGGGGACAGTTGGTTAGAACTTCTCATTGGAGATGCCATGATCCTACAGCTCTTACACACTTCCCCAGTCTCTCACCTGTCCACTGGACTCTTACCTTCATCCGAGACCCCTGCTTCTCCGTGACCTGTGGACCATTCTCCACACTCGCATTTCATGTCCAGGGCATCCATCTCAAACTGGAAGGTATCAGTATGTTGGTGACCCCACCACCCATGTGCTCCAGTGAATTATGGTTTCTTTTCTATATGGACAAAATTGCATTCATTAGTGCACCCTCCACCTGCCACACATTCCCAGCCTCAGTGCACCCACCCCAGAGATACCCAGGTTGAGGTGCCTGTCAGATTTGCAAACTTCACCCTTCTATACACCCAAAGCAAGCTGACACATCTCCCAACCTTGGCACGCACGGGGATATGTGCCATTTGGCACACTGCATCTCACACCCCTAAGCACCACGAAGAATGGTCACCCTCCAAGACATCGATACCCAGTTCCACACCAAGTTGGTACTCACCCTTGAGGAGTGCAGATTATTGAACCGCTTTCTGCACTGAATCCATGTGCGGCGCACAACATCGTGCCTGCTTACCTGGGCAGCCACCTCTGTCCAGGCCTTCTTTGTCTGGTGGTGGGTGGGGTGGGGGTGGGGGTCCTCCTCGTGCCATCCCACGGCATTGTATGTTGTGCCGGGCACTCACTGCCTCCACTAGAGCACCCAGGCACTCGTCAGAGAACCAGGGGGCAGAGTGCCCACTGGCATTGTCTTCCCGCCTGGTGTGGCCTGGCATGGCCAGCGGGTGCTGAGGCCATAATTCCTGTCAAGCGTGCGATCTTGTGCCCTCTCATTGACAGCTCCCTGAGGCTACTCACCATCTCCTGGCTGCCTTCAGGGAGCTGCCCATGCTCTTTTAAAAACCCCCCTCCGCATCACCATTGTGCCTGGCGCCCGCCACCCTCCTGCCCCTGCCTGCAGCGCTGAGCCAATGTCTGGGTGCGTATCGCACTGGCTGGCCCTTAACTGGCCATCCAGTGTGAAATTGGGTCTGGGTAGCAACGGCAGGCAGGGGCAGATAACCCATCCGCCTCTGTGCCTGCCAATTGCGCGCGCTCGACACGCGTAAATTTCAGCCCAGGAATTTCATTGACCTTTCTTTTCCTGCGCAGCCCAGTGATGCTGAAGGCGATTTTTCTTCACCTTCACTCCCGCCGTGGCAGAAGTCAGAGTAACTCAGCACTGACCAGGGATAAAACCTGTGAAGCCCTGGTCTGGGGAGCACTCCCTTCCCAATGAAACCTGTACAGCTAACTTTGAAACCTACCGACAGATGCATCAACTTCCTTTCTGCACAGAAAGAAGCGATTTGGGCAGGAAAAGACCAGCCGGTCCATATACACACACGAAGGAGGAAGCATCAAATACATCAGGCCGCCATCACCTTCCCTTCTGCAGCCATGTCATTTCCAGGGAGAGAAATTTTTAAAAGAAAACAGGGCCAATGGCAAGAACATGAGGACAGGTCATGTGATGAAATCTCCAAGACTACATTCAAGCAAAGTTGGCAACCCTGCCATCCGCTCAGCTGTTGTCGACGGAGAGGTGTGAATGCTGGTAGTGATGGTCTCTCATGCTTTGTGGCATTCTTCTATCTCATAGGACGATGATTTGCATCTTGTCGTCACCTAACGTGCCTCAGGAGCCCCACTCTGGCAATGGCAGCCTCTACCTGCAGAGGGAGACAGTGGGCTGGGGGGGATGCACAATTCGCTGGCCCCTGTTTTCTCTGGGCCTTCTTGAGGTGAGGTTTCTGCTCACCTCTTCCAATACCCTTCCAAACAGTCAGCCTCCAGCAGTAAGGGCTTCTAGCGACTGTTTCCATGTTGTCAGTGTCAATATCCACCATCTTCATGTCTCATTTGCAGGTGTCCTTGTAGCAGCATTATGGACAGTCAGGAGGTCATGACCCAGTGGCCATTTCACCATCCAGTAGGCCTTTGGGTACATGGCTGTTAACCATACCGATGTACATGGCTGAGCCAACACAGATGTTGTTGCCTTAGCAATGAGTGTATGCTGATGGACCTCTGAGTTGATGACCTTGTCCTGCCAAGCATACTGAGGATATGTCTGAGACAGTGAAGGTGGAAATTGTTCAGCCTTTTCTCCCACCCAGCATATGTTTTCTAGGTGTCAACACTGTAGAGGATGGGTTGAGGGTGCAGGTTTGGTAGACTCGCAGTTTGGTGTTCTCAGTCAGGCTGCCTTTGTTCCACACTCTCTTACTCAGCTTGGACATAACAGCTGTAGCTTTTGCCATGCGTGCGCTGAATTCAGCATCAATTGTCAGATTGTTTCTGCTGCTGTTACAGAAACATCTTCCCCACCTCCCCGGCCTTCTCCAGAACAATGGAGCAACAATGTATGTCATAGTGATTAGAGGGAGCTGACCAGAGGGCCATAACAACTGGCATTTGTACAATGCATTTCATGTAATTAAAGTGACCGAACAGAACCAATCATGTAAGGAGACATTAGGACACCAAAAGCGTGGTCAAAGAGATGGGTATTGAGGAATGTCTTAAAGGAGGAAAGCAAGGCTGAGAGACAGATGTGTAGGGAGGGAATTACAGAACCTTGGGACAATAAGGAAAACAAATGCACAGAAACATTTCTCTCCGAGCCCCACAGGCAACCAAAGCCAGCCTAGGAGAACACACGGAACACATGGTGTCTTTTCCTCAATATTTGATGATGAGGTTATTTTAAGGTTTGAATATTTAAATCGACTGCTTAATTGCAAGTGCTCAACTTCAATCAATCCAACTCAGCCTGCAGTTTATTTTGCACAGAAACAGGGAGTGAGTGATTATTTGACCAATGCTAACAGTACTGTCAGACATCCACCAGTTTAGTTAATGTAGGCTCAAACTACTTATTAAAGAAGAAACAGCTCCATTTAAGTAGCTCATGTGGATGCAGCTTCGTGAAGTATTCATGAGAGCAATCATTTTCTGCTTGGATCCCTGCTGGCTGAAGCTGCTCTTAATTTAATTAAAACCACCTCACACTGAGGTGCTGTAGCTCGTATCTCAGTGACATTGCTGATTAGACCTAATGATAAACTCAGATTTCTTTCTCATTGTCCATCAAGGGGGCTGATCTCACAGATAAAAACAAAAAACTGCGGATGCTGGAAATCCAGAAGGGTCATGAGGGACTCGACACATCAACTTTATTCTTCTCCTCCGATGCTGCCAGACCTGCTGAGTTTTTCCAGGTAATTCTGTTTTTGTTTTGGGCTAATCTCATCGCCTGTTTTAGATGGAGGCTGCCTGTACTGGTTCACTGGGAGCCACAGATCCTGTTGCAAGAGGGCTGCAAGGGGCGAGGCAGCTTGCCTGGAGAGCTGCAGCCTCCATCTGTATTGCTCCTCAGATAGGACAAAGAAAGTAAGTCTTGCCTTTTGACCTGTGGTGATGGGCATGGTCTCCTATGTGCTGCCCCTACACACACAGGGCTGCTTGACTCTGCAAGAAACATTAGGGAATAGCTACCAAAGTACCTGGGATCTCAAACTTCATAAATAGAAGCAATAAATATAAAAGCAAGGAAGTTTTGCTGAACCTTTGAAAAGCTCTGATTAGGCCCCGACTAGAGTATTGCATCCAGGTCTGGTCACCACACTTTCTGAAGGATTTTAAAAATATTTGTTCAAGGGGTGAGAGCGTCACTGGCTGGGCCAGCATTTATTGCCTATCCCTAATTCCCATAAAGGAGGTGGTGGTGAGCTGCCATCTTGCTGCAGCCCATGTGGTGTGGGTACACACACAGTGCTGTTAGGAAGGGAGTGCCAGGATTTTGACCCAGTGGCAGTGAAGGAACGGCGATATATTTCCAAGTCAGGAGTGGCTTGGAGGTGGTGTTCCCATGTATCTGCTGCCCTTGTCCTAGGTGGTAACGGTTGTGGGTTTGGAAAGTGTTGTCTAAGTAGGCTTGGTGAGTTTCTGCAGATCATCTTATAGATGGTACACACAGCTTCTACTGTACGTTGGTGGTAGAGGGACTGAATGTTTGTAGATGTGGTGCCAATCAACGGGCAGCTTTGTCCTGGATGGTGTCAAGCTTCTTGAGTGTTGTTGGAGCTGCACTCATCCAGGCAAGTGGAGAATATTCCATCACACTCCTGACTTGTGCCTTGTAGATGGTGGACATGCTTTGGGGGTCAGGAGGTGAGTTAATCACTGCAAGATCCCTAGGCTCTGAACTGCTCTTGTAGCCACAGTATTTATATGGCTAGTCCAGTTCAGTTTCTGGTCAATGGTAATCCCCCGGATGTTTATAGTAGGGGATTTAGTGATGGTAATGCCATTGAGTATCAAGGGGCGATGGATAGATTCTCTCTCATTGGTGATGGTCATTGCCTGGCACTTGTGTGGCACAAATGTTACTTGCCACTTGTCAGCCAAGCCTGGATATTGTCCAGGTCTTGTTGCATTTGGACATGGACTCCTTCAGTGTCTGAGGAGTCGCGAATGGTGCTGAATATTGTACAGTCATTAGTAAACATCCCCATTTCTGACCTTATGATGGAAGGAAGGTCATTGATGAAGCAGTTGAAGATGGATGGGCCAAGGACACTACCCTGAGGGACTCCTGCAGTGATGTCCTGGAACTGAGATGATTGACCTTCAACAAGCAAGACCATTTTCCTATGTGCTATGTAAAACTCCAACCAGTGGAGAGTTTTCCACCTGAATCCCACTTAATCCAGATTTGCTAGGGCTCCTTGATGCTACATTTGGTTAAATGTTGCCTTGATGTCAAGGGCAGTCACTGTCACCTCAACTTGGGAGTTCAGCTTTTTTGTCCCTGTTTGAACCAAGGCTGCAATGAGGTCAGGAGCTGAGTGGCCCTGGAAGAACCCAAAGGCAGCGCAAGTGAACAGGTTATTTCTAAGTAAGTGCTGCTTGATAGCACTCTCGGTGACACTTTCCATCACTTTGTTGATGATCAAGAGTATACTGATGGGGCAGTAATTGGCTGGGTTGGATTTGTCCTGTTTTTAGTGAACAGGACACACCTGGGCAATTTTCCACATAGCCGGGTAGATGCCAATGTTGTAACTGTACTGGAACAGCTTGGCTAGGAGTGCAGCAAGTTCTGGAGCACAGGTCTTCAATACAATTGCCGGAATATTGTCAGGGCCCATAGCCTTTGCAATATCCAGTGCCTTCAGTTGTTTCTTGATACTACATGGAGGATATAGAATTGGCTAAAGACTGGCATCTGTGATGCTGGGGACATCTGGAGGAGGCCGAGATGGATCATCCATTCAACACTTCTGGCTGACGATTGTAGCAAATGCTTCAGCTTTATCTTTTGCAATGATGTGCTGGGCTCCTCCATCATTGAGGATGGGGCTATTTGTGGAGCCACCTCCTCCAGTGAGTTGTTTAATTGTCCACCATCATTCATGACTGGATGTGGCAGGGCTGCAGAACTTAGATCTGGTCCGTTGTTTGTGGGATCGCTTAGCCCTGTCTATCACTTGCTGCTTATACTGTTTGGCATGCAAGTAGTCCTGTGTTATAGCTTCACCAGGTTGGCGCCTCATTTTTAGGTATGCCTGGTGTTGCTCTTTGCATACCCTCCTGCACTTTTCATTGAACCAGGGTTTTTTCCCCTGGCTTGATATAGAGTGCGGATATGCTGGGCCACGAGGTTACAGATTGTGTTTGAGTACAATTTTGCTGCTTCTGATGGCCCACAGTGCCTCATGGATGCCCAGTCTTGAGTTTCTAGATCTGTTTGAAATCTATCCCATTTAGCACGGTGGTACCGCTACACAACACGATGGAAGGTATCCTCAATGTGAAGGCGGGACTTCGTCTCCACAAAGACTGTGCGGTTTTCACTCCTACTGATACTGTTATGGGCAGGTGCATCTGTGGCAGGCAGGTTGGTGAGGATAAGGTCAAGTATGTTTTTCGCTCTTGTTGATTCCCTCACCACCTGCCACAGACCCAGTCTAGCAGCTATGTCATTTAGGACTCAGCCCGCTCAGTCAGTAGTGGTGCTACCAAGCCACTCTTGGTGATGGACATTGAAGTCTCCCAGCCAGAGGACATTCTGAGCCATTGTCACCCTCAGTGCTTCCTCCAAGTGATGTTCAACATTGAGGAGCACTGATTCATCAGCTGAGGTGAGTGGCGTTACGTGGTAATCAGCAGGAGGTTTCCTTGCCCATGTTTGACATGATGCCATGAGACTTCATGGGGTCCGGAGTTGATGTTGAGGTCTCCCAGGGCAACTCTCTCCCGACTGTATACCACTGTGCCGCCACCTCTGCTGGGCCTGTCCTGCCGGTGGGACAGGACAGACGGTGGTATCTGGGACATTATCTGTAAGGTAGCATTCCGTGAGGATGACTATGTCAGGCTGTTGCTTGACTAGTCTGTGAGACAGCTCTCCCAATTTCGGCACTAGCCCCCAGATGTTGGTAAGGAGGACTTTGCAAGGTCAACAGGGCTGAGATTGCCATTGTCATTTCCCATGCCTTGATGTCAAGGGCAGTCACTGTAATGAGTTCAGGAGCTGAGTGGCCCTGGCGGAACCCAAACTGGGTGTCAGTGAACAGGTTATTGCTAAGCAAGTGTCTCTTGATAGCACTGTTGATGACCCCTTCCATCACTTTAGTGATGATCGAGAGTAGACTGATGGGGAGGTAATTGGCCAGATTGCACTTGTCCTGTTTTTTGAGTACAGGTCATACCCAGTTTCCCTCATGAATTTGGTCCATCTGGCACACATCATCTGTCGTGTCATAACAAATTGGGGGCTCATCTGGGACATTTGAAATTCCTGGATTGGTTTGGAGTTGGTGAATCTTAAGGTTATGAGTATGAATACAATTCTGCTGCTGCTGATGGCCCACAGTGCCTCATGGATGCCCAGCCTTGAGTTGCTAGATCTGTTCAAAATCTATCCCATTGAGCACTGTGGTAATACCACACAACACGATGATGGTGGGACTTCGTCTCCAAAAGGACTGTGTGGTGGTCACTCCTACCAATACTGTCATGGACAGATTAATCCACTTTTGTCATTGCATTCACCTTTCAATAGTCCACACACAGTCTTTGTGTTCCATTCGGTTTCAGTACCATCACAATAGGTGAACTCTAGTTACTGCAACTCGACTCAATGAGATCATTTTGAAGCATGAATTGAATTTCTTTCTGTACTTTTGATAACTTTGCTGGATTTAATCTATAAGGATGTTGCCTTATTGAAAATTAATCCCCTACACTCACATTATGTGTAGCTGAATTTGTCCTCCCCAGCTTATTCCCACAAATATCTTTGTGTGACTGCAATACCTTCTCCAAATCACTTTGACACTTGTCTAGAAGGTAACTCAATATTACATTTAAATGTTTAAGTACCCCCTCATTATCCAATTTGATTAAGGAAAACCAATTTCAGAATCCTTCATTTCTACCTCTTTCTCCTTATAACCACTACTAATACCTTCTTTTCATCCCTTTCAAAGTACTTTTGAAGCATATTTACATGAAACACCCTCTGCTTCTTTCTTCTATCTGGGGTATTTATTAAATAATTGACTTCACTCACTTTGTTTCAATCCTGTCCCTGTAAGGCCCACTAAACATTGCCTTTAATGATTTACCCAGTACTGGTAACAAAACTAACAATTTTAACCCCAGCAACATAACTACAGCCTGTGGCTCTCCTATCTGCCTTCACTTGCATCACTTGCTATGATACCTTTAAATGTTCTCTAGCTAACTTACATGCTCTGTTCAATCTTTCTCTGAAGTTTGATACATAATCCAGGAGAGTAGTTTCTGATTTTTGACCCACCAATTTCTCAAGAATCAACTTTAGTAGTCCCCTTACCTCATGGCCATAGACTAATTCAAAAGGACTAAATCCAATCAATGCCTTAGGAGGATCCCTAATACCAAAAAACAAGAAAGGAATTCTCCTATCCCAATCCTGTGGATAGTCTTGACTATAAGCCCTCATCAAGGTTTTTCAAGTTTGAAGCCATCTTTCCAAAGCCATTGTGATTCAGCATGGTAAACTGTTGACTTCAACTGTTTTATCCCCAAACTGTTCACTACTTCCTTAAACAGCTGTGACATGAAATTTGAACCCTGATCTGATTGTATTTCTTTTGGAAAGCCATAGCTTCTAAAAAATTTAGTCAACTCTTCCAAAGTTTTCTTTGTTGTAATATTTCTTAAAATCATCACTTCAGGAAACCTTGAAGGCACATCCATTATTGGAAGCAAGCATTGATTTTCACTGTTAGTCTTAGGGAGGTGTCCTACACAATCAATCATGACCCTAGTAAGAAGTTCCTCAAAAGCCTGAATTGGAATCAAAGGTGCCAGCTTAATCACTACTTGTGGTTTCCCTATCATCTGATATGTGTGACATGTTCTACAGAATTTGACTAGATCTTTGTGCAATACAGGCCAATAAAAATGTTTTTGTATTTTCGCCTGTGTCTTCCTAATTCCTAAATCCCTACAGGAATTTCATGATCTATTCTCAGTATCTCATTTCCACATTCAGATGGTATAACAACCTGATGCACTTCCATCCATTCTTCATCTGCTGAAACTTGATATGGTTGCCACTTCCTAATTAACACGTTACCCTTAAAGTGTAATCTGGAATACATTCTGCCTTTGTTTCTGAGTAAGCTGTCTGATATAACTGCTTTATTCATGGATCCTTTCATTCTAGCTCTACCAACTGCCTTGAGCTAAACACTTCAGCTGCATTCTGTTCCATTCTCTCTTCCTGAACAATCTTATCAAATCAGCTAATTGAACTTCAACATCTTTTCCCTGCCTTTTAACTTCCTCTTCCTGTTTCAACATGTGAGCTTGTGATCTCATTACTACACAATCTGGAAACAACCCAGGATGCTCTTTCTGCAATACCTCTGTTGAAAGCACCTCTACAGGCTGCTCAACTACTGTAGGCATCACCCACACCTGTGACCCAGCTATATCATTACCTAAAATAAATTGAACTCCTATAATGGGCAATTTTTTCCACTACTCCAATCATCACCTCACCTGTTTTCCACTTACTTTTTAAATTTACCTTTCACAATGGAATAGGTTTAGCACCTCCATAAGCCCCACTTATTATCACCTGTTCCTGCAATACTCCCTCTGAAAAACAAATATCACTATCCCACAACATTAAGGATTGACCAGTGCCTGTGTCTCTTAAAATTTTAATATCTTTACCTACTCCACCCTGTACACATGGAAAGATTACCTATTCACATACAAAATCTTTAAACATTTTCGCAACCTGTTCCTCAGAACTCCCTCGGGTAAATTCCAAACTCATTCCCACATCTTTACTTATCACTGATTCTTCCTGTACACAAACCATTGTTTTTTTTTTCCCTGTGCCTGAACCTTAGAACCCACAGTACTCTTACTTCCAGAGCTTATCTGCATTCTGATTATTGTAACAGATTTCCCCCATAACTTCCAACACATTGACTTTCTATGCCCAACCTTATTACAGTGAAAACACCTCAATTTTCAAGTGTCACTTCTAGCCTCAGCACCTTCCTTTTTAGCCTGAGAAAAAAACTTCCTGTGAATTTCCACCTACTCCTCATCCCCCTTGACTACCTACCTTCCTTTCACCTTCCCACTTTCTATCCTTCTCTGATTTAAAAGGGTGATGAAGAAAAGGTTTAGATCTACGAGCTAACTCATAATCATCAGCTATCTTTGCTGCTTGTCTTACTGTTTTAACCCTCTGCTCCTCCACATGAGTTCTCACTACTAGAGGAATTGAATCTTTAAATTCTTCCAAAAGAATTCTCTAAGAGCTGCATAAGTTGTCTCTTCCTTTAATGGCCACCAGTCAAAATTACTTTGTTTGACTCTCTCAAACTCAATGTAAGCTTGCCCAGGCTGTTCCCTTATGTTCCTAAATTTCTACCTGTACACCTCAGGAACCAATTCACGTGCACTCAAAATAGCCTTTTTTGCCACATCATAATCCACCAACACTTCTTCTGACAGTGAAGCATAAACCTCATGAACTCTACCCGCAAACCTAGACTGTAAAAGAAATGTCCAGTTTTCTTGAGGCCATTTCTTCTGCTTAGCTATCTTCTCAAACAAAATAACGAACACCTCCATATCTCTTTCTTCAAACTTCGGAAGTACTTGCACACATTTAAACATCTCCCCACTGGGTTTTAGGTTGAAGGTTTTTTCATCACCAGAACCTTCCTCAGCATCTGAGGTATCTTTTTTAAAGTCCAGCTTTTTAAGCTGGTATTCTCTTTCTCTTTCCTTCTCCCTCTCCTCCATTGTTATCTTTTCCCTCTGGAGGTCAAGTTTTCACATTTCTATTTCTCTTTGCAATACTCTCTCTTTTTTCTCTTTCTTTCTCTTTCTCTGCCCTTTCTTTTCCTGCTGCCGCTAGTTCAAGTTTTTTTTTCATTTACATTGCTTGTTCAAATTCAAACTTCTTCATTTGTAACTGAAGTCTCACTACCTCCAGCTGTGACTCACTAGTGTCAGGTATCACTTCCAACTTCAAATACTCTGCTGTCACTTCAACTATGTCTGCTTTCTTTGCCCCTTCAAGTAATCTTAACTGCAACTTATCTGCCAACTCTATTAACTTACCCTTAGATACTTTTTGTAACCCAATCAGAGTTATATCTTCTACTTCCAAAAAACCTTTAGCCATGGGTACAGCCATTTTTGCAGTCTCACCACTTTAAAAATCCCTCGCACAAACTCTTGAATTCAATGTGCTTCTTATACTCGTAACCTTAAGGTTCACCAACTCCAAACCAAACCACGAATTTCAAACATCCCGGAAGAGCCCCAATTTGTTACGACACATCAGGTGATGTGTGCCAGGTAAACCAAATCCACAAGAGAAACTTGGTCATGCTGTCACAATGGTTTTGCAATTTGTATTAATTATGAGATGTGTGCACTGAATTCAGAAGTAATAAGCCCACCAAGACCTTTAGAGATTTTTTAAAAATTAAAATTAAAATATTTATTAACAAAACAAAAGATGTCAAGCACATACATAAGATTACACTTACAACGATAATAACTACTAAAATTCCTAATTAAGCTGACCCTGGTTACACCCCCTTTATGGCAACTGTCAAAAATATCTTATCGACTTGAAACAGACTCAGCAAAATAACACAATACTCTGGAGAGTGGAATTCCAAATGGCTTTTCTCCAGCTTCAGTTCAGTTTGCACACTCAGCAAACTTATGCACAAACACTGGAGGTTTCACTAAGGCTATTTCACACACTCCTGTTAGATTTTACATGGCCTTCTCCTGATACATAGCCTTTCATTCTCCTTTATATATGTTTCCCTCTTTTTAATATGTAAATCATTTTGTTCCATATGCCTTTGAAACTATATCTTCATCATTAAATAAAAACTTTCATGTTGTCACTATATATTGTCAGGAACCTTTGGGAAAAATAAACACATTCCTTAGCCTTGCTTATCTGGCTAGTTGTAAACAGACTAAAATCCATTTGAAATCCAAATATCCCTTCATTTATCTAAAAATGCAAATTCCCTTTACACCTTACATGCTAAGCCAGCATCAATGTTTACTCATTAGCATGTCCAACACCTGGAATCTATTATTAAGGAAGTCTTAACAATAAACCAGAAAAGCTTAATATGATTAGGGCATGGTTTTTGCTAAAAGTCAACATGGTTTTGCTAAAGAGAAATCCTTTTCGACAAATTTTTGAGGATGTAACAAGTAGGGTAGATGGGGGGAACCAGTAGATGTAGTATACCTGGATTTCCAAATGGTAGCCAATAAGGTGCCACACAAAAGGTTAATAGGCGATAAAAGGGCTCACGGAGTTGGGGGTAGTAAATTAACATGGGTAGAGGATTTGTTAATGGATAGAAAGCGGAAGAGTGGACATAAACAGGGCTTTATCAAGTTGGCAGGCAGTGAATAGTGGAGTTCTGCAAGGATCAGTATTGGGGCCTCAGTCATTAATATAGATTGTAAATAGCTTAGGTGAAGTTTGCTGATGATACTAAGTTAGATGGGAAGCTGTGGGGAGGACATAAAGAGGCTTCAGAGAGATATAGACAGGTTAGGTGAGTGGGCAACAAGATGGCATATAGAGTATAAAGTAGGGAAGTATGAAGTTATTCACTTTGGTCAGAAGAATAGAAAAGCAGAATATTTTGAAAAGATGTGAAACTTGTGGGTGCTGATGTTCAAAGAGAGTTGGATGTGGTTGTACACCGAAAGTAAGCATGTATGTTCAGCAAGCAGTCAGGAAGGCAAATGGCATGTTGGCCTTTATTGCAAGGGATTAGAATACAAGAATAAATAAGTCTTGCTGCAGTTGTGCAGGGTTTTGGTGAGACCTCATTTGGAATATGTGTGCAGTTTTGGTCTCCACATTTAAGAAATGATATATTTGCATTGGACACGGTACAGCAAATGTTCACTAGACTGGTCCCTGGGATGAGGGGGTTGTCCTATGATGAGAGGCTGAGTAAATTGGGCTTGTATTCTCCAGAGTTTAGACGAATGAGAGGCAATCTCATTTAAACATACAAAAATCTGATGGGGCTGGGTAGGGTAGACACTGAGATTGTTTCAGCCAGTTGGGGAGTCTAAAACATAGGGGCACAGTCTCAGGATAAGGGGCCAATCATTTAGGACCGAGATGAGGAAAAAGTTCTTCAATGAAAGGGTTGTGAATCTTTGGAATTCTCTGCTCTAGAGGGTTGTGGATGCTTCATTGTTAAACACATTTAACGCTGTAATAGACATTTTTTTTTTGGTCTCAGGAAATTAAGGGCTATGGGGAGCTGGCTGGAAAATGGACTTGAATCCCAAGATCAGCTATGATTGTATTGAATGGTGAAGCAGGCTCAATGGGCCATGTGGTCTACTCCTGCTCCTATTTCATGTGTTCTATCACAATGGCTAACAGGATACAAGGAATGAATCATCTGGGCTATTGGAGGCCACTTTTGATCTATAGAACCATAGAACCATAGAAAGCTTACAACACAGAAGGAGGCCATTCGGCCCATCTTGTCCATGCCAGCCCGAGGACACACAGGTGCCCTTTCTAATCCCACCTTCCTGCACCTGGCCAATAGCTCTGCAGCTCACAGCGCTTAAGGTGCAGATCCAGGTACTTCTTAAAAGAGTTTAGAGTTTCTGCCTCTATTACCAACTTGGGCAGCGAATTCCAGACACCCACTACCCTCTGCATAAAAAAGTTCTTCCTCATGTCCCCCCTACACCTTCTGCCACTTATCTTGAATCTATGTCCCCTGGTTCTAGAATTCTCCACCAAGGGAAACAATTTTATCTTGTCCACTCTATCTATTCCCCTCATAATTTTGTACACCTCAATCAAGTCACCTCTCAGCTTTCTTTGTTCCAAGGAAAATAACCCCAACCTATCCAGTCTCTCCTCGTAGCTACACTTTTCTAACCCTGGCAACCTTCTTGTAAACCTCCTCTGCACTCTCTCCAGAGCTATTACGTCCTTCCTGTAATGTGGTGACCAGAACTGCACACAATACTCCAGTTGTGGCCTCACCAGTGTTTTATACAATTCCAACATTATATCTTTACTTTTATATTCTATACCTCTGCCAATGAAGGAGAGCATTCCATATGCCTTCTTTACAACCTTGTCTACTTGAGCTGCTGCCTTCAGGGACCTGTGTACTTATACGTCAAGATCTCTCACTTCATCTACCCTTCTTAGTATATTCCCATTTATTGTGTAATCCCTGTAACTGTTTGACCTCCCTAAATGTATGACCTTATATTTCTCTATGTTAAAATCCATCTGCCACTTTACCGCCCACTCCACCAACCCATCTATATGGTTTTGGAGATTATGGCTATTCTCTACACTATCCACCGCTCGGCCAATCTTTGTGTCATCTGCAAATTTCTCAATCGTGCCCCCCACATTCACGTCCAAATCGTTAATATATAACATAAACAGCAAGGGTCCCAACACCGAGCCCTGTGGAACACCACTTGAGACAACTTTCCATTTGCAAGGGCATCCATCGACCATTACCCTTTGTTTCCTGTTACAAAGCCAACCTTTTATCCAATTTGTCACATTACCCTGAATCCCATGAGCTTTTACTTTTCTGACCAATCTGCCATGTGGGACCTTGTCGAGCGCCTTGCTAAAATCCATGTACACAACATCCACTGCACTACCGTCATCAACCCTTCTTGTCACTTCCTCAAAGAATTCAATCAAATTTGTGAGGCAAGAACTTCCTTTAACAAATCCATGCTGACCATCCCTGACTAGCCCATGCCTTTCCACAGGGAAACCCTTGTCCCCAGAGACCGGAGGAGGTGGCCCCCACACCTCACCATGCCTTCTTTACAATCTTGTCTACTTGAACTGCTGCCTTCAGGGACCTGTGTACTTGTACGCCAAGATCTCTCACTTCATCTACCCCTCTTAGTATATTCTCATTTATAGAGTAATCCCAGTGTGAAAGGTGGCTGGGGAATCTGCAAGAAGAGGAGGGGCAGGTTTCAGGAGCATGATGTGCACCGGGTTCAATGGCTTCAAATAACAGGCGTGGGAGAATTCCACTGCCAGAGAGAACAATGACTGTGCAATTTGAAAGGCAGTCACATGACTGCAGCCATCTTTACTCATGGCTGCTAAGTGTAGATAAAAGCAGCACGAGCTGCTAAAAACAGAAGGAGTCTGCAGAATGGGCAAGTAACACCATCTCTCTCTCTGGGATATTTCCAAGTTCAGGACCTGATCTCTGATATATTCGGAATACATCACAGAGATACAGTATTTCAATCGAAAGGAACTTCAAATGCCAGAACATCCGTTTTGGCAAAAGATGAATTACAGGTTAAAAGACACTGGGCAGAATTTTGTCCTTGGCGTGTGGGTTTGGCGAGGGCGGGCAGGGGTGATCAGGAAGTTGACTGCCACCTGGATTAGCAGTGCATCGCAATTTCATGCTGGTGGGCCAATTAATGCCCACCCAGCATGAAAGGCGGCTGGGGAATCTGCGAGAAGTGGGAAGGGGGCAGGTGCAGGAGCATGATGTCCACCGGGTCCAGTGGTGCTTGGCGGCCGATTCAAAACCAGCCCAGGCAGCCACTGGAAAGCTGCCACGAAAGGACGCTGACGACTCCATGGATCCTGTTGCGGTTGGACATGGCTGGCAGGAGAGAGTTGGCCCCCTGTTTCTCGGACGAGTGCCTCGCCCCCCTCCTGGAGGAGTTTGCAGCCAGCAGGGAAACCCTTGTCCCCAGAGATGGGAGGAGGAGGCCCCCACATCTTACCAAAAAGCCCTGGGAGGAGGAGGCATCCAGGGCCAGCAGCCATGACATGGTGAGGTGCACATGGGGGCAGTGCGGAAGCGCTTCAACGATCTCCTGCAATCGGGAAGGATGAGTACCGTGTTGGCATGGGTCACTTTGCAGAGCAGTTAAGAGCTGTCCGGGCCCCCCCCACCACCCCCCACCACCCCCCCCCCCCCCCCCCCCCCGTGGACCTCGAAGTGTGAGGGCAAATGTCAATGAGGCAGGGTCTGGCCAATGGGGTGAGTCCTGGCTGCTTGGACTGAGTGCCTTGCGGCTCCAGCATCACGAATCAGCTGAGCCCTGTGAGGCGTTGCTAAGGTGGGGTTGGCCAGGCTGCAATGGCATTGCAGGTACAGGGTGGACTAATCAATACTCCTTATCCTTTCAGAAGAAAACATCCCATAACAGTACTGAGAGGTTGCGGACTGGTGGGGGACGCTCACACTAGCAATCCTCACGTGTTATGAGCAGGAGGCTCTGGAGCTGGAGAGGCGGCTGGTCAAGCGGCTGCGGTGAGATTGGGATGTCAAGCGAAGGTAAGAATGCAGTGCACTGAGGTGAGAATGTCAGTTATTGCAACCAATCTAGTGTAGTCTCTATTTTGATGTGAGCCTCAAAACTGGAGTCCCCGTTGATAATTGAAAGACAAGGGCACCATGATACATATCTCTGTCTCAGCAGGGTACCTGGCCTGCACACTGGCAGTGTCATGACTTAAATCAATGATATGTCCTTCTTGTCCCTTTTAGGCTCACCAGCAGGTGGCCGCAATGAGGAGCCTGAAGGCCCACCCCTGACCCTGGAGGACCACCATGCTGAGCACGCACCTGCGTCACATCCTCTCTGTCACGCAGGGACCAGCGCAGGCACCAGCACCTCGGTGGGCATAAGATCGCCATCTAGTGTCGCGGTGCACATTGGTGAGGGCACTTCACACTTGCTTGAGGTGCAGGCGGAAGCAGAGAGTGCCCAGGGTGCTGGTAGTTGTAGGAGGACAATGCTCAATCGATGGCTGATGATGAGCCTCTGGAGTCGCCCATGAGGCAGCAGAAGCTGGAAGTCCAGCAGGGTGTGTGGGAGGATCTGCGGAGATACACGAGGGATAACGTGCCATGGTGTCCATTGTGGAGGAGTCCCTGTGGAGCATAAACACTGCGTTGAACTTCATGGCCAAGCGCACTGCTTCCTCCATGGAGAGAGTGGGCACTCTCATCGAGAGGCTGTTCCAGGGACTTAATCAGGGGTCCCTGGGGATGCACCCGGACCTGCAAACCCACACAGCGGCAATGACCTCAGGTGGTCAGTGTCAGTGTGGGAGATGGATTGGGCACCCAGTATCCCAGCTAGGTGCCCGTCCATCAATGGTGAGCAGGGAGGTCCAATACAACCTCACTTTGGTGCACGAGCTGCCTGTCGTTTCTGCGGGCTCCTCTCGGGGCGCTCCGGATGACGTCAGCAGCTCCTCCGCCCCTCTGCCAGTGACCGTGGCATCTGAAGAGGCTGCGGCGACTGGGGAGATGCCAGCTGTGGCACTGGCTGCTCCCTCCCAGGCTGGGCCTTCACAGGCTCCATAGGCCAGAGGACACCCGCCGAGGTCATCAAGGCCAACAAGACAGCAGAGTTAGTAGGCTGTCTCCAATGCCAGTGCCAATGAGAGAGAACCTAGAAGTAGCACCTGCAAATGTAAATGTAAAGCACCTGAAGCACAAGACAGCCTATCATGGGTGATATTTTGTTCCCCCATTTTGCTTTACATTTTTTCCAAGGTGTGATTAAAAATACCAGTTAATGTTTATTTCAGCTATGCTTCACATTCACTATTACAAGAGATGTTATTTTGTGCTATTGGCCTCTGTATGCTTCGTTTGTTCTGTAGGTGCAGGGTAGGCCATTATGTAATGATGGACGTGTGTCTCCTGAAACTTAATTGCACAGGCACAGAGCATATGTTGTTGACCAAGGAAATGGTTGTCAGGGATCGAGTATGGAGCCTGCAGCCAAGGCATGTGGTGGTGGTTCTTATTTGGTAGGCTAGCTGAAGGAGCATTGGATCCAATCCTCCTGGGTGTCCCTGCCTCCCTGGAGATTGCCCAGGTCAGCATCTATCCCCTCAGCATTCTCCTGAAGGTGCTCATCCTTGGACTCAGTACTGGACTCATCACCTGTTGCCTGTGCAGCTGCATCAAGATCTTTTTCCTCCACTGGTGCCCCCTTGCCAGTGCCAGATTGTGCAGAGCGCAGCATGCAACCACTATCAGTGATACATGATCTGGGGGTTACTGCAGTGCGCCCCCTGAACGGTCCAGGCATCGGAAGCGCATCTTGAGAAGACCTATGGTTCTCTCTACCACAGCCCTTGTGGAGGCGTGGCTCCTGTTGTACTGCTACTCAGCCTCTGTTCTTGGGTGGCAGAGAGGCGTCATGAGGCACCTTCTGAGGGAATAGCCCTTGTCACCCAGCAGCCATCCATTCAGTCGGGCTAGAGCACTGAAGAGCCTCGGCACCTGGGAGTGTTTCAGGATGTAATTGTCATAGTTGCTGCAAGGGTACCTTGCACAGACTTTCAGAATTTGCTAATTGTGGCCTGCCCGTTTTGTCCTTGCGATGGCTGAAAAATCACACAGGCTACGTAAACTCGGAGACAATTGATGTGTCAAGGGCCTTAACTGGTCTCTTAATTAATGGCAGGCCACACCCCCATTTCCATCGTGTGCCCGCCCAGCGAAATATCGTGAGAGCACACATTGATGTTGGGACCCTCGGCCGACATCATCGTGCGTTATTTCCCGCTCAAGCGGGTCGGGCATGCACCCGCCCATAGAGCGAAAAATTCTGCCCACTGTCTCGAGGAAAAGTAACCAACTTCCACTAGAATTCCAAGACCACTGATGGAACACAGAACGTATATTTTTCTTTCCTTACGGACTTTAACTCTTATCAATTCCACCTCCCCCACATTGTAACTTGTTCTATTTTGCACGCTAGTGTGTTTGTGTGTGTGTTTGTGTGTGTGTTTGTGTGTGTGTTTGTGTGTGTGTTTGTGTGTGTGTTTGTGTGTGTGTTTGTGTGTGTGTTTGTGTTTGTGTGTGTGTTTGTGTGTGTGTGTGTCGCGGGATTCGGGATGTTTTTTCCCTTTCTAACAAGTCTTATATTTTTACCTGGGTGAGTTTTTAACAATAAAACTAACTCCTTACCTGTTAACTCAAGAGACCTGGCTGACTTATTTCCTCATATAGCCTTATACACAGCCAAGTACATACTGAAATTTTAAAAATCACAACTTTTTAAAAATTTAAATTCTGTTTGAACCAACTTCAGGGGTGGAAAAGAGAGGAGTCTATTCATGCCTCTGGACTTGTTCATAACATATGAACATACGAATTAGGAGCAGGAGTCGGCCATTTGGCTCCAGGGGCCTGCTCCGCCATTCAATAGGATCATGACAATCTGATTGTCACCTTAACTCCTCATTCCCACCTACCCCGATACCCTTTGCCTCCCTTGTTAGTCAAGAATTTATCTTCCTCTCCCATAAAAATATTCAATGACCCCATCTGCACTGCTCTCTGGGGCGGAGAGTTCCAAAGACTCATGACCCTCTTAGAGAAAAAATACATTTTCAGCCCAGTTAAACTAGTTCTAGTCTCTCCCCACAAGGGGAAACATCTTCTCAGCATCCACCCTGTCAAGTCCCCTCAGGATCTTACATGTTTCAATAAAATCACCTCTCATTCTCGAAACTCCTATGGATACAGGCCCAGCCTGTCCAACCTTTCCTCAGAAGATAACCCCTCCATCCCAGGTATCATTCAAGTGAAGTGCTTCCAATGTAATTATATCCTTTCTGAAATAAGGAGACCAAAACTGTCCACAGTATTCCAGATGTGGTCTCACCAATACCCTGTACAACTGTAGCAAAACATCACTTAATTTTATCATCCATTCCCCTTGCAATAAGTGACAACATACTATTTGCTTTCCTAATCACTTGCTGTACTGCATACTAACTTTTCCTGATTATGTACCAGGACCCAGATCCCTCTGTACCTCAGAAGTTGTGCAATCTCTCTCCATTTAAATAACAATCTGTTTTCCTATTCTTCCTGCCAAAATGGCCCAGTTCACATTCTCCCACATTATACTCCAACAGCCAAATTTTGCCCACTCACTTAACCTATCTATATCCCTTTGCCGACTTCTTTGTCCTCTTGACAACTTACTTTCTTACTTATCTTTGTGTCACCAGCGAATTTAGCAACCATACATTCGGCCCCTTTATCCAAGTCATTGATATATGAATTGTAAATAATTTAAGCCCCAGCACTGATCCCTGTGGCAGTCCTTGGGCTGAATAAATGGTCTGTGGCAGTGGGCAGGAGTCGGGCCCAGAAGTGAACGGGTCACCAACTCCTGCCCCCCCACCCCTGCCATTCCAAGATGCCGGACACCAATTAGCAGCAGTGGGTTGTCGGCCCACAACATTTCTGGAAGATGGTCTACCCATCTTAGCTTAGCGGACAGGAAGCCCGGGCACTGAGATGGGCAGGCCATGGAAGCAAGTCACGGCCACTAACTTGAAGGGACACCTGGCACGGGACTGTGTCAGGTAGGGGTGTTCCAGAATGAAGAAGATTTTGGTGCAGTCGATAAGTATTTACAAGCACTGACACAGGTGAGTTTTAATTTTTAATTCGTTTTGACTATTTTCACAGGGGGGGGCAGGATTAAAGAGTTTTGTCAGGGAAGACACAGCCCTGGAATGCATTCTAAGCATAACCGTGATGAAAATAGGGAAATATGGAGCAGCTGACTGATAACTATCTTTCTCCATTCAAGAGAAGGGAGCCAGGTGATGGGGAGGGAAGAAGGAGCAGGGCGGCCCCAAGGTTCAATGATGACTCCCTGCCAGCCCTCCACCAGGCTGTGAGTAACAGGCGGGAGGGAAGTACTAATGCCTGGCCTTGGGAAGAAAAGATCTCCCAGCATGATCAGAGCAGCCTGGACAGAGGTGACAGCAGAGGTCAGTAGCGTTGGGCTCGTCTTGAGAACCTGGACTCAATGTCAAACGATCTTTTATGATCTGCAAGGGTGAGTAAGTCTCCATTGTGGACATGAGTGAACAAGGAAGGCTCCAGCTGGATGATGCCTTGTGTACTGCTCAGAGGTGCGAGGCAACATGAAGCATAAATGATACTGAATAATATTGATACTATGTAGGGATAGCGTTGGGGGTGGGGGAGTTGGGGTGGTGTAGGAGGGAGGTGAGGAAGGCACAGAGACTATTGGCTGCTAATCATTGTGCATTGAGTTCTCACAGTGCATAAAAGTGTGAGTGTACCTGACAATCTAATTCACTACACTGCCACACTGCATTGCAGCAGAGGAGGGCCTGCAATGCCAGGGAGCGGAGCAGGATAGGAGGCAGCCTTGCCAACTTGGCCATTCTGACCCCACTGGAGGAGGAGGTTCTGGTGCTTGCAGCGAATGACTGGAACCCTTCAGTTGACAGAGCTGAGATTGGGGGCTGGCCTTGGGGTGGTGAGATTGCAAGGGCCATTATCTGCAGTTGAAAGAGAGGGGTGTCTAAGGGAAGGGTGCAAGATGCCTGCTATGCTGTTATGAATGACCCATTGATGGTTTCTGCATTAAAAGGCTCTCATGGATCGTGGAGGAAACAGTGTCAGCATTGAGAAGTTGTTCAATGCTAACAGACAGCAATATCTCACTGTGCATATAGTTGAAGATTGTGTCTTCACACACACACACACACACACACACAATGAAGGTAGAGAACGGTCATAACCCACCCTTTCTTTTCTGTCTCCTGCGCAGGTGAACCATTGGCTGCTGTGACCACAAGCCCCGAGGGACCCACACTAGCTTCTGAAGAGGAAGAGGAAGCCTCGGAGGGTGCAGCGTCACATCTTCTCCCTGCACCAAGCACCAGCGCAGATACTGGCACCTCGGCAGGGTTTTGTGCACCCGAGCAAGGGGAAGCACAATCTGGTGAGCGCACTTCACAATCGCATGCGCAGCTGCTGGGGAGAGTGACGGAGCAGGCCTCTGGCAGTTGGAGGAGTGTTCCAGGTGATCCAGAGACTGAGTCCCGGTCAGATGATGAGCTCTGGAGTCGTCCGTGAAGCGGCAGGTGTTGGACATCCAGCACGACGTGTATGGAGATTTGATGGAGATACTAGAGGATGTTGTTTATTCTGGTACAGACTCTGGAGGTGTCCATTCAGATGCCATGTGCACAGGCTAACCCACTCTTCAGAACGCTATGCTTCCTCCATGTAGTCTGGCAGCTAGCTTGGAGGGGCAGACCCAGCAGGTTGCAGAAGCAATCGTGGGTATGGATACTGTCCTGTGCTCGATTGCTCTGGCTCTGTGCTCATGGGCCCAGAGTCAGGGCAACAGGGGGACTGGGAGCCTGGGCACTCAGTCAGCTCCTGGTCCCTCTCAGGAAGGCAGGGAGGTCCAATTGGTCCTCATGGCGGAGGTTGAGCAGCAGCTGCCACGATCTGGCAGCGCCTGTCAGGGCACTTCTGATGGGGGCAGCCTTTCTTCCACCCCTCCGCCATTGGCACAGTCACTCTCAAATGCCAGAAAGGCCTGCTGCCACTCACTGCCAATTCATCTGTTTTGTTACAAATGCTATGTGCATTCAGATACAGAGCCTTTAGTTTGGTCATTTCACTATTTTTGTAACTTCTAGCCTTATCTGCTGGTGCACTCTTAGGTTTGTACACTCTGTCCCTTCCTGCCACTCTCTGATCACCATTTCCCTTATTCCTACCTTGCTCGCTTGCCTTGTCTTTTCTTTTAATTTATTACATCTTCCCAAACTTGATCCCTCACCCCCACTATTTAGTTTAAAGCCCTCTCTACCACCCTGGTTATACAACTCACCAGAACACTCATCCCAGTATGGTTCAGGTGAACACCACCCTAATGGTACAGCTCTTAACTTGCCCTAAACCTGGTGCTGGTGCTCCATGAATCAACAGCCATTTCTCCCACACCAATCTTTGAGCCATACATTCAACTCTCTAATCTGATTCACCCTATGCCAATTTGCTCATGGCTCAGGTAGTAATCCAGAGATTATTACCTTTGAGAGTCTGCTTTAGCCCCTAGCTGCTCATACTCCCTCAGCAGAACCTCTTTCCTAGTTCTACCTATGTCATTGGTATCTATGTGGATCACAACCACAGAATCCTCCCCATCCCACTACAAGTTGTACTCCAGCTCAGGGCAGATGTCCCTGACACTGGGCTGGCAACATAGTCACCTGGGCTCCCACTCTCGGCTGAAGAGAACTGTGTCTATCCCCCTGACTATGCTATCCCCTACTACTGCTACATTCATTTGAACTCCCCATCTGCTTGAATGGCTTTCTGTACCATGGTGCCATAGTCAGTTTGCACATCCACTCTGCAGCCCCACTTTCATCCATACAGGCTGCAAAAACTTCAAACCTGTTGGATGATTGCCAACACTGAGGCTCCTCCATTGAAGGGACCTTCTGGGTCCCCCTATTTTCCTCGCTCGCAGTCACACCCTCCTGTCCCTGACCACTGACCTAATCAGAGCATCCTATCCTGAGGGGTGTGACTGCCTCCTGGTGCAAAGTGTCCAGATAACTTTCCCTCTTCCTCACACATCGCAGTGTCTGCAGCTCGGCCTCCAGCTCAATGACTCAAACTCCTCAGGCCGCAGACATTTGCTGCAGACATGTCTGCCCTGGATCACACCAGCATCCAAGTATACCCACATTCTGCAGTTGTAAGACATCAGCTGCCCTGCCATCTGTAATGTGTATTCATTAATTTATTTTTCTGAACTAATTTATAATTAATAAACACTGCTACTTCCAATAACCTTTACTACCGCTAGTAAACCTTACTACAACTCATAAAATCTACAATTATGAATAAATTACATGAGTTTTGAAGATAAATGAGAAAGATATTCACCAACCAATCATTTTTCCTGTGATATCACACTTTGATTTCTCTCAGAACGCAGCCGCTCTGCTCTGGAGCCACAGACTAGGCTGGATTAGGTAGTTCTTTGAGTTGGTGGTTACTGCCTCCGGGTCCTCTTAATATGGGCAACAGAGGTGCAGAACTAACAATCTGGAAGCTGAATACTCTTCTTGTAAGCCAATCTGCAGAAGATGCAGTGAGTTGCAGCTGCAGCCGACAACCCAATGCCACATTGCTTCAGAATCTTTCAGACACCAATCCAGCAAGGGGGGATCCACTGCTGGGACTGCACTCAGCCTGGAGCAGCATCATGGGTGTCACCTCGGAACTAGGGGGTGCTATCCATCCATGGGCCTAATCAGGAGGATTCGCTCCCCCGAGCCTGCACAGAGGTCACCTGCTTTTACCTGACGGTTTTTGCATGTAACAGAGAGCCCCCTGCTCCTTAATTGGCCACTCAAGGGCCTTAATTAGCCTTTGGGTAGGAGGGCCATCCACCCCGTTCACAGCCTCTGGTAAAATGCCAGCCACAGCAGGGAGGAGACGGGCACACCAAACATCCACTCCCCCACCCAATTGTTCAGCCTCCCACCTCCCCATTCGCTCCTCGACGCCCCGTAAAATCCCAGCCTATGGCAGTGGAAAGCTGCTGACAGCCATGGACCTGTGTCTCAGCAAGATTGTGTGGTCCCAGGAATGGAGGGGAAACAGGAAAAAGATGAGGACTAGAGCTCAGCTGAGGGTAAAGCTGCCTCACAGTAATCGGAATGCTGTAATATTATTGCAGCACAGAGGGTGGTGTTACCAATGCCCACCAGCCCAATGATGTGTTCTTCTGTTTAACATTTTTACGAGCTTAAAAAGAACACTTTGTAAATTGATATGCGGCAAGACATGCTTTTGTTAGTTTATTCCCTGATGAACACATTGCGATTACAATTATTTTCCACTTCATTGTTAGCGCCTGATTTTTTAGCTTGTATAATGCCACACCATTATGTTAATAATGGCAGATCTATGACCAGAGGTGTTGCACACCAAATGATTTGGAAAGAGGGAAACAAAATTAAATGATTCCTAGGGTAAATTTATCTTCTGCCTCCTGTCAGAGAACATCTGCAATCACACCGAAAGCATTAGAAGCACTGTCATAATGATGAATGTATTATGAATCTTTGTTTCACTGAACCACTAAGGGTATAATGATACTGCCACATTTCCATCGCTGTGAAGTGCAAAACTACTTCACCGTAATGCAAATGTGATCATATAACTTTAGGGGATGGAGTGTAGTGGAAGAGGTTGGGGTTGGTCAGGTCCTTGTTTGACTTTGGAGGGAGCAGTAAAACCCCCCTAGAGGTGACTGGGCATGAGTATTTGTAGAAGGTCCCTTACTTCAGCAGTTGTCAATGCCTGATTATTGACTGTGATTTGGAAACATTCCCTCAGAAATTAGTATGGGATAACCAGTCGTGGCTTCAGGCAGACTGTTCCAATCAGAGCACTGAAGGCAGAGTTGTGTTAGCAACAGCTGAGCTATAGCATTAATTGCCATTTTTAAAGCTTAATAAAGTGACTCTCTATTTTTCATTCAATCTCATTTGAAAGAATCACCAAACAAGTGCAAAATATATTCCTTAGTTACACCAGCATCGATTTTCACTTTGTGTGATGATGTAAGGTGGGCGATAGTTAATCTCCATTTTACATCTCACCTTTTCAGCTCAACAGAAGATCGGAAGATTACATCTGGCCCACTGTTGGCATTTGACACCATGTGGCCTTGAACACTCAGTGCTCATCCACAGTGTTAGAGCCCCTGGAACCTTTCATTGTTTTCAAAACTTGCCTTGGATTGGCTTAGATCCTCAATAATTGGTCTCAATACATAGAATATCTCACTTTCTTTTTTCAAGCGAACAAGATTATGGGGGAAGAGAAGAGGTGAGCGATCCTCTTGAGTACTTGTGGAAGCAAAACCTACGGTTTGATTTGAAGCTCGATGACACCCAGTGCCCCAGATTTAAAGAATTTTGATAAATTGGTGGACCTCGTGAAGGGTCACTTTCAACACAATCCCTCAGTCACGATGCAGAGGTTCATGTTTAATTCACGAAATCGAGGCCCGGTTGAGACAATTGCACGCCACGTGGCAAATTTGAAGCAGCTAACGTAACATTGTGAGTTCAGTACGACTCTGAATGACATGCTCAGATTGTTTAATGTGTGGTGTGAAAGAGGTCACTATTCAGAAAAGGTTATTTTCCGAAGTGAATCTGGATTTAAAGAAAATGAGAGGTAGTTCTGGCCATGGAAAGGGCTGTAAGACATTCACAAGCAATACAGGGTGTGCAAAATGGCGATGTCCTCCATATCGGGCAGGAAACCTCAAGTGAAAGTGACGTGAAAAAGTGACACTCTGCCGAGAAGCGGGGAACAGCCCCTGCTAGCTGAAGAATAATGAAAAATAACTTAGCAGTGAAATCGAATAATAATTTTAATAGAGGTGGAAACAATCAGTGCTACTATTGTCATAGAAATAGACATATGATGAGGCAATCAAGGAAAGATTCAAGCTGGCTTGTAAACAAAAGAAGAAGCCCATTGAAGTCTACAATGTAGCAGAGCCTGAAACAACAAATTCTGACATTTACTTGTTGTTTAATCTGAAAGTTGGAAAGACAGAACCAATTTGTCACAGTGAAAGTAAATGGCAAACCTGTTAAAATGGAAGTAGACACGGGAGCTTCCACTACTGTAATTGTGGAACGTACTTTAAGATATTTGAAGAATGGTGAACATCAATTAGGCTTAGAACAAACAGCTTCCAAACTGAAAACATATACAGGTGAAGGCATTCAAGTAAAAGGCATAAGCAGGGTAACTGTCCATTATAGAAGCCAATCGGCACAGCTACCCATGATTGTGCAGGTGAAGGGCCAAGCCTTCTAGGGTGAAATTGGTTGAAGGAGATTAAGTTAGAATGGTCCAAAATATTTCAGTTGAGAACAAGTGGGCTACCAGAGCTACTTAGAAAGTAATCTACCATCTTTAAGGGCGAACTGGGGAAAATCTAGTGCCTGCAGGCCAAGATTTATTTGGACCCGGAAGCAACCCCTCGCTCCATGACGGCAGGACCAGTGCCATATGCCCTCCGAGAAAAAGTCGACACTGAGCTGAACAGGCTAGAGAAACTGGGCGTTATACAAGCTGAGAGTGGGCAGCACCCATAGTCCCCATCCTTAAACCCAAACTAAACATCCGAATTTGTGGGGACAACAAACTGACGGTTAATAAAGTAGCTAAGCTAGACAGGTACCCCATTCCAAAAATCGGAGACCTGTATGCCAAGCTGGCAGGAGGGGCAATGTACACAAAGCTTGATATGAGTCATGCTTATCAACAAATAGAATTGGATAGTGCCTCCCTGGAATTTGTCACAATTATTAGCCACAATTATACACAATTGCCTTTCGGTGTCTCCTCAGCTTGTGCCATCTTTCAGGGAACAATGGAAAGCAGGGATTGCCCCAGGTTGTAGTCTATTTAGACGATATATTGATGACAGGATTCACTGAAAAAGAGCATTTAGCAAACTTAGAAGTCTTAAAATGTTTCTTGCAAGCTGGAAGGCAAAAAGTCTAAAGAAAGAAAAGTGCACATTCCAAGCGAGGAAGGTAATCTATTTGGGTCACCAGGTAGATTCACAGGGCCTCCACCCAGTTGAGGAGAAAGCAAGAGCCATAAGAGAGGCACCTGCGCCAAATAACGCCTCAGAGCTCAAATCATTCCTAGGAATAATCAACCATTATGGCTGGTTCTTACCCAATTTGTCTACAGTGCTGCCCCCCCCCAACATTCTCTACTCAAAAAGAACCAATGTTGGTCTTAGGAGGTGCCCCAGAAAGAATCTTTCATAAAGGTGAAACAATTGTTGCACTTGTCCAATCTATTAGTGCATTATGACCAGACGAAAGAATTGGTGTTGACATGTGATGCATCTCTCTACGGAGTGGGAGCAGTGCTACCTCATCGGATGGACGACGGAATGGCCAATGGGTTATGTATCAAGAACGCTCACTACAATGGAAAAGGGATTCTCACAGATAGAAAAAGAAGGCCTGCCCGTCATCTTTGGTGTCAAGAAATTTCAGCAGTACGCAAAAGGCCATCATTTTACAATCGCTTCAGACCACAAACCATTGCTAGGATTGTTTAGTGAGGACAAGGCTATACCCCCCATAGCCTCAGCAAGAATACAATGATGGGCCTTAGTTCTGGCAGCATATGAATACTCTTTCGTACATAGGCCTGGCAACCAAATTGCAAATGCCGATGCCCTTAGTCATTTGCCTTTACAAGAAAATAATGAGTACGTCCCAGTTCCACAGGAACTTGTTTTACTGTGATATTTCTTAGATTCCTCGCTGATATGCACTCAACAGATCAGAGGCTGGCCAAGTCGGGACCCAATCCTATCTCAAGTATGAGAACAAGTGCTACATGGGTGGCCACAGGAGCCCATATCTGATTAAATGAAACCGTACTTCAACAGAAGACATGAAATAACCAATCAGGATGGCATCTTATTGTGGGGAGCACGAGTGATAGTTCCTCCAAAGGGAAGGGAGCCACTTTTAATTGAACTACACAGTTCCCATCTAGGAATTTCCCAAATGAAGACCATAGCAAGCAGCTATATATGATGGCCAGAGTTGGATGGTGAAATAGAGAGTATGGTAAAGCACTGTGGGCAATGTCAGAAACTGTATAAGTTGACATTGACAGCTCCATTACACCCATGGGAGTGGCCAGGTAGACCCTGGGTGTGGTTACACATTGACAACGTTGGACCTTTCCTGGGAACAATATTCCTGCCCACTGTCAATGCCCATACTGCACCGTAACACCCTTCCTCAAAAGGACTGGCCAATAGGGCGGTTAAAAAATTCAAGGCAGACACGAAAAAGCTAACTGGTGATTCTTTGGCAACCAAGCTAGCACGCTGTCTTTTCCATTATAGGACTATGCTTCACACAACAACAGGTGTCAAACCTGCGGAGTTATTGTTGAAACGCTGTCTCAGGACGACATCGAACTTAACAATGCCGAATTTAGAGGGGAAGGCGGAAAGGAGTCAGGGAAGCCAGAAAACTAGACATGGCTGGCATAGTTGTGAGAGGAAATATACTGTGGGAGAGCCGGTATATGTGGAAAACTTTGGGGAAAGACCAAAGTGGTTACCGGGTGAAATATGTGCAGTGACCAGACTTCTATCTTACCACGTGGAGGTGGAAGGCCAGATCATCCGTAAACATGTGGACCATTTAAGGAAGAGAGAGACAAATCAATTCAAAATTGATTCAGAAGTGGATTCAAAATTGGCTTAGTTGTAGGAGACAGAGGGTGATGACAGAAGGCTGCTTTAGTGACTGGAAGCCAGTGTCCAGTGGCGTACCACAGGGATCTGTGCAGGGTCCTTTATTATTCGTCATTCATACAAATGACTAGATGACTATTAGGCGGGTGGGATTAGTAAGATTGCGGATGACACAAAGATTGACCAGGTGGTTAATAGTGAGGTTGAGTGTCTTGGGCTACAGGGAGATATAGACGGGATGGTCAAAAGGACAGTTAAGTGGCAGATGGAATTTAACCCTGAAAAGTGTGAGGTGATACACTTTGGAAGGAGTAATTTGACAAGGAAGTATTTAATGAACGGCATGATGCTAGGAAATTCTGAGGAACAAAGGGACCTTGTGTGTCCACAGATCTCTGAAGGCGGAGGGGCATGTTAGTGGGGTGGTGAAAAAGGCATATGGGACATTTGCCTTTATCAGTCGAGGCATAGATTACAAAAGTAGGGAGGTCATGTTGGAGTTGTAAAGAACCTTTGTGAGGCCACAGCTGGAACACTGTGTGCAGTCCTGGTCACCACATTATAGGAAGGATTTGATTGCACTGGAGAGGGTGCAGAGAAGATTCACCAGGATGCTGCCTGGAATGAAAAATTTAAGTTATGAAGAGAGGTTGAATAGACTTGGGTTGTTTTCGTTGGAGCAGAGAAGACTGAGGGGTGACCTGACTGAGGTGTACAAGATTATGAGGGGCATGGACAGGGTGGATAGGAAGCAGCTGTTCCCCTTAGTTGAAGGGTCAGTTATGAGGGGACACAAGTTCAAGGTGAGGGGCAGGAGGTTTAGGGGGGATGTGAGGAAAAACTTTTTTACCCAGAGGGTGGTGACGGTCTGGAATGCACTGCCTGGGAGGGTGGTGGAGGTGGGTTGCCTCACATCCTTTAAAAAGTACCTGGATGAGCACTTGGCACGTCATAACATTCAAGGCTAAGGGCCAAGTGGTAAATGGGATTAGGTAGGTAGGTCAGGTGTTTCTCACGTGTCGGTGCAGACTCGATAGGCTGAAGGGCCTCTTCTGCACTGTGCGATTCTGTGATTCTGTGAAATCATCAATATATGGTTCCACCAGTGACCATGACCGAGTCTGTGTTTCCTGGTGAAGATGCTCAGCCAAAGACTGACATGTCTGATGTTCCTGTAAGAGTTGAGGATACAGAATTGCAAGTGCCCACCGAAGTACCTGATGTTCAGGCAACTTGGAAAAGGAGGCTCCTGACAAAGAGTCTGAAGTTGTGGAGCTGCGACGTTCCACACGTACCAGGAAACCACCTGAAAGGCTGAACTTGTAAACTTCTTACCCAGTATAAATATTATGTTGCCTTGAAAATATGTACTTGTAAATATATGTATAGCCAAGTTAACTCATAGACTCATAGATGTCGACAGCACAGAAGGAGGCCATTTGGCCCATCTGCGCCGGTCAACAAAGTTTTGACAACACAAATCCCATTTTCCAGTGCTAGGCCCATAGCCATGGAGGTTATGGCAATGCAAGTGAAGGGGGAGGAATGTAGTAATTTTAGTTTTATTTAGTGTATAATGTACCTTTAAGAATAATACTTGTTAGGAAAGATCGCATTATCTGTAGTAACGAATAGGAGAGAAGTGCGGGCTACCTTAGCAATTACTATTGACATATAGAGTTGGAGTTGAAAGCACACGTGTAGTTGCTGCTGATTATATTGTAAATACACTTAATGTTTCCACTTAGAAAGTTGTTTGCAGATCAACTTTATTAGTAATAGTACAACTCGGCCACTCTACAACAATGGACCTACATTCTCTGCAGTTTAGAAAAAATGAAAGATTATCTCATTGGAATGTTTAAAATCAGGGTTTGGCAGGGTAAGTGCTAGAGCCGGTTTCCTCTGACTGGATAATCTAGCGCAATGGGGCACAGTCTCTAGATAAGGAGTCAGACATTTGAGACTGAGATGTGGAACCATTTCTTTGTTCAGAAATTTGGAATTCTCTTGCGATTTAAAAGGAAAACATGAGTGAATTGGGTAGTGCGTGGATGCAGCAGGTTAAGTACGAAGCAAAGAGAGGTCAAACATGTGCTCCTAACTGCTATTCCTCAAGCAATGATTTGTTGATTACAGCCGTCCTGTGGTGGTCCAGTGTTGAGGAGTAATCTGACATTGCTCCACTAGGACAGGAGTAGTAATCAGAAGCAGCCTGTGAATTTCCAATGCACTCCCCAGTCCTTGCATTCAAAGCAGCATTCATCCAGGCCCAGGGTTAGAAGCTTTGGGAACCAAGAGAGTGTATCAGAGATCAGGGAGTACAAACTGCTGGGAGAAACAGATAGCACTAGTATAGAGAATAGTAAGTTAATAGGTGGATCTGGAGTAAGGGAGAAAGTCCTGTAGTCTAAATCAATGTTACTGTACATGTATGTTAATGCATGGAGTATAGTAAATAAGATTGGGGAGTTACAGGTGCAGATTGCCAGGTGGAAATATGATGTTGCGGCGACAGCAGAGACCTGGCTCAAGGAACGGCAGGACTGGGTGTTAAATATTCCTGTGTAAAAGGTGTTCAGAAAAGATAGAAAAGGAAGGAAAGGAGGAGGGCTGGCAGCATTGGTTAAGGGGAGCATTGCAGTGCTGGAGAGAGAGGTCATCCCAAAGGGTTCAAGGACAGAATCAATTTGGCTAGAGCTAAGGAACAAAAAGGGTGCAATTACATTGCTCGGTGTAGCCTATAGACCACCAAATAGTGGGAAGAATGTAGAAGAGCAAATCTACAAGGAAATTACATTGAGATGCAAACATTATAGAGTAGTTATAATGGGGGATTTTAATTACCCAAATATAGACTGGGACAGTGGTAGTGTAAAGGGTGGAGAGGGGAAGAGTTCCTGGGTTGCATTCAGGAGAATTTTCTACAGCGGTATGTGTCCAGTCCAACAAGAAAGAATGCACTGTTGGACCTGGTTCTTGGAAATGAGGTGGGTCAAGTAGGTCGAGTTCCAGCAGGGGAACATTTAGGAGACAATGATCATTGTATCATAAGGTTTAGGATGATGGTAGAAAAGGATAATGTCTAATCCAGAGTAAGAATAAATAACTGGGAGAGAGCCGAATTCAATGGGACAAGAACAGAGCTGGGCCGGATAGACTGGAACCAAAGGCTGGGGGGGAAAACTGTAGCTGAACAATGGGCTACCTTCAAAGAAGAAATGGTTCGGGCTCAGTCAAGGTGTATTCCCTCAAAAGGGAAAGGTAGGGGAAACAATTCCAGAGCTCCTTGGATGAAAAAGGAGATACAAATTAAGATAAAGAGGAAAAAGTGTGCTTATGACAGGTGTCAGGTGGAAAGTACAATTGAGAACCAAGGGGAATACAGAAGGCTCAGAAGGGAGCTGAAAAAGCAAATAGGAGAAGCAAAGAGGGATTATGAGAAAAGACTGGCAGCCAACATAAAGGGGAATCCCAAAGTCTTCTATCAACACATAAATAGTAAGAGGGTGGTAAAAGGAGGAGTAAGGCCGATTAAGGGCCAAAAAGGGGATTTATACATGAAGGCAGGGGGCATGACTGAGGTGTTAAATGAATACTTTGCATCTGTCTTTACCAAGGAAGCAGATGCTGCTGAGGCCATGGTGACAGAGGAGGAAACTCTGTCACTAGAAGGGTTGAAAACTGATAAGGAGGAAGTGTTGGATAAACTGTCAGTACTTTAAGTTGACAAGGCACCGGGACCGGATGAGATGCATCCAAGGATATTGAAGGAAGTCAGAGTGGAAATCGCAGGGACACTGGCCATAATCTTTCAGTCTTCCCTAGGCTCAGGGGTGATGCCAGAGGACTGGAGAATTGCAAATATTACACCCTTGTTTAGAAAATATTGTGAGGATAAGCCCAGCAATTAAAGACCAGTAAGTTTAACTTCAGTGGTGGGGAAGCTTCTAGCTAGAATTAACATGTCACATATAAAAATGTGGATGGATTAGGAAGAGCCAGCATAGATTTCTAAAGGGGAAATCATGTCTAACTAACTTGCTATAGTTTTTTTAAGAGGTAACTGAGAGGGTTGATGAGAGTAATGCTGTTGATGTGGTATACATGGACTTTCAAAAGGCATTTGATACAGTGCCACATTACAGACTTGTGAGAAAAGTTATAGCTCATGAAATAAAAGGGACAGTAGCAGCGTTGTATATAAAATTGGCTGAGTAATAGGAAACAGAGGGTAATGCAATGGATATTTTTTGGGCTGGAGGAAGGTGTGTAGTGGAGTTCCCCAGCAGTTGGTATTGGGACCCTTGCTTTTCCTGATATATATTAATGATCTAATTCTTCATGTCTAGGGGACAATTTCAAGGTTTGCGGATCATATGAAACTTGGAAGTATTGTAAACTATGAGGAGGACAGTGTAGAACCTGAAAAGGACATAGACAAGTTGGTGGAGTGGGCAGACAGGTGGCAGATGAAGTTCAATGCGGAGAGGTGATGCATTTTGTTAGGAAGAACATGGAGAGACAATACAAAATAAGGGGTACAATTCTTAAGGGTGTGCAGGAGCAGAGAGACCTGGATGTATATGTGCATAGTCATTGAAGGTGGCAGGACAGATGGAGAGAGCAGTTCATAAAGCATTCAATGAGAATGGGTGACCATCAGGAACAGTAAAAGGCTCAGGAAGGTAGTGTAGGAGTCCCCTGTGGTCATCCCCCTCTCTAACAGATATACCGCTTTGGATACTGTTGGGGGGGATGGCCTCTCAGAGGAAAGCAGCAACAGCTGTGGGTGGCTCTGCTGCTCAAAGGGACAGGAAGAAAACAAATGGCAGGGCTATAGTGATAGGGGATTCAATAGTTAGGGGCACAGACAGATGCTTCTGTGGTCGCAAACGTGAATCAAGGATGGTATGTTGCCTCCCTGATGCCAGGGTCCAGGGTGTCACGGAGCAGCTGCAGGTCATTCTGGGGAGGGAAGGTAAACAGCCAGTGGTCGTGGTACACATTGGTACCAACGACATTGGTAAACTAAGGGATGACGACCTGCAAGCTCAGTACAGGAAATTAGGAGATAAATTAAAATGCAGGACCTCAAATGTAGTAATCTCAGGATTACTCCCAGTTCCACGTGCTAGCGAGAGCAGGAATAAGAGGATAGACCAAATGAACACGTGGCTGGAGAGATGGTGTAGCCGGGAGGGATTCAGATTCTTGAGGCACTGGGACCGGTTCTGGGGAAGGTGGGACCTGTACAAACCGAACGGGCTGCATCCAGGCAGAGCTGGGACCAGTGTCCTTGCAGGGGCTTTTGCCAGTTCTATTGGGGAGTATTTAAACTAGTGTGGCAGGGGGATGGGATCCCAGGAGGAGGATCAGATAGGTCAGATTCAGATCAGAAAAATGGAGGTAGAACATTAACTAGGGACGTTGTGATAGACATGGAGTTACAGGAGAAGCAAAGTTTACAAAGTGTCCAGCAAGGGAAATTGACGGGGTTAAATTGTTTATACTTCAATGCAAGCAGTATTACAAACAAGGTAGATGAGTTTAGGGCACAGGTAGACACATGGCAGCAGGATGTCATTGCTATAATGGAGACCTGGCTAAAGGAGGGACAAAACTGGCGGCTTAATATCCCTGGTTGTAGAGTCTTCAGGCATGATAGAGTAGGGGATAAAAAAGGAGGAGGGGTAGCACTAATGGTTAAAGAATCAATTCCAGTTGTGAGAAGGGATGATTTACTAAATGGGTCAACAAACGAGGCTTTATAGATTGAGCTTAGAAATAAAAAAGGGGCAGTCACACTACTGGGAGTATACTACAGTCCCCCAAATAGTGAAAGGGAGATAGAAGAACAAATATGTAGGCAAATTTCTGCTTGTAAGAACAAGAGGGCAATAATAGTAGGAGATTTCAACTATCCTAATATCAACTGGGATTCAAACATTATAAGAGGCACTGAGGGAGAAAAATTCATGCAGTGTGTCCAGGAAAATTTTTTCAACCAATTAGTGACAAACCCAATGAGAGGAGATGCAATTCTAGACCTAGTCTTGGGGAACGAAGAAGGGCAAGTGGGTGAAGTGACAGTTGGCGACCATATCGGTGGCAGTGATCACAATTCAGTTAGATTTAGCATTACCATGGAAAAGGACAGAGATAAGGCAGAGTAAAAGTCTTGAACTGGGGGAAGGCAAATTTTGCAGAAATGAGAAGGGACTTGGCTGAGGTGGACTGGACAGCACTGCTGGAGGATAAAACAGTAGAAAACCAGTGGGAAGCACTAAAAAGCGAGATCCTAATTGTACAAAGTAGACATGTCACCTACAAAAATAAGAGTGGTCCTGCCAAATCTAGACCCCCCTGGTTGTCTAGAGGAATACAGGGGAAGATCAAACAGAAAAAGAAAGCGTACGATAGGCACAAAGAACTAAGCACTGCAGATAGCCTAGACGAATATAGGAAGTGCAGGGACAAAGTAAAAAAGGAAATAAGGAAATCAAGGAGAGGGCATGAAAAAAGATTAGCAAGTAAAGTTAAAGATAACCCAAAGATGTTTTACCAATACATTAATGCGAAAAGGTTAGTTAAGGAAAAAGTGGGACCTATCAGAGATGAAGATGGAAACTTGTGTGTAGATGTAGAGGCTGTGGGAAGGGTTTTGAATTAATATTTTGTCTCTGTGTTTACAAAGGAAAGGGAAGATGTAGATATAGTAGTCCAGGAGGAACACTGTGAGATATTGGACGGGATAGTCATAAAGAGAGAGGAAATACTTGAAGGGTTGAAATCCTTGAAAGTTGATAAGTCACCAGGGCCAGACGGATTGTTTCCGAGGCTGCTGAAGGAAGTCAGGGAGGAGATAGCGGATGCTCTGAGGATGATTTTCCAATCTTCACTAGATACAGGGGAGGTACCGGAGGACTGGAGAAATGCAAATGTAGTTCCATTGTTTAAAAAGGGATTAAAGGAAATGCCAAACAATTATAGGCCAGTTAGTCTTACATCGGTGGTGAGCAAATTAGTAGAATCAATCCTGAGAGATAGGATTAACTGTCATGTGGAAAGACATGGACTAGTCAGGGATGGTCAGCATGGATTTGTTAAAGGAAGGTCTTGCCTCACAAATTTGATTGAATTCTTTGAGGAAGTGACAAGAAGGGTTGATGAAGGTAGTGCAGTGGATGTTGTGTACATGGATTTTAGCAAGGCGCTTGACAAGATCCCACATGGCAGATTGGTCAGGAAAGCAAAAGCCCATGGGATTCAGGGTAATGTGGCAAACTGGATAAAAGGTTGGCTTTGTAACAGGAAACAAAGGGTAATGGTCGATGGATGCCCTTGCAAATGGAAAGTTGTCTCAAGTGGTGTTCCACAGGGCTCGGTGTTGGGACCCTTGCTGTTTGTGTTATATTTTAACAATTTGGACGTGAACGTGGGGGGCATGATTGGGAAATTTGCAGATGACACAAAGATTGGCTGAGTAGTGGATAGTGTGGGGGATAGCCATAATCTCCAAAACGATATAGATGGGTTGGTGGAGTGGGCGGTAAAGTGGCAGATGGATTTTAACATAGAGAAGTGTGAGGTCATACATTTAGGGAGATCAAACAATTACAGGGATTACACAATAAATGGGAATATACTAAGAGGGGTAGATGAAGTGAGAGATCTTGGCATACAACTACAGAGGTCCCTGAAGGCAGCAGTTCAAGTAGATAAGGTTGTAAAGAAGGCATATGGAATGCTCTCCTTCATTGGCAGAGGTATAGAATATAAAAGTAAGGATATAATGCTGGAATTGTATAAAACACTGGTGAGGCCACAACTGGAGTATTGTGTGCAGTTCTGGTCACCACATTACAGGAAGGATATAATAGCTCTGGAGAGAGTGCAGAGGAAGTTTATAAAAATGTTTCCAGGGTTAGAAAAGTGTAGCTACGAGGAGAGATTGGATAGGTTGGGGTTATTTTCCTTAGAACAAAGAAGGCTGAGAGGTGACTTGATTGAGGTGTACAAAACTATGAGGGGAATAGATAGAGTGGACAAGATAAAATTGTTTCCCTTGGTGGAGAATTCCAGAACCAAGGGACATAGATTCAAGATATGTGGCAGAAGGTGTAGGGGGGAGATGAGGAAGAACTTTTTTATGCAGAGGGTAGTGGGTGTCTGAAATTCCCTGCCCAAGTTGGTGGTAGAGGCAGAAACTCTAAACTCTTTTAAAAAGTACCTGGATCTGCACCTTAGGTGCTGTAAACTGCAGGGCTGTGGGCCAGGTGCAGGAAGGTGGGATTAGAAAGGGCACCTGTGTGTCCTCGGGCTGGCATGGACAAGATGGGCCAAATGGCCTCCTTCTGTGCTGTAGCCTTTCTATGGTTCTATGTTTCTAATGCCCTGGGCTTAATTAATAGGTGCATAGAGTACAATAGCAGGAAGGTTATGCTGAGCTTATATGAGACATTCGTTAAACCTCAGCTGGAATATTATATACAGTTCTGGGTGCCACACTATAGGAAGGATGTGATCGCATTAGAGTGTAGAATAGGTTTCCAAGAATGGTTCCAGGAATGAGAAACTTCAGTCATGCAGATAGATTGGAGAGGTTGGGACTGTTCTCCTTGGAGTGGAGAAGGTTAAGAGGAGTTTTGATAGAGGTGTTCAAAATCATGAGGGGGCTGGATATAGTAGGTAGGGAGAAACCACTCGTAAAAGGATCGAAAATGAGAGTGCACAAATTTAGAACAATTTGCAAAAGGAGCAAATGTGATGTGAGAAAAAACTGCTCCACAGCGAGTGGTTCGATTCTGGAATGCACTGCCTGGAAGTGTGGTGGAGGCAGGTTCAATCGATGCATTCAAGCGGGCATTAGATGATTGTTTCTATTTAAATAATGTGCAGGGTTACGGGGAAAAGGCAGGAGAATGGCATTAAGTCATAGTGCTCTTTCGGAGAGCTGGTGCAGACACAAAGGGCTGAATGGCCTCCTTCTGTACTGTAACAATTCTGTGAATCTGCATTTCTGTGACTTTCTTGGTGTAAGATGGGATGAGAGAAAGAAAAGGGGCAAAAGGAGAGGACAAAAGGGCATACCACGATAAACAAGAAACTTGCTGCATATCTACACCATTTTCACCTTTTGTGAAATAAATTAAGTGCTTAGTCTTATGAATTATGTTTGTAATTATAGTCATTCAGTCAGGATATGATTACTTTTCAATCCTTTTTGCCATACAGTCATCTGGCAGTAGTTCATAAAAAATCCAGCACTGGATGTTTTTCTAAACTCGGTAAAGCATTGTGTTTGAAGTTGCCATGACGATGGAAATGATGCCAGGACAATGGAGGCAATATGGAGCCCATATTGAGAATGAATTGGACTCCTTAACTTAGGTCACCGGATCACAAATCACATTTGGGGGAGGAAGACCCTTTAGCCTATTTCTCTCTCTTCATTCTGGAATACAAGTCTGATTATGTTTAATAAATTCCATAAATGATTCCTGTATTCTGGTCTCATACAGCCTTCCTGTTGACTGTTGCAGGCATAAGAACATAAAAATAGGAGCAGGAGTAGACCATAAGGCTGCTCAAACCTGCTCCGCCATTCAATACGATCATGGTTGATCTTGGTGCTTTTGTACTCTATGCCCCTATTAATAAAGCCCAGGATGCTGAATGATTCAACTCCACTTTCCTGGCTGCTCCCTATATCCCTTGATTCCCTGAGAGACCGACAATATGCCCATCTCAGCAATGTTACATTTGCTAAATTCCAATCTGCTGGGACCATTCTCGAATCCAGGGAATTTGGAAAATCATTATGTCTTTTAGAACCTCCTTTAGGATGCAGACCATCAGGTCTTGGGGATTTATAGGCTTTTAGTCCCTAAAGTTTCTCCTATAATCTTTCCCTGCTGATATTAATTACCTTAAGTTCCTAATTCTTATTAGTTCCTATGTTGCTTTCTGGGCGTAATTTAATACCAAAACCCCCCCGCCAACCTTCCTGCCACCCACCCTCCTCACTCCGAGAGTGGGCTGGGAGGTGGGGGGGTGCCTGATAATCAGTTGGGAGGCACTCCCCCCTGATTTAGTCATGGGTGGTGAAGGTCAAGGAAAGGCCACTTAAAAGCCTCATCCTACCACTCCTCGTACTGAACCAGCAGGCAGGAGGACCCACACCACGTGGGAAGGCCGCCCAGTAAAAGCTGGCAGCCCATCTTTAGGCTGGTGGTGAGGAGAGGGCTCCTGTCGGGCACCTCCCATGGCCTCTATACTGACCCACCTCCACTGCCCCCCTGCAACGGGTCCTATCTGGCTGATCAGGCGAGGCCACCCCGCTCACTTTTCCTTCAGGCTTCCATTGCTGTTTTTCCTTCCAGGCTTCCTGCAATCCCACCATTGACCACCACTCTCAGTGGTGCTGCTGAGTCTGGAGAGCTCATCAGCCTCTGTTGGCTGGCAGCTCTTGGAGAAGTGATCTTCACCTCCAAAGACCCAGGAACACTGACAGCAGGTAATTAAGTGCCCGTTTGGGATTTAATCCCACCGGGTTCCTGGAAATGGCTGCAGTGGTGTTGCCTCTGGATCTCCATCTGCTGGATGGGGCCACCACGGCAGCTATTAAATTCAGCCCTCAGTTTTTGGTTGTGTAATTTGTGTCTCTGACTTTGAAGAAGAGCACCTAGTATTTGTTCAACATCTCTCCCTCGTTACCATTAAACACATTGTCACTTGCTGTCCCACTCTGCTTGTCTTTTCTCAAAATCACTATGCTGCTCTATTACCTCAACTTTTCTCTTTAGAGTTCTAAACTTCCCTTACCTGACCCTCCCTGTCCATTTTACTTTAAAGCCTTATCAACTGCCATGGTTTTACAATATGCCAGGACACTCATCGCAGCCTGGTTTAAATGAAATCCATCCCAATGTTACAGATGCCATTGAGAAGGCCCTGAGTAAAGAAATCTTTCTAGGTGTTCATTCGCACCTTGCCTGCTCCCTCTTATCCTTGTGCTGGCATTTCTGAAAGTACTGTTTGGTGTTCATTTTCTCTATCCATGGAAATGTCTAAAATACGGTATAAAATCCTTACTGACATGTCTTTTCACTGCTGGCTTTTTAAATTGTTTTTGAAAGCCCTTCTCTTTAATTCTGAGAATTAACCTCATCTTTCTCTGCACTGCTGTAAGGCCTAGTGGATCTATTTTATGGCACAGGATTGAACACATGGCTCCAGGTGCATCCTAACGCGGACATTCAATGGCTTCAGCATGAATTCTGGTGATTTGAACTCAACAGGATAGAAAATGTAACCCTGTATCCTGTTCCTTTAATTAATTGTGCCCTCATACTGTGATCAACGCTGTGCAATGACTCTTCTAATATCCCTAGCCCTTTTTTAAATTGCCACCCTGGGCAAGCTCTATCCCTCCCATGGAGCAGAATTACTTGCTATTTTTAATAGCAATTTGCAATACTTTCAGCATCTTGTGGTACAACAGTGAATGATTGAGATGAGTAGCATTGATACAATTGTGGGGAAGCCAGGTAAGCAGATGAGTGAGAAGGGAATAGAGGATAAACCCACCGGCTAATTACCACCCCATCAGTTTACTCTTGATGATCAGAAGAGTGATAGAAGGTGTCATCGACAGTGCTATGAAGTGGCACTCATTTACCAATAAGCTGCTCACTGACACTCAGTTTGGGTTCCACCAGGGCCACTCAGCTCCTGACCTTATTACAGCTTTGGTCCAACTATGGAAAAAAGAGCTGAACTCAAGAGGTGAGGTTAGACCTTGGCATCAAGGAGACTTAGCAAAACTGGGAATCATGGGAAATCTCTCTGCTGGCTGGAGTATAACCTAGCACAAAGGAAGATGGGTGTGGCTGTTGGAGATCAATCATCTCTGCTCAGGACATCGCTGCAGGAGTTCCTCAGGGTAGTATCCTAGGCCCAACCATCTTCAGTCGCTCCATCAATGACTGTTCTTCCATAATAAGGTCAGAAGTGGGGATGTTTGCTGATGATTGCACAATGTTCAGCACCATTTGCGACTCCTCAGATACTGAAGCAGTCCATGTCCAAATCCAACAAGACTTGGACAACATTCAGGCTTGGGCTGATAAGTGGTAAGTAAGATTTGTGCCACACAAGTGCCAGGCGATGACCATCTCCAACAAAAGAGAATATAACTATCTCCCCTTGACATTCAATGGAATTACCATCCTTGAATCTCCTATTATTAACATCCTAGGGGGTTACCATTGACAAGAAACTGAACTGGATTAGCCATATTAATACTGTGGCTACAGGTCACAGCAGGTCAGGGGCTGGGAATTCTGCGGCAAGTAACTCACCTGCTACCTCCCTAAAACCTGTCCATTATCTACAAGGCACAAGTCAGGAGTGTGATGGAATACTCCCCAGTTGCCTGGATGAGTGCAACTCCAGCAACACTCAAGACAAAGGAGCCCACGTGATTGGCACCCCATCCACCATCTTCAACATTCATTCCCTTTACCAAGGATGTACAGTGGCAGCAGTGTGTACCATCTACAAGATGCATTGCAGCAACTCACCAAGGCTCCTTTAACTACATCTATAATTTTTTATTATTTCATGTGATGTGGCCATCATTGACTAGGTCAGCATTTATTGCCTATCCCTAATTGCCTTTGAGAAGGTGGTGGTAAACTACCTTCTTAAAGCGCTGCAGCCACAGTGCTATGAGGGAGGGAGTTCCAGGATTTTGACTCAGTGACAGTGAAGGAACGGCAATATATTTCCAAGTCAGGATGGTGAGTGGCTTGGAGAGTAACTTCCAGGTGGTGGCATTCCCATCTATCTGCCCTTGTCCTTCTAGATGGTAGTGGGTGTGGGTTTGAAAGATGCCATCTAAGGAGGCTTGGTGAGTTCCTGCAGTGCATCTTGTAGATGGCACACACTGCTGCTACTGTGTGTCGGTGGTGGAGGGAATGAATGTTTGTGGGAGTGGTGCCAATCAAGAGGGCTGCTTTGTCCTGGATGGTGTCAAGCTTCTTGAGTGTTGTTGGAGCTACACTCATCCAGGCAAGTGGGGAGTATTCCATCACACTCCTGGCTTGTGCCTTGTAGATGGTGGACAGGCTTTGTGGAGTCAGGATGTGAGTTACTCACTGCAGGATTCCTAGCCTCTGACTTGCTCTTGTAGCCACAGTATTTATATGGCTAGTCCAGTTCAGTTTCTGGTCAATGGTAACCTCCATTGGTAACAATAGAATGTTGATAATGGGGGATTCAGCGATGCTAATGCCATTGAGTATCAAGGGGCGATGGTTAGTTTCTCTCTTGTTGGGGATGATCATTGCCTGGCACTTGTGTGGCATGAATGTTACTTGTCACTTGTTAGTCGAAGCCTGAATATTGTCCAGGTCTTGCTGCATATGGACATGGACTGCCTGAGTATCTGAGGAGTCGTGAATGGTGCTGAATATTGTGCAATCATCAGTGAACATCCCCATTTTTGAAGGAAGGTGTCTGATGAAGCAACTGAAGATGGTTGGGCTTAGGACATAATAATATAATGATGATAATAGGGGGTGGAAATTGTTGTTGTTGTTCATAGAATCATGGAATTTAATAGTACAGAAGGAGGCCACTCAGCTCATCAGGTCTGTTCTTGCTCTATAAAAGGGCTATCTGCTCATGACTCTTCATTCTTTTTTTCCCTCACTATACAGACTTACAAGCTCCCAGGTCCAATCCAATTGGAATTACTGGGAATGTGTGAGGCAAGGGAATGCTACCAACCAGAGTTTCTGTTGCTGAACACTCCACAGCACCTAGGCTGGAAGTGCGTGTCATTGGATGTTGGGAGAGGACAAGATGGGGCTTGAGTCTGATGGTGTCCATTCTCAATTAGCCTCCTGGTGCAGAGCTACAAGACTCCCCCAGCAATAAAGGTCAAAGACAAAATGCTATGGATTCTGGAAACCTGAAAAAGTAAACAGAAACCCCTGGAAATACTTGCAGGCCAGGTAGCATTTGTGGAGATAAAAACAGAATTAACATTTCAGATTGGTGACCTTTGGCAGCATGTTTACCCAGTTCTAACAAAATACCATCAAATTGAAACATTAACTGTTTCACTCTCCGCGTTTGCCTGACTTGAATATTTCCAGCAATTTCTGTGTCGAAATAAAGGTTGCCTAAGTGAGGTACAAGAATTTAGCAGATGCCTGTGGAACATTTTTTATGATACTATTGTCGGAAGCAATGGGCTGAATTCTACGCCCATGGGTGGGCACGCGCCAGACCCGGTTGGGAATAAAATCGCACGAGAAGGAGTCGGGTGAGCACCCCGATGTCATCGTGCACTCGCTCGATATTTTGCTCGGCAGATGCACGCATAAGTCGGAAGCGCGCCCGCTGACAATGAAGAGGGCAATTGAGGCTACTAATGGCGCAATTGTCTTCGATTTTTCGTGGCCCGTCCAACCTTATGGTTGGCGGGCGGGTGAATCGGCCTGGCGGACTTTGCATTTTTCATCAAACCTCACCCAAGGGCGGGATGAAATTTCCTTTATGAAATAAAATAAAAAATAAATATCTGTGGGCAGCATTTTTATCTGTTATCTTTTCAGGTGATTGATTGTGATGTATGGACGTTTTTTTCTTTCAGCTTTTAAAACCTTTTTTTGATGATTTTCAGGTCTGCAGCTCCCTGAGACAGCTGTCTGCCTTCAGGTAGCTTTCTCATAGCGCTTACCAATGCCTGCATTGATGTTGTCACCCACCCTCTTCCCCTCCCTGGCAGCGCTGAGCATTTCACACTGGCTGGCTGTTAATTCGCCAGCCAGCTCTATTTACTGCCCACTCCCTGGCCTAACGGCCGTGCATGCCCGCCAAAGGTAAAATTCAGGCCCATATGTCGGGAATATATCTATTGTTTTACTCATTCACGGGATGTGGGTTTCGCTGGCTGGGCCAGCATTTATTGCCCATTCTTGTTGCCCTAGAGAAAGTGGTGGTGAGCTGCCTTCTTGAACTGCTGCAGTCCATGTGGTGTAGGTACACCCACTGTGCTGTTAGGAAGGGAGTTCCAGGATTTTGACAGTGAAGGAACGGTGATATATTTCCAAGGCAGGATGGTGAGTGACTTGGAGGGAAACCTCCAGGTGGTGGTGTTCCCATCTATCTGCTGATCTTGTCCTTCTAGATGGTAGTGGTCGTGGGTTTGAAAGGTGCTGTCGAAGGAGCCTTGGTGAATTCCTGCAGTGCATTTTGTAGATGGTACACACTGCTGCTACTGTGTGTTGGTGGTGGAGGGAGTGAATATTTGTGGATGTGGTGCCAATCAAGCGGTCTGCTTTGTCCTGGATGGTGTCAAGCTTCTTGAGTGCTGTGGGAGCTGCACTCATTCAGGCAAGTGGGGAGTATTCCATCACACTCCCGACTAATGCGTTGTAGATGGTGGATAGACTTTGGGGAGTCAGGAGGCGAGTTAATCACCGCACGCTTCCTAGCCTCTGACCTGCTCTTGTAGCCACAGCATTTATATGGCTAGTCCAGTTCAGTTTCTGGTCAATGGTAACCCCCAGGATATTGATAGTGGGGGATTCAGTGATGGCAATGCCATTGAACATCAAGGGGCAATGGTTGGATTCTCTTTTGTTGGAGATGGTCATTGCCTGACACTTGTGTGGCGCAAATGTTACTTGCCACTTGTCAGCCCAAACCTGGATCTTGTCCAGGTCTTGCTACATTTGGACATAGATTGCTTCAGTATCTGAGGAGTCGTGAATGGTGCTGAACATTGTGCAATCTTCAGCGGTGAGTTTTCCCCCTGATTACAATTGACTCCAGTTTTGCTAGGGCTCCTTGATGCCAAATTTGTCAAATGCTGCCTTGATGCCAAGGACAATCACTCTCATCTCACCTCGGGGAGTTCAGCTCTTTTGTCCATGTTTAAACCAAGGCTGTAATGAGGTCAGGAGCTGAGTGGCCCTGGCGGAACCCAAACTGGACATCAGTGAGCAGGTTATTGCTAAGCAAGTGCTGCTTTGATAGCAGTGTTGATAACCCCTTCCATTACTTTACTGTCCATGGAGAGTAGACTGATGGGGCTGTAATTGGCTGGGTTGGATTTGTCCTGCTTTTTGTGTACAGGGCATACCTGGGCAATTTTCCACATAGCTGTGTAGATGCCAGTGTTGTAGCTGTACTGGAACAGCTTGGCTAGGGGTGCGCCAAGATCTGGAGCACAAGTCTTCATTACTATCGCCGGAATATTGTCAGGGCCCATAGCCTTTGCAGTATCCAGTGCCCTCAGCCATTTCTTGATGTCACGTGGAGTGAATCGAATTGGCTGAAAACTGTGATGTTGTTGGGGATTCCGGGGGAAGCTGAGATGGATCGTCCACTCGGCACTTCTGGATGAAAACTGTTGCAAATGCTTCAGCCTTATCTTTTGCACTGCTGCTCTGGGCTCCTCCATCATTGAGGATGGGGAAATTTGTGGAGCCTCCTCCTCCAGTGAGTTGTTTAATTGTCCATCACCATTCACAACTGGATGTGGAAGGACTGCAGAGCTTAGATCTGATCTGTTGGTTCTGGGATTGCTTAGTTCTGTCAATCACTGGTTGCTTATGCTGTTTGGCATGCGAGTAGTCCTGTGTTATAGCTTCACCTGGTTGACACCTCATTTTTAAGTACGCTTGGTGCTGCTCCTGGCATGCCCTCCTTCACTCTTCATTGAATCATGGTTGATCCCCTGGCTTGAAGATAATGGTAGAGTGGGGGATATGCTGGGCCATGAGTTTACAGATTGTGTTTGAGTACAGTTCTGCTGCTCCTGATGGCCCACAGCACCTCATGGATGCCCAGTCTTGAGTTGCTAGACCTGTTCGAAATCTATCCCATTTAGCACGGTGGTAGTGCCACACAACATGACGGAGGGTGTCCTCAATGTGAAGGCGGGACTTCATCTCCACAACGACTGTGCGGTGGTCACTTCTACTGATATTGTCGTGGACACATGCATCTGCGGCAGAGTTTGGTGAGGACAAGGTTAAGTATATTTTTCCCTCTTGTTAGTTCCCTCACCACCTGTCACAGACCCAGTCTAGCAGCTATGTCATTTAGGCTCATAATTCTCTCATAATTATTTCAATTATCTTATCTCTTATAATGTATTGAAATCAGTTCATAGCCCTAAAACAGCTCACATTAGCAGCAGAATAATACTATGGTATTATTCTGTGGTCAAACTCACCTGTTGTCACGTAAACAGCATGTGACTGAGAGTGAAGCTGAAACAGATCCAGGAATCCTCGTAGAGTCCATTCCAAATGTAGCAACCAACATAACAAAACTTATAAAAATTTGGACCATAAAACAATAGAATGCAAATCAGTGGAGATCGCAACAAACTAACCACTGCTCTGATCAGATTGTACCTTGAGGATTTCAACTGTTTTCAAACTGTTAATGTTTCGAGTCCGAATGACCCTTCAACAGAAAGTTGAAGGGTCATTCAGACTCGAAATGTTAACTGTGTTCCTCCCCGCAGATGCTGCCAGACCAGCTGAGCTTTTCCAGGTATTTTTGTTTTTGATTTGGTGCCTCATACCATCTCCTTAAAGGCCCTTTGGTTTGGGACATAAATCTCAGCCTTGCTAGTGACACCCACATTCCATGAATGAATTTAAAGAAGATAAATGTGGGCATTTTGACTTTGCATGGAGATCAATCAGTGCAGGCAGGAATCCTGAAACTATTTATCGTAGAATTGTTGTAGCATAAAAGGAGGTTATTCAGCCCATCATGTCTGTACTGGCTCTCAGTAAGTGCAATTTGTCTAGTTCCACCCCTGTGCCTTCTACCCGTTTCCTTGCAAATTTTCCTCTTCAGATAATTATCCAATTCTCTTTTGAAAGCCACAATTGATCCTGCCTCCACCACATTCTCAGGCAGTGCATTCCAGACCATAAACCTCATTGTGTGAAAAAGGTTTTCTTCATGTAGGTTTGCTTCTGTTGCCAATTACCTTAAATCTGTGCCCTCTGGTTCTCAATCTTTCCACCAATGGGAACAGTTTCACCTTATCTATTCAGCTCAGACTCCTCATGATTTTAAATACCTCTATCAAATCTCATTTCAACCTTCTCTTCTCTAAGGAGAACAGCCCCAACTTCTCCAATCTATCTACGTAACTGAAGTACCTCATCCCTGGAACAATTCTCGGAAATCTTTTCTGCAGCCTCTCTAATGTCTTCATATCCTTCCTAAAGTGTGGTGCCCGGAACTCAACACAACACTCCAGTTAAGGCTGAATCAGTGTTTTATACCAGTTTAACATATCTCGCTTTTGTACTCTATTCCCCTATATACAGGGCCCACGATTTGTATGCATTTATAGATGCTCTCTCAACCTGTCCTGCCACTTTAATGATTTGTATACATATACCCCCAGCACCCTCTGCTCCTGCACCCCCTTTAGAATTGTACCCTTTATTTTATACTGTCTTTTAGAACCAATTAGACACTGCAATGACAAGACTTTAGGATTTTTCAGGATTGGTGCATTGAAATGGACTGAATCAGCTTCCACATTTGTGAATTCATGTATTATTGTGCACAGTGCCACAAGGAATAGAACAAAAACAGAATGCCATAGAAAATCTGATGGACTCATCCAATCTGCTACATAATGGAGAATACAAAGATGTCAACATCAAAGAGGAAAATAGTTGAGACACAATGCCAGTTAAGGAGGCATTACTGTAGGACTTATTTCCAATTTGGATCTCACTGAGAAAATACAGCCTTTTAAAGCTGTTGTACAATGTTTCTGGCTAGCATGATGTCCTGCAAACCTCGTATAAACGCTAATTGGTTATTATGCTCTTTTTGTCATTTGGGAGATAAGGCTGCCTCCCGAGCAAATTGTCTTCTTCCTAAAATGAAGAGTGATTATTATAAATCAACTTGCTGTTTTTCTCAGCTGCTAACTTCTAATGCTCACCACCCATCAATGCCAAATAAACCTCAGCCTTATTATCTTTTGAAAAGATTTGCTTAACAGTCAACAATTGTTGAAATATCCTAAAACCCTGACTATTTTTTTAATTGTGAAGGGAGTTGGCAGCTAGATTTGGGAACAATATTGAGCCAAGGACATAATTGTACACTCAGAAAATGAGAGAGTCTAAAGTATCCTTTCAAACAAAAGCTCAGCAATTTTACCACCCCCCCCAACCACCTGCTGTGTTAAATGTGTTGACTCCGTATTGAGGTGCAGACTGTCCAAATAGCGATGATTCATGTCTGAACATCGCTCTCACTTTGGCAGGCCATTGGGCAGCTGAGTTATCACAATTGCAGCTCCAACAACAGTCAAGAAGCTCAGCACCATCCAATACAAAGCTTGACTGGCATCCCATAGACCACCTTAAACATTCACTGCCTGAGGGGGTGGTAGAGGCAGGAAGCCTCACAACATTTAAGAAGTATTTAGATGAGCATTTGAAATGCCATAGCACACAGGGCTACAGGCCAAGTGCTGGAAAATGGGATTTGAATAGATAGGCACTTGATGGCCGGCACAGACACGATGGGCCGAAGAGCCTGTTTCTGTGCTGTATAACTCTATGGCTCTATGACTCTATGGCACTCCCTCCATTACTGACGCACAGTTGCTGCAGTGTGTACCATCTGCAAGGTACACTGCATCAACTCGCCAAGGCTCCTTCGACAGCACATTTGAAATGGGCAACCTCTACCATCTAGAAGGACAAGGGCAGCAGATGAATGGCAACACCGCCACCTGCAAGTGTGCCTCCAAGCTACAAACCATCCTGACTTGGAACTATATCGCCGTTCCTTCACTGTCGCTGGGTGGAAATCCTGACATCCCCTTGCTAACAGTGCTGTGTGTGTACCTACAACATATGGACTACAGCAGCCCACCAGTACCTTCTCAAGGGCAACTAAGGATGGGAATCAAATCCTGGCCTAGCCAGCGAAGCCCACATCCTGTGGAAGAATAAAATAAAATTAAGCCTCAACGACATGGTCATACAACATGCAGTCATGTGCTATTTCCAGCAGAGCTCACTGGATCTTAATCTGATATACTGGTTGATTTTCCTCTCGGTGATCCGTGGGTGTTGAGGCCATATCATAGACATGCTCCCACCATCCTAGCCAGTATTGGCTATATCTAAAGTGGACTAGGAAGGAACCCAGGCTTCCTGGTCTGTTTCACTCATCTACCCACTGGATAAAAACAAAAAACTACTGCGGATGCTGGAAATCCAAAACAAAAACAGAATTACCTGGAAAAACTCAGCAGGTCTGGCAGCATCGGCGGAGAAGAAAAGAGTTGACGTTTCGAGTCCTCATGACCCTTCAACAGAACTAAGTAGAAATATGAAAGGGGTGAAATATAAGCTGGGTTCAGGGGGAGGGGGAAGGGGGGCAAGGGGGGGTGTTGTTGGGACAAGCAAGCAGTGATAGGAGCAGATAATCAAAAGATGTCACAGACAAAAGGAACAATTAGCACATTCTCTTAGATAATATCACCACCTTTAACACCTCTTTGTTCTTTTGTCTGTGATATCTTTTGATTATCTGCTCCTATCACTGCTTGCTTGTCCCTACAACCACCACCCCACCCCCCAACTTCTCTCCACCCACCTCCCCCCCACCTTAAACCAGCATATATTTCACCCCTCCCCTAATTTTACTCAGTTCTGTTGAAGGGTCATGAGGACTCAAAACGTCAACTCTTTTCTTCTCCATCGATGCTGCCAGACCTGCTGAGTTTACCCACTGGATAAACTCACTGAGTCATATTGAAGCATTAATTAAAGTTACATATTTTTTGCCAAGAGGCAACATTGAGCTACGGATGCTTTGCCATGGAAGGTACACACATTACAATCAGGTGAGTTCAGTCTTCCAGCCAAGGTAGAAGCATTCACGTCGCGGCCCTGTTTCAACCAATTCTACCACCACCACGTACAACATTGTAGAATAGTGTATACAACATTTTCTTACCGCTGATTTGATCAAGTACGAACATCATGCCTGAAGATGGAAATCGTCGATGTCAGAAACACGAGTCTTTTTCAAGACCGGTATTGACTGTTATATCTGCTAATGTTGAAGGGTTCTCTGTGGCTAAACAAAACATCCTCGCTACATTATGCAATGAGTTTCAGTGTGATGTCCTCTGCCTGCAGGAGACACATAGAGGAAGTGAGAACAACCGCCCAAAAATACCAGGAATGTTCCTGGTTAATGAAAGGCCTCATCGACAATATGGCAGTGCTGTATTTGTTAGAGCTGGTTCAGTTGTAGAAGCCACTTCTAAAACAGAGGAGGACAACATCGAAATTCTAACTGCAGAGCTGAGCTAAGTAGTGGTGACCTCAGTGTACAAGCCACCCGGCACAGATTTCAGCTTCTCTAACCCTGTACCCAACCTGCACAGTAAACCACAGATCATCATTGGAGACTTCAATAGCCACAGTACCCAATGGGGGCACAAGGAGTCTAACAACGATGGAGAAGCAGTCGAAGAATGGATGGACGCTAACCAGCTTAGTCTCATCCACAATCCTAAAGTGCCAGCCTCCTTCCACAGTGCCCGCTGGAAGTGTAGTTATAACCCAGATCTTGCCATTGTCAGCAACGACATCGCTGGCCTCACAGACCCAATACCACAGACACAACACCGTCCTATTGGTATCCAGGTAAATGCAGCAGTGTTACCAACCGTCGTACCATTCAAAAGGCGCTTCAACTTCAAGAAGGCCAATAGGAACGGGTTCGTACGAGCACTTGTCCGCAAGGTAAAACGCATTAAACCATTACCTGAGCTCTACAACCTGTTTGCAAAAGCTGTCCAGAAAACAGCCAGAAGGAAGATCCCCCGAGGTTGTAGAGCACACTACATCTCTGGTCTCACCAAGGAGAATGCTGAACTCTACTGGGAGTATGTCTCAATGTTTGAATCTGACGCCTTCTCAGAGGAAACAATATCTACCGGTGAGAGGGTGATGTTAAGTATCTCTCAAGAGCGTCAAAACACCTGGGACACCTCGAAAGAGACAACAGATATTACAAAAAACAGCAAGAAGGCATGGTCTCTCATACGCAAACTTGGAGGTGATCCCAAGAAAGCTGCCCAACATCCAAATGTGTCTGCAAACCAAGTTGCACACCAGTCGCTCCTAAATGGAAAAATCAACAAGAAACAACCAAGAGCACAACTAGATAGGAAGAAGTACAGCGATGACCCTGGCTTCACTGGATCATTCACCAAGGAAGAGCTGGAAACTGGTATATCTAGTCTAAAACACGGGAAAGCAATTGGTCTTGACAACATAGCAATGGAGCAGATAAAGCATTTTGGACAGCAAACAAAGAAATGGCTCCTACAATTGTTCAACCACTGCCTGGCAACACAAGCTACCTAATATTTGGCAGAAGGCACAGGTAATAGCACTATTAAAGCCTGGAAAAGGTCCCTCAGATCCTAAGAGTTTTCAGCCAATTTCACTGCTTTGCCATACCAATAAGCTGTTTGAATGCCTGATACTCAATAGGACAGCACCAACTGTAGATGAAAAGATCATTCCAGAGCAAGCAGGTTTCCGCCCCGGCAAATCAACAACAAGCCAACTGCTCAACCTCACACAACATATCGAAGATGGTTTTGAGCAAGGGATGGTAACAGGTGCTGTTTTTGTAGACCTGTCAGCAGCATATGATACAGTGAACCATAGACGTCTCCTCTGCAAGATCCTAGAGATGACAAAAGATATTCACTTAACAGAGCTGTTAGAAAGCATGCTTCAGAATCACCAGTTCTATGTTGAACTAGGTGGGAAGTGCAGCAGGTGGCGTATTCAGAAGAATGGTCTTCCTCAGGGAAGCGTGCTTGCACCGCTGCTGTACAACATCTACACGAATGACCAACCTATAGACGGTGTCACACACCGTTTTATATATGCTGATGACTTATATGTCACTGCCCAAAGCACTGATTTTAACACCATGGAGAAAACGCTTTCTGAGGCCTTGGAGGGACTAACATCCTACTATGAAGAAAACCACCTTCGCGCAAACCCGTCAAAGACGTAAGTTTGTGCATTCCACCTCAGAAACCAATCAGAAGCCAAACGCCATCTTAAAGTAACCTGGTTTGGAGCAACACTGATGCATTGCGAGCACCCTATCTTCTTAGGAGTCACCCTTAATAGATGCCTCACCTTCAAGAACCACATCGAAAAGACAAAGGCAAAAGTGAGCTCACGAAACAACATCCTGAATAAGCTCACTAACACAAAATGGGGAGCAAGCTCGAAAACATTGCGAACCAGTGCACTTGCTCTTTGCTATTCCACTGCCGAATACGCCTGTCCTGCATGGGAAAGATCCACTCATGCTAAGAAGATGGATGCCGTTCTGAATGCAAGCTGCCAACTTATCACAGGTTGTTTAAAAACCAACAAACACCAACAGCCTATATATCCTGGTGGGTATCACTCCCCCTGATATAAGAAGAACGGTAGCCAGCAAGAAAGAGCGACTCCGTCAAACATCAGATGAGAGACACCCTCTACATGGTCATACACCTACACCCAGCCACCTAAAGTCAAGGAAGAGCTTCATGAACAGTGTTGTTCCATTACAATCAACCCCATCTGAAGCCCGCATCGCCTTGTGGAAAGACCAGCTCGCCAGTCTCGAACAATCCCCAGCGATGGAAATTCTACCGGATGAAAGCCTTCCCCCAGGAGCTAATTGCAACTGGGCAACCTGGAAGTGCCTTAACAGACTTAGGACTGGTGTAGGTCATTCAAAGGTGTCACTAAGCAAATGGGGATATACAACTGGCCCGACAACTTGTGAATGTGGAACTGAGCCACAGATTATGCAACATCTCCTGCAATGCCTATCGCTAGAGGAACCCTGCACTGTTGCAGATCTTGCTGAATTCAACAGCAAGGTGCAAAAATGTGTCCAGTTCTGGCTGGGCCATGTATAAACTGTCTGTGGACACGATAAGAAGAAGTCTTCCAGATATCTGCCTTCTCCATCTCCCCTTTATGGTCTTAATCTTAATTGCAATGAATGACAGAAAGAGCAGACACATTTGATGATACCACTTCTCTGCCTATCTTATTAGATACTTCAGACTGCCCGAATGCACATATACTGCATTAAGGGTTCCTTCTTACTTTGTTGGTCTGGATCAGACAAGAGTTGACAGAAAAAAAAGCCTGCATTTTATTTAGCACCTTTCATGACCTCAGTACACCCTCCCTGAGGGCATTGCAGACAATGAAGTACTTTTCAAGTTTGTCCTTACTGTAATTTAGGAAATGTAGCAATCCATTTGTATGTTTTTCCCAATGTTGATTGACTGACAGGTATTGGTTGCCACATTGCAATTAAGATTAAGACCATAAAGGGGAGATGGATATCTGGAAGACTGAACTCACCTGGCTGTAATGTGTGTACCTTCCATGGCAAAGCATCTGCAGCTCAATGTTGCCTCTTGGTGGGTTGGTTTCTTTAACCTTTAAATTATTTTTATTCTTTCATTGGCTGTGAGACTTGCTAGAATTTTTTGCTCTGTAGAAGGTGGTGCTGAGTCACCTTCTTGGACCGTTGCAATCCATCTGGTGTAGGTACATTCAGAGTACCAGGAACATAGGACTTAGGAGCAGGGGTAGGTCATTTGGCCCCTCGAGTCTGCTCCGCCATTCAATAAGGTCGTGGCTGATCTGGTTGTGGTCTCTACCCCACCTTGCTATTTGCCCACCACCAACCCACCAACCTCTAACCCCCCACCCCTGCTATTAGGGAGGGAGTTCCAGGATTCTGACCCAGCGACAGTGAAGGAAAGGCAATATAGTTCCGAGTCAGGATGGTGTGTGGCTTGGGGAGGATCTTGCAGGTGCTGTTGCTCCCATGCATCTGCTGCCCTTGTACTTCTAGCTGGGTAGCAGACATGGGTTTGGAAGGTCCTGACTAAGGAGTCTTGGTGTGTTCCTGCAGTGTATCTTGTAGCTGGTACATATTGCTGCCACTTTGCATCTGTGGTGGAGCGTGTGAATGTTCAAGGTGGTGGCTAAGGTGCCAATCAAGTGGGCTTCTTTGTCCTGGATGGTGTCAAGTTTCTTGAGTGTTGTGGGAGCTGCACTCATCCAGCTAAGTAGAAAGTATTCCATCACACTCCTGACTTGCGCCTTGTGGACAGGCTTTGAGGTGTCAGGAGATGAGCTACCCACTGCAGAATTCCCAGTTTCTGACCTGCTCTTGTAGCCACAGTATTTATATGGCTGGTCCGGTTTCTGGTTAATCATAACCCTCAGGATGTTGAAGGTGGTGTATTCAGTGATGGTAATGCTATTGAATCTCAAGGGAAGATGGTTAGATTCTTTCATGTTGGAGACGGTTATTCCCTGGCACTTGAATGGCATGTTAACTTGTCATTTGTCATTTGTCAGCCCAGCCCTGAATGTTGTCCAGGTCTTGCTGCATTTGGACGTGGACTGCTCCAGTATCTGAGCAGTTGTAAATGGTATAAAATGTTGTGCAATCATCAGCAACCATCGACACATCTGACCTTATGATGGAGGGAAGGTCATTGATGAAGCAGCTGAAGATGGTTGGGCCTAAGGCACTACCCTGAGGAACTCCTGCAGTGATGTCCTGGAGCTGAGATGATCTGATTCCAACAACCACAGCCATTTTCCTTCATGTTAGGTATGACTCAAATCCCCCAGTGGAGCGTTTTCTCCTGATTCCCTTTGACTTCAACTTTGCTCAGACTCCTTGATGTCACATGACCTCCCCCAAACTGCTGGAACCTGTAATAATTCCATATCAAATTGAACCCAGTCAGTCTACCACTTTATCATCTAACAGGTAGCAGCAGAAAGAGCTCTGTCCAGGTAAGTTGCCTGGCCCTCGTCTACACTGTGAACTATTGGAACATTGGAACTTCTGTACCTGTGCCTTCAAGACTAATTCGTCTCTACATGCCTTCTCCCATCATGGAAGTCCTCGCTTCTGGCAAGTCTGATCACCCTGCAACAGTTTCAGCCTGCTAACCTCTGAAGGAATACGCTACTGGACTTCTGATTCTCGACTCTGGATCCACGTGAAGACATAACTTATTTTTATTGTGACCTTGCCCTGTACCCCTTTCTTTCCCTTATCCCTATTTTATTGTATGATGCAAAAATGGGCAACATTGCAAAACACCTTTCCTGCGTTTTGTTCTGTGTGTAAAATAAATAAAATATTTTACCTTATCCCGAGTTTGCTGTGGGGTTATTAATAGAGGATTGGATCACTCCAAACTGAAGGGTTGGGGAAAACATGCCACCACTTATAAATGGGGGAAATCAGAAATCAAAAACACCTTTCTGTTTAAGGATGGGTAGTGAGAGGAGAAATACAGTCTATAACAGAAATTGGGAGATCAAGTTCGGGAAACCCAATTTGAATTTGGGCAGAGTACAAAATTTTAAAAACAGCCTGAATTAGATACTGAAAGAAACCAAATGGAAGCCAAAGAGGGAAAATTTGGTAGCTGGAGCTAATTTTAAGACAAGTAACTTACTACAGCAAATTCCTTGACCTGACACTAAGAAAATGGCAATGTTTGATGTGAAGATCTTTGGATTGTCCTCATTGCCTGTCATTATCATCCTCCTGGAATCTAATGACTATTAGGGCCTCCGTTGTATCTCCATGACATGAGCCTGAGCACTTAGGGTATGTGCACTGCAATCAGCTACACGGGAGTCAAATGTTCACAGGTGCAAGGTGAGGATGTCAGGGCTGTCCTCACTGCATCTCGACATTATCCTCCACGAATCTTGTGGCTATGAGGGACTCCCAAGTGCACCTACCTTGTCTGGCCAGTGCGATGGCCTCATCGCCGGCACCCTCACCATCAAGGACTTCATCATTGTCATCCCTTTCGACATCTTCCTCATTGGGGGAGATGTGCAGCTCCTCCTCTCCTCCTTAGCCAGGTTCTCCTGCCGTTGCAGCGCCAGGTTGTGGAGTGGGTAGCAAGCGACGATGATGCACGACTCCCTCGGTGGACTGTATTGCAGTGCTCCACTGGACTTGTCGAGGCACTGGAACCTCATTTTTAAAATGCCTATCATTTGCTCCACCAAAGTTCTGATCGCAGCATAAGCCTCATTATACCATTGCTCTGCTGCAGTCTGAGGCTGCTGCACAGGCGGCATCAGCCACGTCATCTGTGGGTAGCTCTTGTCCCCGAGGAGCCAGCCCTGCAGCCTCTGTGGACCCTGGAAGATGTCAGGGATCTGAGACCTACTAAGGATTTAGGAGTCATGGATGCTCCCTTGGAATCATGCACAGGCCTGTCGGACGTGTTTGTGGTGGTCACACACCACCTGAACATTCAGCAGGTAGAAGCCATTGTGATTGACGTAGTTGACTGCTTGTTGCCACAGAGATCTACGCACCATGTGAATCCAGTCAATGGCACCCTGAATCTGTGGAAAACCAGAGATCTGTGCAAATTCCAGTGCTCTTGCTTCCTGGGTTTCAGGATCCTGGGTGAAATGCACAATGTTTTGTGCCTTTGCGAAGATGGCGTCCATGACCTCCTGGATACACTTGTGCGTGGAGGTTTGCGAGATCCCACACAGGTCACCTGTGGAGCCCTGGAAGGAGCCACTGGTGTAAAAATGTAACACCGTGGTTACTTTCACGACAACTGTTGGTGGGTGCCCTCCATGTCCCCGTGATGCCAAATCCTGCAGCAGGTGGCATATGTGACTGACCAGTTCCTTCAACATGCGCAGCCTACGGCGACACTGGTCCTCAGTCATCTGCAGGAATGACAAGTGCCATGCTGGGTCAGTATAGATTCTGGGTCTAGCGAGGTACCTTCAAGCAGTGGCTCTCTGTGGATCTTCAGCTACGTGTGCAGCAGGTCCTGCTGCCCCTTCATCTTGAGGGAGGTGCTGCTGCCTCTGCTGAGCCAGGCGCCTCCACTGGACATTTCCTTTTCTTCTTCTTAGCTCCCTGTAAGCCATGAGGCACACTGCTAGATCACCAGGCTCCAGAAGAGTCATATGGACTCGAAACCTTAACTCTGTTTCTTTCTCCACAGATGCTGCCAGACCTGCTGAGTTTTTCCAGCATTTTCTGTCTTTATTTCAGATTTTCAACATCCGCAGTATTTTGCTTTTATCTATGAACCTGATGTTCTCCCCCTCCTGAAGGATCAAAGAGAAAGACACGTGGGTTAGTATGGGTGTACTAAGAACCTCTCTTGTTTAAGTCTAAAGCGTACTTCACGCGTGCAGGAGAGTGCTGGTCACCACTTGGATGGTCAGTGTGTAGTGCGCTCATTGGCTGTCTGAAACCCCACCTACCTCTGCCCCACTCCACCTGACCGATTGGTGGCAGCTTTGCCCCACTGGACTGCATGCTGTGCTCTCAGCTCAGGCGCAGGCATTCTCCTAACCTGCACTGCAAGGCTGCACTGTTAGATTGAACCATGTTGGATACAGGTCCAAACCTTAATAAAGACATTGCAAGGGGCTGTGAGTGCCTTCACCGGTTGACTATGCCATGGCCACCTTTCACAAGGGGATTCTACAACTTTGCCCAGTTGTCCAGTCAGCCCATTGTTCTGCTGCCCCCTAAAACGCACATTAATTTACAGTCTGTGCCCAAGGGGTGAAGGGTTCTGGAGCATATGGTGGCACTTTCATGCTTTTGTGTTGCTTGAGTGGGCGGAAAAGCTTCAGAGGCCCAACTCCAAGCCTGTCAATGGAGCTGCTGCTGAACGGTCTCAGTTGCAGAAAAATGCTCACGTTGGACAAACCTTTCCAAGTGCGTTAATTGGCCACCTAAGGACCTCAAATGATGGTGTGGCCGATCGGTTGACCATGGGCCTTCCTGCCCAGAACTTAAACCTGGCGGAGGCAGGAAGGTGGTGGGGTTCCAGTATGCCACCACCCTGTCTAATTAAATGCCCTTCCCACCTCCAAGCTCGCCAACAGCGAGAGCAGAGGATTTCACCCATAGGTTGAGACTCAGAATGGCGATTCTTCTACTTCAGGAGATTGAGAAGGTAATTCCCCAACCACAACCCATCTTCTGTTTTTTCTTATTCATTCATGGGATGTGGGCTTCGCTGGCTGGGCCAGCATTTATTGCCCATCTCTAGTTGCCCCTGAGAAAGTGGTGGTGTGCTGCCATCTTAAATCACTGCAGTCCATGTGGTGTAGGTACACCCACAGTGCTGTTGAGGAGGGAGTTCCAGGGTGTTGACCCAGCGACAGTGAAGGAACAGCGATATATTTCCATGACAGGACGGTGAGTGACTTGGAGGGGGACTTCCAGGTGGTGGTGTTCCCATCTATCTGTTGCCCTTGTCCTTCTAGATATCAGTAGTCGTGGGTTTGGAAGGTGCTGTTGAAGGAGCCTTGGTGAATTCCTGCAGTGCATCTTGTAGATGATACACACTGCTGCCACTGTGCGTGGGTGGTGGAGGGAGTGAATGTTTGTGGGTGTGGCACCAATTAAGTGGGCTGCTTTGTCCTGGTTGGTCTCAAGCTTATTGGAGCTGCACTCATCCAGACAAGTGGGAGGTATTCCATTACACTCCTGACTTGTGCCTTGTAGATGGTGGGCAGGCTTTGGGGAGTCAGGAGATGAGTTATTTGTCACACGGCCTAGCCTCTGACTTGCTCTTGTAGCCACAGTATTTATATGGCTAGTCCAGTTCAGGTTCTGGTCAATGGTAACCCTCAGGATGTTGATAATAGGGGATTCAGTGATGGTAATGCCATTGAATGTCAAGGGGGGATGGTTAGATTCTCTCTTGTTTGAATGGTGGTCATTGCCTGGCACTTGTGTGGCACAAATATAACTTGTCACTTGTCAGCCCGAGCCTGGATATTTTCCAACTCTTACTGCATTTGGGCATGGACTGCTTCAGTATCTCAGGAGTTGTGAATGGTGCTGAACATTGTGCAATCATTAGCGACCATCCCCACTTCTGACCTTACGATGGAACGAAGGTCATTGATGAAGCAGTCAAAAATGTTTGGGTCTAGGACACTACCCGGAGGAACTCCTGCAGTGATGCCCTGGAGCTGAGATGACTGATCTCCAACAACCACAACCATCCTGCTAGGTATGACTCCAACCAGTGGAGAGCTTTTCCCCCTAATTCCCATTGACTCCAGTTTTGCTAGGGCTCCTTGCTGCCACACTAGATCAAATGTAGCCTTGATGTCAAGGGCAGTCACTCTCATCTCACCTCTGGAGATCAGCTCTTTTGTCCATGTTTGAACCAAGGCTGTAATGAGGTTCAGAGCTGAGTAGCCCTGATGGAACCCAAAAGGTCATCAGTGAGCAGGCTATTGCTAAGCAAGTGCCACTTGATAGCACTATTGATGATTGCTTCCATTACTTTGCTGATGATTGAGAGTAGACTGATGGGGTGGTAATTGGCTGGATTGGATTTGTCCAACTTTTTGTGTTCAGGACATACCTGAGCGATTTTCCATATAGCTGAGCAGATGCCAATGTTGTAGCTTTACTGAAACAGCTTGGTTAGGGGTGCTAGAACACAGTTTAATTGTACCTCCTTCAGTTAATATTTTTGGTACTTGTTTCCCCCACATGGTTCTCCACCAGGGAATTTTCACAGGATGGGTGATCTTATTGAAGCGTACAAGATTCTGAGGGGGCTTGACACGGTAGATGTTGAGAAGATGTTTCCACTAGTGGAGGAACCTCAAACTACGTGACATAGTTATAGAACAAGGGGACACTCATTTAAAACTGAGATGCGAAGGAATTTCATCTCTCAGAGGGTAGTGAATGTCTGGTATTCTCTACCCCAAGCAGTTGTGGAGGCTAGATCACTGAAAGTATTTAAGGAGGAGGTAGGTAGATTTTTGAAATATCGAGGAGTTGAGGAGCTGGCATGAAAGAGGAGTTGAGGCCTGGGGCAGATCAGCCATGATCTTATTGAATGGCAGGGCAGGCTTGAGGGGCCAAATGGCCTACTCCTGCTTCTATTTCTTATGTTCTTATGTGAGTGCAGCTGATGGTCTCATTAATAAAAAATGTCGGCGAGGTCCAAAAAGCTTCAACAGAAATGCCAGGAGTAGATGCGAGATGAAGAGTGTGACTGCATCCGTCTCTACTGTCTACAAGGTTGGCCACTGCAGTGTCCAGGTAGCAATGTTATGAAAATTTACTTTGAACAACAGAAGCACTTCATTGTAATTGATGATCTGCTGGTGTACGATGAGCGGTTGGTCATTCCTGTCTCACTCTGGCCAGAGATTCTACAATACAATGGATCCACCAAGGCCACTTGGGCATTACAAAGTGCAGAGGGTGAGCCCAGTCTGCAGTTTGGTGGTCGAGAGTATCAAGTGCAATTGAAGCAATGATTCTAACCTGCCAGGTGTGCGCACTGCACAAACCAGTCCAGAGGGCGCCTCTTATCCCAACACAGTTCCCTACCAGACCGTGGGAACGTTTGGGAATGGATCTATTCATATACAATGGGAAATCCTTCCTCCTCATAGTTGATAACTTCTCTTGGTGGATCAAAGTGAAGCGTTTAGGCATAAAGAGCACAGAGTCAGTCATTAGGACATTGAAATAAATCTTTGCGATCCATGAAATCCCAGACCAGATATAGAAACCCAAACAATTGAAACACCAAGTTTTCCAACTTCAACTCCAGACCAACTAATCAGTTGAAACCACCACTCCTCCAAACTTGAAAAGAGATCTGCAGGGTAATAAAACCTCCAAACTATATGAATCTGTAAAGCCAGAGATATTATTATAAATACATTTGGGTAAAGGCTTGGATGTGGGTAATATTAGGGTGTGCTCAGGAATATAAGGGTTAATACAGGACTGGGGAAACAGTACCACCCACATTATGATGCAAAGACTCACATGGGAGTAGTAGATGCAGGGGTGAGTCTGGTAGAAGTCGACATGAAGACAGCATCTAGTCAGGACTGTATTCTGTATATAGTTATGTGTTATTGTTCAATCAGACAAGCCTCTTGACCTCTTTATCAGACAACATACAACCATACAACAGTGTGTTACGACCATAATCCTTCACCCTGAAAGTGAGTCTATCCAAAACGGTTCCAATTAGGTAACAATCTTTTCCCCGAGCATTTAAGGTGCCTTTCGAGTTCAGGATAATATCGGACTTCATATTTGTATGTTGGCTTGCAATGAAAACTCAATTTCATAGGCAAGTTCTTTTTTTGTACTTTTAGCATATTAATAATTAATAAATATAACTCAGTATGTGTTTACAACTGCCATTTATGAGATTCACTTTGAGTGCAAAATCATACACTCTTGGGAAAGCCTGTTAAAAATTGCTCATGCATTCAGCACATGAAGTGTCAGATATTGCACACATATTGTAATCAAATCCTGATTGTGAAATAGTAATAATACTCCAGATGCAGGAAATAAAAACAGGAAATGCTGGAAATACTCAGCAGGTCTGGCATATGTGGGAAGAGAAATGTCAATGACTTTCGTCAGAGCTTGACTAGTTTACTTCCAATCAGCTGATCATTGTTAGGAGGAGGGCATTAGGTTAAATGCAAGCCACCAATTTTGGTACACTCTTGTTAATGAATACTAGCAAGCAACTTTATTGGGAATCAGCAGCATAAGAGTATTTGGGGCAGTGGTTCCAAGGGGAAGCTTCAACTCCTTCACCAAGATGGTGTCTTCCACTAAGTCTGGGCTGAACTGATATTTCAGATACCACCTTGACCACCTCAGAGTCTTGTTGGCACCTATAATATCCAGGGAAAATCCAGCTCCAGTGTCCGCTGGTATTCACCCATGCAGGATGCCTACAGGCTTTCAGGATAGGGACCCTCGTTCTCAAGAAACCAGCATCTGATCAAGGGGTCTGGCATTGGGAACAGGAGTCCACTGAGAGCCACCCCCTTGACTTGTTGCCCCCCTCCTCACCCGTGACCCACCCTCCCACCATCACTCACGTGTGACCTGGGTCCCTTAGCAATCTTGGGCCTCAGGTGGGCGAATTACTGGCAGTAGCCATCGCCTCCCTGCTGCTGGTCTCTGATTGGTTGGGAGCTCTTGGGTGGGGCGGGGGAGGTCTGGGAGTAGAATTTCCATCTCCCGGGTCCTTGACCTCAGGGAAGACCTGCTGCTGCCCAGTACAGTGCCTGATTGGCAATAAAGCAGTAGACCTTCTCAAAGTAGGTGAGCGACCACTGTTGCCTACATTAAATTCCTCACTCTGAGTTCATCATCAAATTTATTGGCAGCCTCTAAAGCTTTATGATCATGAGGACGTTTACTTCTGGTTCTGCTCCAAAACTGTTCTGCAACTTTTAGCTCACCATCTAACTTATTCAAGCTATGACCTCTACTTCCACTTTTATGGCTGTTGAGACTATTGTGAGATCTCTCACTTGTACTATTGGAGGTTCTCTATCTGGTAAGTGATTTTTTTCTGATGCAAGTCACTTCTGGACTCACTTTCAGTGCTTGCATTGCACTTTCTTATTCTCTACTCTTTCAGCCCATTCCTGCCAGTCCATGGATCTTGCTTCATGACCATCACCCTGAGCATTCAATCAATATTTAAACTTGTTGGTATTTTTTCTTGCACATCAACAGATCAATAAAATGTAAGATCAAAATATATCTCTCAATTTCCCATACCTTTAGATCAATGGCAACTGTCCTGTTGAAGTCAAGTACCAATGGAAGGCTTACAAAAGGATGTATACCTCGGTAATTTTTACAAATTTCACACTTCTCACTAATTTCTCTATTAGCCTTGTATACTGTTCATCGACCACACCTGCATCTTTTAGCAATGTTTATTAACCTTCATCAAGTATGGTGAACAAATTGTCCATGTAACTGATTCTTATCAACTGATGCCATTAGTACTTGTCCAACACTCTGATGAGAAACATTAAGTTTTGTTTAAGGGGATACAACAATGCCCTGGCCAGGTAAACTGCAGATTAACTGATTTTCCAAAAATAATTGCTTGATCAGGCTCCATGTCAAGTTTCATTTATGCCTTTTTCTTAGAAGACTTACTCAACATCATAAGCTTCACGCTAGAGACAGCACATCTCCAGCCATTCACATGGAATTACAATTCTCTCTGGTGCCTTCAATGTGTTGTCATCTCCATACCCAAAGCAAGCGGTACTTTTATATTCCTTAACCTTGTGTTGATCCTCACTATTTAATGAATCAAGATAACAGCTTTTCCAATCTATCCCACATACTGTTGAAGTACAAGTGCTTTTCATCGCAGAGCCAACACTCCTTGTGACCAGTCACTTTGACGACCCTGCCTCTTCACTTTGAGCCATCAACCTCACATAAAGATCCTTGGAATTACACCTAAAGCACCTATAAGCTGTTCCTTCTGGGAGAATTTTCTCCCCGTCAGGCGAGCTGGTCGGGAGCGGGCACAGATGGGTGCGGAGCCGATTGCCGCCCGCGATTGGTAGCATGCTGCCATTTTATGTGGGCAGGCATCGTAACGCGCGGCCGGTAGTGCTCAGCGCTACCTGTGCGGGCAGGGGGAGGGGGGAGAGTCGGGGCCTGCGCTCTTTTGCACGTGCTTGCGAAAGAGCACAGAAATTTCCCTGAAGCACAGAGCTGCCTCAGGGAGATTAATTTCAGAATGAAACATTGAAAAAAAGAAAAAATAAAGTTATTCAGACATGTCCCATCATGTGACAGTTTCACATGAGCTGGGACATTTTGTGAATGTTCATTAAAATTTTTATTGAATTAATAAAACCCATGGATGAGGTTTCATGAAAAATGCAAAGGCTGCCTGGGGTCTTCGCCTGCCCGCCAACAATGGGCAGCCCTGTTCAATTGGTTAATTAGATTATTAATGGCCTTAACGGGCCTTTGGCGGGCATGTAGCCGACCCTGGTACGGGCCCATTGAACTAAAGTTCGGAATGACGTGCGGTGATGTCGGGACGGACGCCCAACATCACCACGCATCATTTTACACGTCGGCATGTGGGGCCCACCCCCGCACACTGACCAGAAGATTCTGCCCTTAGTTATTCCTGGAATCTGTATTATTCCTGTTCCAATTCTTTCTTCTGCTGTAATTGCCAGACCTGCTAAAGATGTTTTCATCTTCACTCTACCTGTCTTTAATCCATCAATTGTATCGATGCGTGCATCTGACATCTGAACTATTTCCCAATCTGGCAATCATCGAGTCTTCTTTATGCTGTAGCAACATTTTGGGTGTCGGGTTAGCTCAGTTGGCTGGATAGCTGGTTTGTGATGCAGAGTGATGCCAACAGCACAGGTTCAATTGCTGTACCAGCTGGGCCTTCTCAACCTCACTCCTCACCTGAGGTGTGGTGACCCTCAGGTTAAACTCACCACCAAGCATCTTTCTCCAATAAGACAGCAGCCTGTGGTACTCTAGTACTACAGCAACTTACACTTTCACAACCTCTTGCATTTGTGCCATGTAGGCTGAAGGCGATTATTGTTTCCCCAGGATTTTTTTGTAAAGACCAGCAGACATCTGAGTCAACAGAGTCTAGGGAGTCTCCGATAATAGGACACTAATTAGAACCAAGAGCCCACCCATATAAGGTGCCTTAGCACAATCCTGCAATTTAAACACTGGTGCTGGGGTCCTCGAGTTGAATTTCAGAAATCTTTTATAAAATGTGTTAAAGCCCAAGATATATTATTCCATAGAATGACCATCTATTTTCCAAAAGCGATCAAATTTTGACTTGCCTCAAAGGTATATAATAGGCGTTTACATGAGCAAAGGTATTTAGATGAGCACTTGAAATGCCATTGCATGGGCTATGGGTCAAGTGCTGGAAAATGGGATTAGAATAGATAGGTGCTTGATGGCTGGCATGGACATGATGGGCCGAAGGGCCTGTTTCTGTGCTGTATAATTCTATGAGATCATCTTTCCTGTAGATTTCATCCAAGAATTCTAATAAAGTGTTTAAAAACCTTCATCATTATCCAACTGATGGACATCCATCCCACAAGATACTTTACTTCTGATGTTACTTCTTGTAGGAAGTGACTATGCTAAGGCAATGCCTTGATTTTATTTTCTCCTTGGTAGTGACATAACTCATGTTCACACATTTACTTCATCCTTCCACTGGTCATTTTGTTCAGACTCCAAGAATATCAGAGGGTAATCATGCTCCTACAATTTACACGTGCTTTCTGCCATTTTCCACAATGACCACTAAGATTGTATTTTTCTGTCTGAAAGCTTTCTCTTAGTTTCCGACCTTCATTTTTCGGCAGATATCTTCTGCTACCATGTTATGCTCCAGAAATTCAGGGTAGTGAAGGATGGAACAGAGAAACTGACAGCACAAATAAAATAAATAAATACAATCTGATAGCCATTACAGAGACATGGCTGCAGAATGACACAGATTAGGACATGAATATTGAAGAGTATGTGACATTTAGGAAGCTAGGAAAAGGTGAAGGGGTGGCTCTATTAGTTAACGATGGTACTAGCACATTAGAGAATGATGACCTAAATTCAGAAAACCAGAATGTAGAAGTAGTTTGGGTAGAGATGAGAAATAATAAAGGCAAAAAGTCACTTGTGGGAATGGTGCACAGGCCCCTTAAGTGTAACTACACAGTAGGGCAAAGTATAAAAGAAGAGATAGTGGGAGCTTGTCAGAAAGGTACAGCGAGAGTCATGGCGCATTTAAATCTACAGATAGGCTGGAAAAATCAGTTGGACAAAGATAGCCTAGATGAGGAATTCATAGGATATTTTCAGGATAGTTTCTTGGAACAGCAGATTCTATAGCCAACCAGAGAGGAGGTTATACTCGTCCAGATACTGTGCAATGAGATGGGATTAACTGATAACATCATAGTGAAGGCACACCTTGGTAGCAGTGATCATAATATGATTGAATTTTACTTTCAGTTTGAGGGAGAGAAGAGTGGGTCCAAGGTCTTAAACTTAAATAAGGGCAATTATGAGGACATGAAAGCAGAGAGAGCTGGCAAATGAGATTAAGGGATAGGTCCATAGAGATGCAATGGCTGACTTTTAAAGGGATATTTCAGAATACACAAATTAGATACATTCCAATGAGGAAAATAAACTTCCAGTGAGAGAACCCACCATCCATGGTGAATTAAAAAATAGTTGTTTGGTAGTACAGAACTTGAGTATTACCTAAGAAAAACATTTTGTTGAAGCTTTTCATCTTGCACTCATCATGACAATTGCAAGAATACCAATGTTAGGGGAAAAAATAACTTTATACTGTGTGAGAAGAGAGTGCTGATAGTTTGGCAAATGAACCCTGATTGGTAGAGGCATTGCCATGGAGAATGCAACAGTTAATAGTGACTGACAGTTAACCGCCAAGCATTGTTTCAAATTTAAAGTAGGCGGCTTGACTCAGCAAGAACAGCAAAGAATGACAGAAAGATTAATAAGGAGGGGAAATTAGAGTATGAGAGAAAACTAACTGGAAATATAAAGACGGATAGTTAGAGTTTCTACAGATATTTAAATAAGAAAAGAGTTAACAAAGTGATTGTTAGTCTTGTAGAAAGTGAGTCTGGGGATTAATGGTGGAAAGTAAGGAGATGGCAGATGAATTGAACAGGTATTTTGCATTGGTTGTCAGAGGATACGAGTAACATCCCAGAAATTGCTGTAAATTAGGAAATGGAAGGAAGGGAGGAACTCAAGAAAATTATAATCACCAGGGAAGTGGTATTGAGCAAATCGTTGGAGCTGCGGGCTGACAAATCCCCAGGCCTTGGTGGACTTCATCCTGAGGCCTTGAGAGAAGTGATTAGTGAGATAGTTGATTCATTGGCTTTAATTTTTCAAAATTACCTAGATTCAGATTCCATTAGATTGGAAAGTAGCAAATATAATTCCTTTATTCAAAAAGGGAGGGAGACAGAAAGCAGGAAACTATAGGTCAGTTAGCTTAACATCTGTCTTTGGGAAAATGTTAAAAGCTATTATTAAAGATGTTATAGGAGGGCACTTAGAAAAATTTAAGGCAATCAGGCATAGTCAACATGGTTTTTGAAAGAAAAATTATGTTTAACCAATTTATTGGAGTTCTTTGGAGGAGTCACATGTGCTGTGGATAAAGAGGAACTGGTGGATGTACTGCACTTAGATTTCCAAAAAAGCATTTGATAAGGTGCCACATCAAAGGTTATTGCAGAAAATAAAAGCTCATGGTGTAGTGGGCAATATATTGAAATGGATAGGAGGTTGGCTAGCTAACAGGAAACAGAGGGTAGCCATAAATGGGTCTTTCTCTGGTTGACAGGATGTGATAGTGGTGTGCCCACAGGGATCAGTGCTGGGGCCTCAACTTTTTACAATTTATATAAATGGCTTGGATGAATGGACCAAAGGAATGGTTGATAAATTTGCTGCTGATGCAAAGGCAGGTAGGAAAGTAAGTTGTGAAGAGGATATAAGGATGTTACAAAGGGACATAGATAGGTTAAGTGAGTGGGCAAAGACCTAGCAAATGGAGTATAATGTGGGCAAATGTGAAATTGTCCATTTTGGCAAGAAGAATAAAAATGAAGCATATTATCTAAATGGTGAGAGATTCAGAGCTCTGAGATTCAGAGGGACCTGGGTATCCTAGGGCATGAATCACAAAAGGCTAGTATGCAGGTACAGCAGTAATTAGGAAAGCTAATAGAGTGTTAACGTTTATTGGGAGGGGGATTGAATACAAAAGTAGGGAGGTTATACTTCAGTTATACAGGGCACTGGTGAGACCACATCTGGAGTACTGTGTACAATACTGCTCTCCTTATTTAAGGAAAGATGTAAATGCGCTGGAAGCAGTTCAGAGAAGGTTTACCAGACTAATGCCTGGAATGGGCAGGTTGTCTTATGAGGAAAGGTTGGACAGGTTAAGCTTGTATCCACTGCAGTTTAGAAGAGTAAGAGGTGACTTGATTAAAACCTTTAAGATCCTGAGGGATCTTGACAGAGTGGATGTGGAGAGGATGTTTCCTCTTGTGGGAGAGCCTAGAACTAGGGGTCATGGTTTAAAAATAAGGTGTTGCTCATTTAAGACAGAGATAAAGAGAAATTTTTTATCTCAGAGGTTTGTGATTCTTTGGAACTCTTCCTCAAAAGTCAGTGGAAGCAGGGTCTTCGAATATTTTTAAGGCAGAGCTAGATAGATTCTTGATTAACAAGGGGGTGAAAGGTTATCGGGGGTAGGCGAGAGGTTACAATCAGATCTGATTGGCAGATGGCGGAGCAGACTTGAAGGGCCGAGTGGCTCCTGGTTCATATGTTCATAACTGGCGCCAATCTTTAGACACTCGCAAATGCATTTATTTACAGGAATACACCGACGTCCTAAACCGGCCACCACAGTTTGTCTGTTTCAATTTATAGCCCAGGATTTTAGGGCCCCGCCGCAGCGTGTCTCCCCCTGGTGGATGCGGTGAGCCACTTAAATCTCCATTAAGTCCAGCAGGAGCGTAATATCCCGCCAGGTGGGAGGGGCCATAAATTCCTGGCCATAGGCTCTTCTGATAAAACAAATTATTCAATAAATTAAACAAATAAAAAAATTAATAAATTGGAGAGGGAGAGCACTGCAACTAGAACAAAACGTCAAAGGAAACTTACAGAAACAAATCAAAATATCATTTCCAGAGGTGATGATGCACCCCGGCCTTCGCAGCCTCGAGCGCACTGGTGGACACCACGTGCTCCCTCTCGTAGGCCACCCGACCACGAACATAGCCATAGAAAAGGGACAGATAGTCGGGTTGGACAACCTCCTCAATTGCCCGCTGCCTGGACCTGTTGAAGGCCACCTTGGCCAGGCCCAGGACCAGGCTTATTATCCGAACAGCCGGCCCGATCTTTTTTTAATTCATTTACGGGATGTGGGCGTGGCTGGCTGGGCCGGCATTTATTGTCCATCCCCAAGTGCCCTTGAGAAGGTGGTGCTGCGCTGCCTTCTTGAGCTGCTGTAGTCCATGTGGTGTCGGTACACCCACAGTGTTAGGGAGGGAGTTCCAGGGTTTTGACCCAGTGACAGTGAAGGAGCGGCGATATATTTCCAAGTCGGGATGGAGGATGGCTCTTGGAGGGGAACTTCCAGGTGGTGGTGTTCCCATTTGTCTGCTGCCCTTATCCTTCTAGATGGTAGTGACCATGGATTTGAACAGTGCTGTCTAAGGAGTCTTGGTGAATTCCTGCAGTGCATCTTGTAGATGGTACACACTGCTGTTACTGTGCATCGGTGGTGGAGGGAGTGAATGTTTGTGGATGGTGTGCCAGACAAGCAGGCTGTTTTGTCCTGGATGGTGTTGAGCTTCTTTGAGTGTTGTGGGAGCATCCAGACAAGTGGGGAGTATTCCATCACACTCCTGACTTGTGCCTTGTAGATGGTGGACAGGCTTTGGGGAGTCAGGCGGTGAGTTACTCACCACAGGGTTCCTGGCCTCTGACCTGAGAACCAACGGCTCTGCATCCTCATCAGCACCAGCGATAGAGGTGGCCATTGCTAAAGCTGCAGCAAGGAGAGAACACCTCCATGTTGAGGTGCTCTTGAAAGGCCAGGGAGGCAGGCCCCAGCGAGCGGTGGGGTGAACCTCCGGCCATGGTGTTGGAGTTGTGGTGGCAGCCGCTGCCGCTGGGAGGCTACCGCGATGCAGCAGGAACATGTCGGGCTAGCCTCCTGATGCCTTCCACCGCCATTTTCCCACCCTTTGCTGCTTCCCACTCCATCTCCTGTTAAAATCCCGGTCCACATCTCTTTCTGGAGCTTGACGTCATATCTGGCCTCGGTCCGGTGAAGTGGCTTGTGATGTTTTTATTGCGTTAAAAGCTGCTTTAAAAATACAAGTTGCTGCTGTTGCCACAACACCAAATGTTTGCCTTTCTCAGAGAATGTCATCAAAATTTGAGGGTTGTCTGTTTAAGCATAATAAAATGCTCAGTTTGTTCTTCCCACTGTTTGTTGTGGAATTTTTATCCGGTACTCCAACAATTATCACCAATCCTCACATTACTATGCAAAGTTGGGAAGCTTTCATTGAAGTGTTGCAATGCCTTCACACGCTATCTGTTCTGGCTCTAGAATCTTGCTTCAATATTTGTCCATTTGGGGGAGGATGGCACTGTACAAAAAGAATTCTTTCAACGTTGTTTTGTGTGAAAATATTAACAGGCTCTATCAAAGTGTGAATAAATATTTCATGAAATACACCAGGACTGAAGAACTAAGCTGATTCTCGACTGAAATGTGATAATTCTCTAAGAAGAAAGTGCAAGTTGAGAGCAGAAAGTTATTTTATGCTATGACTACAAGAAGGTAAACCACATAATTCAAGACAATGAAAAGTGAACAGTGAGTGTCAGCACTGAGATCACAGCAACAAGAACTTGCATTTGCTCTTAACAGAGTAAAATACCCCAAGGCACTTCATAGGAGTATTATTAAACACAGTTTGACACCGAGCCACACAAGGAGTTATAAAGACAGGGGATCAAAAGCTTGGTTAAAGTAGTTGGCTTTAAGGTGTGTCTCAAAAGAGATAGAAAGGCAAAGAGGTTTAAGGAAGGAATTCCAGAGCTTAAGGCCCTGGTAACTGAAGTTATGGCCACCAGTGGTGAACTGATTAAAATTGGGAATAATCAAGAGGCCAGAATTGGAGGAGTGCAGAGATCTTCGTGGGTTGTAGGGCTAGGAGAGGTTACAGCAGTAGGGAGGTGCAAGACCATGGAGAGATTGTAAAACAAGAAGAAGAGCTTTAAAATCAAGGCATTGCTTAACCGGGAGCTAGTGTAGGTCAGAATGATAGATGAACGAGTTAGGACATGGGCAGCAGAATTTTGCATGACCTCAAGTTTCTGGAGGGTATAACTTGGGAGGAGGGCCAGAAGTGCAGATGGATAGCCACAGGCAAAGGGTGACAAAGGCTTGGATGAGACATGGATGAGCTGAGGCAGTGTTACAGAGGAGAAAATAGGTGGTCTTAGTGATTGTGTGGATATGTGACAGTTGCTCCTCAGGGGATCAAAAATGACACCATGGATGCGAACAGTCTGGTTCAGCCTCAGCTACCGGAGAAACGTTTAACAATGGGATCATAGTTCCAATTTGCTGGGAGTGTCCATCTGCTATGTTACAGATTTGATTCTCAATTCTCTACACTTATCAGTTGAGATCTTGTCTCATTGTAGCTAGTAGCTACTGCTCATTAAACGCCTTTCCACAGAAGTGAAGTGCACCAAATCTGTCCTCATGTAGCTTCTAGTGACTGGTTTAAAAGTGACATGAAATGCCTGGAGATCTGGAGACTAATCAGGGCTATGTCTCCATCTGCAAACTATGGAAAAAAATTTAACTTACATTTTGCGCATTACACAGGTTAACCTGCCAGACGTCTTCGCAAAAGAAACAGAGGTGACACGAGGCAAAAAAAGATTTACACTGCGTAGAGTTATCCTCTGGAAAGCACTGCCGGAAAGGATGTTGGAAGCGGATACAATAGTAACTTTCAAAAGAGAATTGGATGAATATGTCAAAGGGAGAAATTTGCGGTGCTGTGGAGAAAGAGCAGTGAAGCAGGTCTAATTAGATAGCTCTTTCAAAGAGCTGGCACAGGCACGATGGGCTAAATGGCCTCCTTCTGTGCTGTATGATTCCATGATCTCATGATTACACATATCTGGCTCTAGGTGGAATGGGCAACAGGTAAAAGGCACCTCTGCTTCCTTTCTTTTCTGAGCAGGCCCGAGAAAAGAAAACAAATAAAACGGCATCACTGAGAGCCATCCTGCTTATAGACAGAGATGTGGGAGCAGCTTCAAGAGACTTCCAAGCCAGTTATTAAATCTAACTATAACCACCATGTGCCGGACTTGATTTTCCATCAATTGTTTTAACATTTCACAGCTTTGCAAAAGGTAATTTTCATTCAGAAGTCGTATTGGGTTGGCGACATAACATCTTAATCTAGCTCTCCGTGGCACTGAAAGTGATGTCCTCCTGAATCCCCAGTCTTAGCATATTGCCATAAAGGTGACATCTGAACAAGCTTGGCATGAACAGCGACCAACTCTCTCGGGCAATTAGTGCGAAGGTTTCCCAGTGTCTCAGTTGATAAACTGCCTGGTGTGGAACTGAGCCACATAAATCAGGAAGGTCCTAGCCCTTTCAAATTTCAAGTGGCAATGCATAGCCTTCTCTAGACCAGGAATTGTGTCACTCCTGATCCCTATCCAGCAACTCCAGCTGGAAGATCCACGGTTGTGGATGCCGAGTGGGGTTATCATTAAGCTCGGGACCTGATGGTTTCTGCATTCATACAGCTTGACAATGCTCACTGCCCCAATCATTCAAATGCACAATAGCAACCAGAACAAAAGCAAAGTACTACAAACGTTGGAAATCTGAAATAAAAGCAGAAAATGTTGGAAATGATCAGCATGTGTGGCAGCATTTGTGGAAAGAGACACAAAGTTAATGTTTCAGGCCTGTGACCTTTCATCATATTCCAGCAGCCGCTCCTCTGTGAAACAGCAGTCCGGCAGAATCCAATGACAACAAAAAGAACTTGTATTTACATAGCACCTTCCAAGGTGCTCCATTGGAGCATGATCACACAAAATTTGACATCGAGCCATATAAGGAGATTTTAGGACAAATGATCAAAAGCTGGTTTAAAGGTGCATTTCCAACCCTCCAGTATTGGCCTGGAGTCTCTGGAGTGTGAAGATCAATCTCCAGGTCATTGCTGTGTGCAACCCTGGAGAAAAATCATCGGGACATTAAAAAAGATTGGGGTTTTTTTTGTCATTTTCTTTGAACATTCCTCTTTAGCAGATACAAAAATATTGAAAATGGGAAAAGAAAGGCTGTTTTTTTTTCCATTCAAGCTGGCCATTCATTGGTGGAGTGATTAAAACCAGGGATGCTCAAGGGGCCAGAGTTCGAGAGGAGTGCAGAGATCTCACAGAATTGTAGGGCGGGGGGAGATTACAGAGAGAGGGAGTGGCTTTAGGGGGAGAAGGGGAAAAAAATACAGAGAAGAAAAAAGGGGATGCTATTTGCTCAATTGGGGTTTAAAAGAGAAATAATTCAGAATTGAAAGCTAAGGGGAAAGATAAAGTAAAAAAGTAAAAGCAGGAACATACAAACCTTTTTCAAAAACAACCAATTGTTAAAAGATTCATGTAGAGTGTCCTACACAAGAATGAAACATCTTCATTACCATAAACATCAAGTTCCACTCAGATCAAAGCTGGCATCAAGCACAGAGGGGAAAAGAGATTTTCTATTGAATTTGAATATAAAATCTCTCGCAGTATAAGAGTCAAAATTACAGCAAAATCTGAAATCGGACAAGAAATTGGATTGGCACCCGCTGTTTGATGGTTTCGTGAAGGGATGCAGTACACAGCAATGTGAATCAATTAAGTTCTTCTCAAAAGCAATAGCATATACTTTTGATTTATATGCCTTTAGTATGGTAAGTGAAGCCCGAGCATCCTAAAATAAACCAAATACTTTCAACAGGCTTCCAAAAGTCAAATGGGAAGGAAGATTGAATTTTTTTATATATATATATATATATATAGCACCTTCCAAAACCTCAGAATTTCCCAAAGCCACTCTATTGAGATAGCCTACACACTGTGGGCCAATCCAGTTCAAGACTTCATATTATCAGAAATAAAAGTGATTTGCACTTATATTGTGCTTTTCACAACTACAGGATGTCCCTGAGCACTTTACAGCTACTTTTGATGTGCAGTCACTGTTGTAATGTAGGAAACTCAGCATCCAATTTGTGCACAGCAAGATCCCACATGAAGCAATGGTACAATGACCAGATAATCTGCTCCTGTATTGTTGATTGAGGGCTAAATATTGGCCGGGACACCAGGGATAACCCCTCTGCTCTTCTTCAAAATAGTGCCATGGGATCTTTTAAGGTCTATCTGAGATGACAGACAGGGCCTTGGTTTGACATCTCCTCTAAAAGACAGCACTTCTGACAATGCAGCACTCCTCTAAGGCATAGAAACCAAAAGTATATGCTTTTGCTTTTGAGAAGAACTTAATTGATTCACATCGCTGTGTACTGCATCCCTTCATGAAACCATCAAACAGCGGGTGCCAATCCAATTTCTTGTCCAATTTCAGATTTTGCTGTAATTTTGACTCTTATACTGCGAGAGATTTTATATTCAAATTCAATAGAAAATCTCTTTTCCCCTCTGTGCTTGATGCCAGCTTTGATCTGAGTGGAACTTGATGTTTATGGTAATGAAGATGTTTCATTCTCAGTGTTGCTCAAGTCCTGGAGAGGGACTTGAACCCATAACCTTCTAACTCAAAGGTAAGAGTGTTACCAAAAAAGCAACAGCTGCATTATATGGGGCTGATCGCATTATTTAGTAAAATTCTGAAACACTTTGCATAGATTCGATTTACTTTGAAACATGGTTACTTCTGTTATATATACGCGAACGTGAGAGCCTTTTTTGGATGCATCGAGAACATGTGAGATCCTAAGGGGTGTTCACAGGGTAGATGCAGAAAGGATGTTTCCTCTTGTGGGAGAATCTAGAACCAGGGATCTTCTGTAACTCAGAGGGCTGTGAGTCTTTGGAATTCTCTTCCTCAAAAGGCAGTGGAGGCAAAAAGTTTTGAATATTTTTAAAACAGTTGTAGATAAATTCTTGATAAGCAAGGGGGTGAAGGGTTATTGGGGGTAGGCAGGAATTTGGAGTTGAGGTTAATATCAGATCAGCCATGATCTTATTGAATGGCAGAGGAAGCTCAAATGGCTGTGTGGCTGACTCTTGCTCCTAATTCATATGTTCACATGTTCATATGATTCTACAAACAAGGCTGAATTAGATGAAGGAGTAAGGTTCATAAGGATGCTTCCATAGTTTTTGGAGGTCATTTTCATTCAACTGAATTAATCAGGTAGGCAGACAGGATCTGTTTTAACATCTCATTTGAAAGACAATGCCTTTGACAATGTAGCACCCCCTCAGTGCTGTGCCGAAGTATCAAGCTACATTATATACTGTAATAAATCCAATGTTTGCAAGGTTGTTCTGTTTTGGGACTGTCTTTTTAATTTAAGGTAAAATGGAGGAATGAAGGGGGTCATGTGACCTAATCTGAATTCTGCCCAGCAACAACCCTGGGTGACTTGGTTGCTGTGGAGACAAGAGGGGCCTAAGTCAAGAGACTTGTTAAGAAGGTGCTGACTGTGGGTAGGCTATTAGTCTTCAAATCTCACAGGGAGTTGTCAGGATGCCAGGTTTTTAAATGGTTGCACTTTAAACTGTCTATTTAATTCTAAAATAGAATGAAGTTGCAAACCTAAAGGATAGCTAATTAGCATTTCTATTGGATACAAGGCCCATTTTAATCATGTTGCCATGGAGATGGGCTTTGAGAGTGGAAGAGTCCATAGCAAGCCATTGGAATATTGGGTTATAGGGTTTCCTAGTCCATCACTGAGCCTCACAGCTCCAAATCAGCCTTTAAAAAGCTGAGAGGGAGCAAGCAGGAGATAGAGGCAGCTAGTCCCACACCAGAAGCAGAGGAAATGCTAATCCTAGGATATAGAACACAGGTGGGAGCTCGTGTTTACATTGAAGACACCGAGTTCATGAGGATTTAAAGGTGGCTGGAAGATTCACAGCCTGGGCTAGAGAGATGGAATCTCCAATGTAACCTTCACAGTAAAAGTTATGTCTGGGTTTAGGAGTTACCCAGCTGGGAAAGAAAAAAGAAAGCAGGCCATTGGGTGTGAAGAATGCCATTGAACTAGCTCCGGGAGAATGAAGGGTCCATTTAAGGGATAGGGTAAAGTACAGCCATGGGGCTGAATTTTTTGCCTGTCGGGTGGGCAGGCCAGACCCAATCTCCAGCGGGCGGGGAGCCAATCCCCTCTGGAGAAGTGGGCCCCGCCGCCATTTTAAGTGGGCAGGCCAATTAAGGCCCGCCCAGCGTGACATCCGCTGGGAAGTGCTATGCGCTTCCTGTGCGGGCGGGGGGAATTCCCCAAATGCACTGTGCCCCCGCTTTCCTGAAGATTTAAATGGGGCGGGATGATGTCGGGGATTCCCCCCGACGTCATCCCGTGTCATTTTTGCGTAGCAAGTGGGCCCCGCCCCCTTCTCGCCGATGGGAAAATTCAGCCCATGGTGTGGGATTGTTAGCCATATTAAAAGTCACATGATTTCTGAAGTTGAAAGTATAAGTTGCCTATAAAATGGCGTTTAGTCTGTTTTCAGTTTGTTTGTTACAGTAAAAGTCTTAAACCTTGAAATCTTGTTGTGTGATCCTTTCCAGTCAGTCACTGAGAATTCCAATATCTTTTTAAAAGTTATCAATCTCTCCAGGAATTGCAACAATACTTAAGTCTTGGAGTGCATCTTGAACCCTCAAAATTCTGTTTCTAGGTAAATAGATCTGCCCATTGAGTCAAACTGATAACTTCAAGTTGAAAGGTATAGTTCAAGGGTGACCTTCATCCTCTGGATGAAATCTATGGATGGCATTGCCAAGGGGATGAGGAAGAGAAAGGGACCAAAGATAGATCTTTGAGGGACTCGGGAGATGATGGTTTTAAGGCTGGAGGTGAAGCCATTGCAAGAGATGTTCTGGAGCTTATCAGGTAGATAAGAGTAGAACCAAGCATGATAGTAGTCCCCTTGAGGTGGATAATGGAAGGATAATGAGGAGGGATAATGTACCATGATCATTGTCACAGAGATTGTTACTTATGACTTTGGATGAGGCTGATTTGATGCCGAGGATGGGCAGAAACCTGAATTAGAGTGATTCAAATATGGAGTTGCAAGAAAATTTGGCACAGGTTTCAGAAGCTATAACATGTTCAAAAGGCTTGGAAAGGAAAGGGAGATTGGAGATTGGATGGTAGGCTGCAAAGGCAGAGAGGCTGAAGAAGGGTTTTTTTGAGGAAGGGTATAATGAAGGTGGTTTTGAAATGGAGAAGAACTGTGCCTGAGGAGACAATGATTCAACTTACAAAGAAATTAAATCTGGATGGTCAACGGTTTTGTGCAAATGGCTGTCAGCAGAACTGCAGGCTGGTGGCATGTTCAAGCCAAGAGAGGACATGAGGCGAAGTATGGAAGAAACCAGGGTTTAAAGCTAGGACAGGTGGAGGCCTGGTTTGGTGGACAATGGGAAGGGAGGGAAGCAGTAGTGAGAGTGAATGGTTTCTACCTAGTGAAATGAGCTCCTCGCACTTGTTACTAAAGGTGACAGTTCAAAAGGACAGGAAAAGTGGATGAATATGAAAAAGAAAGCTGCCATTTATGGATGATAACAGCACTACAGGTGCACTCACATCAGACTTCAGCAGTTCAAGAAGGCAGCACACCACCACCTCCTCAAGAGCAATTAGTGATGGGTAACAAATGCTGGCCTTACCAATGATGCCCACATCCCAAGAAAAAATTAAAAATAATGACGAGCAGATTTGTAGGAAGTCATTGGTAAAATGTAAGTTACAGGTGTCAGAGGTAATGGCTAAAAACAATTAGAAGATAGTTCAGTTTGAAGATTGGTGAAAGTGTCTTTCCTTCTGTTTGCAGTATCAATATCTGAACAGCAGTTCCCACTTGAGCTCAGTAAGAATGCAAATTTTAAACAAAATTCCTTTCAAGTGGGTACAAGCAAATCTATCCCAGAATGACTCTTGAGGCCAAATATTCTCAAGCTCCAAGATGCGATTGTTTGGGCGGACAGGGAAGCAGATTTTATTTATAACTTAAGTTGTACAATTTAGTCAACAATTGTGACACCAGTCAACAAAAGATAAGAGTGAAACAGTAATTTTGCCGTGACACATGCTTTCTTTAATAGAAACTGTCAAAGTAACACATCACATTAGAGAGGGTAACATCAAGGAAGTGACAGCATTTGGCATCTCAAGAGCAGCAGAGAGAACAGAATCAAAAGCAAATCTCTCTAGGCAGGTCCAGAGTTATCTGTCTAATCCTATTTTGCTGCTCTTTCCCTATATCCTTGTTGCATCCTTGCCCTTCAAGGCGAGCTAATTCCTATCTTAAATATTGGGCCTCAAAGGCAGTAATCCACTATTTGCTAAGAGGTTTTCAACTGCAGTCACTACACATGTTGGCAAACCTGTTTTGGCCGTTTAAGCCAGTGCTGAAAAGGTCATGCACAGAATTGAATCTCATGCCAATTGGCAAAGGATGTTTAAGGATATTGCTAAGTAACTACTTACAGTTTAGATGCTTATGCAGCACCCAGGGAATGCGAACAACTGAAGTAAATTGTCTGCATTTGATCAAGGCCAATTACAATGCAATTTAGGAGCAGGAATTAGGCCATTGAGTTCCTGTTCCGCCCTTGAATCCAATAGTGGTTGATTCGTACCTATTGTAGAGATTGTAGTTCCATTCTTTGTCAGGGTACTATAAGAAGAAGTCAGAAGAAATGAGTTTTGCTTTCTGGCTCTTTAGCTTGTACCTTAATATTATTGTATAATAAGGTGCCGCACAAAAGATTAATACACAAGATAAGATCACACAGGATTAAGGGTAATATATTAGCTAGGATAGAGGATTGGCTAACCAACAGAAAGTAGAGAGTCAGGATAAATGGATCTTTTTCTGGATGGCAAACTGTAACTAGTGGGGTGCCACAGGGTTTGGTCTTTGGGCCCCAGCTATTTACAATCTATATTAATGACTTGGATTCAGGGATAGAAGGTACTGTAGCTAAATTTGCAGATGACATCAAAATAGGTGGGAAAGTAAGTTGCAACGAAGAAATAAGAACTTTACAAATGGATATGGACATGTTAAGTGAAAATTTGGCAGATGGAGTTTAACGTGGATAAGTGTGAGGTTATCCATTTTGGTCGGAAGAATAAAAAGGCGACTTATTATTTAAATGGAGAGAAACTTCAGAATGCGTCAGTGCAGAGTGATCTGGGTGTCCTCGTACATGAATCACTGAAAGCTAGTATGCAGGTACAGCAGGTGGTAAGGAAGGCAAATGGAATTTTGGCTTTTATTGCAAAAGGAATAGAGTATAAAAATAGGGAAGTGTTGTTGCAACTGTACAAGGCATTGGTGAGACTGCACCTGGAGCACTGTGCACAGTTTTGGTCCCTTTACTTGAAGAAGGATGTAGTTGCATTGGAGGCAGTTCAGAGGAGGTTCACTAGATTGATTGCAGAGATGCGGGGCTTGTCCTATGAGGAGAGATTGAGCAGTTTAGGCCTATACTTGCTCGGGTTTAGAAGGATGAGAGGAGATCTAATTGAGGTATATAAGATGCTAAAGGGGATAGACAAAGTAGATGTGGAGCAGATGTTTCCCCTTGTGGGGCATTCTACAATGAGAGGCCATAGATTTAAATCAGAGATGAGGAGGAATTACTTTTCTCAAAGGGTCGTGAACCTGTGGAATTCACTACCTCAGAGTGCAGTGGATGCCGGGACGCTGAGTAAATTTAAGAAGGAGATAGACAGATTTTTAATTAGTAATGGGTTGAAAGGTTATGGGGAGAGGGCGGGACATTGGAGTTGAGGCTGAGATGAGATCAGCCTTGATCGTATTGAATGGCGGGGCAGGCTCGAGGGGCTGAATTGCCAACTCCTGCTCCTAGTTCTTTTGTTCTTATGTATTGTTTATGTTGTTTAATGAACCTTGGAGCAGCCAATTCACAGGGCATATTGCTTGGGGTTCTGCAGCAGGTTTAGCACACCTGATCATCAGGAGGGAAGCTCATGAAATGAACAGATTTCAAGGAGAAAAATAGGGGAAAATAATCTGAAAGAAAAGAGGTGAATTCTTCCTCAAATTTTCTCCTCTCATTTTCTAAAGATACTGATTGTGTGTGAAGTGCCAGGATGTTTTACCACGTTAAAGGCACTTTACGAGTGAAAGTTGCTGATGTCGGTGCGGCTTCACAGTGGGGAACAGGAGAGCCTGGAGTACCTCACAGGAGCAGCCATTCACGTGTTTAAAAAGCAAATGCCAGCATGCTATTCGACTGTGGAAGCTGTCACAGTCAATCCTGGCCCTACACATTGACTTGATAGCCACACACAAGTGCCTTCTGCCTGAGGATAATGCTCCACTGCCCCCTCCCCTCCCCAGGGGGAAAGGAAAAAAAATAATCAGTGGGAGTTTTCCCAGAATGATCTTGTGTACTGCCTAGCAACCAAGTTCAAAGAGGCACTGCCGGATGTTCTCCCTTTTCAGCTCTTGTGAGAAAATGGAATGCTTTTATACGCTCAATAAAATTGAAAAAACAATACGCTGGAATAAAAATGACCTACCTGCCCCAAATTTAAAGGAAAAAAGAATGCCAGACAACAGATTGTGGTAGATTATAACTGCAGACTGGATCAATCAATCGATCCTTCCATTTAACTGTCAGGATGATGAGTGGTTTAACTCTCTACTTAGTTTCTCCTCTTTAGTGATTCTGAGCTCGTACTTATGATATGAGTGCTTGGGTTTTTCGAGGTCATGGCTTCAGGTATTTATGGAAGTAAATTAGAAGCTGAATGTCAAATTTAAACCCAATAACAGAAACCACTGGCTTGAGCTTTGTTGCCTACAGGCAAATGTAGGTCCAACCCAATTGACCCAGCCCTACAGGACCAGACCGGATTAAATGCATAGTTAACTTCCCTGAGTAATGAGTAAATACGCTGCTTGTGTGGCACTTAAACAGTACATACCATGAAAGGTTAGAGGTTCAAGCCCTGGTGTGGACTTTGGCCCTATCACTCCTCAGCTGGAGAGCTAGAAAGGGAAGACAGCCAGGGTTCCTGCACTTCATTGCTTGTCACTGAATCCTGATGGAAAGTCTGCAAGGGTGAAAATCAACTTAATGTGTAATCTGGCTCTCTGGTACTCATTATCTAGGCTTACATATGAAGAAAGGCCAGTTGAGTGAAGCATTGTAAGGTTTCCGGCACATTCGATTCAGTGGCGTTGTTTTAACTTTGGGTGATAGTGGAAAATAGTCAATATTGAATTATCCATCAATTATAAGTGCGGTTAGTAGAAGAGAACATCATGGGGGCGGGGTGGTGTATGATGTATGGGCAACTCGATATTGCCCATTTCTTAACATTGCCTTAAGTTAAATTGACCCCCCAAAGTCCTCTTAGAAATAATGGGGGACCCTAGATGTGCATGATCCCTTTAACCCATCAGGGGTTACACCCGGGATCTTCAATCACCTGTGCGGTCGAGATTGGTGTGAATGTGCTTTGCAAATAGTGCTCCCTGATGGTGTATCAGTGTCCTGACCCCATCCGGGATGCCTTGCTTTTTTCAATGTGAGGGCAGATGTTGGGAGGGGTGTGGTGGTGGTGGTGGCAGGGGTGGGGGTGGGGGGTGTGGGCGGAAGCTGGGAACCCACTCACCTCCAATTAACTTCCCGTAAAGCTCCTTGAAGAATTTGTTAATGGGCTGGGAAGTCCCAGAAGGCAATTTTGGAATTGCAGATTATCACACCCAAACAGTCTGATGCATAATAGAGCGTTGGGTACAATGTGGGGAGCCATCAGGTCACGTTAATGATGAAGATAATTTTTGACAAAAAAAGGGTTATTGTGTCAGAGTGGCCTCTTTGTTGGCCGTTTGGTCACCTCTGCACCGTGTGGCTGCTGGCCCTCTGATATCCTGCCTCCTCAGTGGCAAACCCTGTCATAGCTGCCTTCTGTCTTTGAGGATCGTGCTCAGCAGGTAGTGCCTGCGCCACTAATTGGACGCCAATCTCGCCTCTGGCACAATTAAGTGATCTACACTTGATGATAGTGTCAGTGACACAACAGGGTGTGATATTGGGACCAGGAAATGATCTGGGCATTGGGTTTCCGATCTCAGACTGAAAATCCAGCCCTAGATATTGGTTAGAGAGATACACTGGCAGTTCCAATGGGTGTTGGCCTTGTCTCAGTAGTTGCATTTTGCCGACTCTGATTGGACGAATTTTTGGAAATTTCACCACATGAAGTTCGATCACATGACATTTTCTCACGCTTTTACCTTAAACGGTGGGACTCCTGTGACTGAATGTCTTTGCTTGCGCTTAACAGTATTTTTAAAAAACAAAATACAAGAGTTGTAAAAGGTGCTCAATTTTGTGTAAAAATTGAGTGTAAACAAAATCTTCTACTCTGTCCTTTATTTTGTAATCTTTGAGGGCAAAATCAAGGTTAGTAGGATTTTTGAGGCTTTTTTTGGGAAAACTTAGAGGTTGCATCAATCTGGTTAATTTTCCTAAATTTAGAAGATAGAAGTTATGAAATATATTTCATTGCAGCTCATTTAACAAAAAATACTGTTCACTTTTACCTTCTATGCATTTTGGTTCATTTTAGTACCTATTAATATTTATGCAGTTACTGAAATACAAAAATACAAAGGTCTTGTGCTGGTAAAATCTTACTTTAAACAAAGCCTGTTCAAGCTAAACAAACACCCGGGGCAGATAGAGACACAGAAAATGGGAGCAGGAATAGGCCATTTGGCCCTTTGAGCCTGCTCCACACAGATTGGCATGTGCTGCGCACATATTTTGGATGTAAAATGGGAGCATGGCAGACCAGTTCCATAGTAGGTGGACTGCGCCCAAACTATTAGGCTGTGGTCCCACTGCCAAATTTGTTGGGCACATTTTTTAGACGCTGTAACATTTCAGTGAGCACTGTGGGAGCACTGCACTGTAGTAGGTACCACCTTTCAAATGTGATGATAAACCTAGGCCCTGCCTGCCCATTCAGCTGGTTCCAGTGATGAGAACTTCAGTTATGAAAACAGAATGGAGAAGTTGGGACTGTTCTCCTTAGAGAGGGGAAGAATAAGAGGAGATTTGATAGAGGTATTCAAAATCATGAGGGGGCTGGACAGAGCAGATAGGGAGAAACTGTTCCCACTCATAAAAGGATTGAGAATGAGAGGGCACAGATTTAAAGTGATTTGCAAAAGAAGCAAATGCGATGTGAGATAAAACTTTTACACATATCGAGTGGTTCGGGTCTGGAATGCACTGCCTGGAAGTGTGGTGGAGGCAGATTCAATCAAGGCATTCAAGAGGGCATTGGGTGATTACTTAAATAGAAACAATGTGCAGGGTTTGGGGGAAAAGGCAGGAAAATAGCACTGAGTCATAATGCTCATTCGGAGAGCTGGTGCAGACACGATGGGCTGAATGGCCTCCTTCTGCACCGTAAACAATTCTGTGATTCTGAGTGATAAAAGATCCCATGGCATTCAAAGATGAAGGGAGTTTCCTGAGGTGCCCTGAGCAATATTTATACTGCAACCGACGTCACGAACAAAAAGGCTATTTGGTGATTTATTTCATTGCTGGTTGTGGGACCTTGATGTTTGAGATTTGACTGCTGTGTTTCCTTACTTTACAACAGTGACTACATGTCAAAAGTACGTCATTGGTTGTAAAGTGCTTTGGGATGTCCTGAGTTTGTGAAATGTGCTATGTGAATGAAGTTCATCCTTCAATTACCCGGGTTTCACGGTCAGCGGCAAAGCGACACTGCTCGTTGCTGACCACAAGGGGTGAGTTAGTAATTTCTGTGGTGTGGATTTCCCCTTTCCTGACATCAGTTTTGACCTGGCAGTAAGTCCAGGAGAACCCCTGGCGTTCAGTGACAGTGATGTCATCAAGCAGCCAATCACATTGAAATATTCTCAAAGACAGCAAGCAAGTAAATAAAATGCACTAATTATCCTTCACGTTTCATTTTACAGACTGCAGAATAAGTGATAGGGACAAACATATGGGATTAAGGCAGAAGATGAAATATCATTAAAAAAATTAAGAAAATAATATTTTGGGAACATAGGATTTAGGAGCAGGAGTAGGCAATTCAGCCCTTTGAGCCTACTCTGCCATTCGATGATATTGTGGCTGATCAAGGTTGTGGTCTCGACTCCACTTTCCTGTCTTCCCTCCATGACTCTTGACTCCCTATCCACAAGAGGAAACGTCCTCCAGTTCCCTCAGAATCTTATGTTTCAATAAGATCACTGCTCATTCTTCAAAACTCCAACGGGTATAGGCCTAACATGTTTAACCTTTCCTCATAAGATAAGCCCTTCATCCCAATAATGAGTTGAGTGAACCTTCTCTGAACTATTTCTATTAAAATTATATCATTTTTCAAATAAGGAGACCAAAACTGCACTTAATACTCTGGATGTGATCTCACCAAAGTCCATACAGCTAAAGTAGAACTTCTCTACTTTTATATTCCATTCCCCTTGCAATAAACACCAATGTTTCATTTGCCTTCCTAATCACTTGCTGTGCCTGCAAGCTAACTTTTCGTGATTCATGTTCCAAGACACCCAAATCCCTCTGTACCACAAGTTCTGCAATCTCCCTCCATTTAAATAATATACTGCTTTTCTAGTCTTCCCGCCATACTGGACAAGTTCAGATTTTCCCGCATAATACTCAATCTGCCAATTTTTGCCCACTCACTTACCCTACCTATATCCCTTTGTAGACTCTTTACCTCCTCTTGACAAGTTACTTTCCCACCTATCTTGGTGTTATCATTAAATTTAACTAGCATATATTTGGTCCCATCATCCAAGCCAGTGATATAGACTGTGAATAGATGAGGCCCCAGCACTGATCCTTGTGGCACTCCTGTAGTTACAGCTTGCCAACCTAAAAAGACTAATGTATCACTACTTTCTGCTTCCTGTTGACTAACCAATCCTTTACCCATGTTAATATGGATACACCATATGTTCTTATCTTGTCAGGTAACCTTTGATGTGGCACCTTAACAAAATCCATTTGGAAATCCAAGTACACCACATCCACAGGTCCCCCTTTACCCACCTTCCTTGTTACTTCCTCAAAGATCTCTAATAAATTATAAATTAAATTAAAGTACAAGAGAAAGCTAGCTAAAAATATAAAAACAGATAGTAAGAGTTTCTACCGGTATTTAAAAAGGAAAAGAATAAGTAAAGCGGGCGTTCGTCCTCTAGAGAGTGAGAATGGGGAATTCATAATGGAAATAATGATATGGTGGATGAATTGAACAGATATTTTGCACCTGCTTCATTATAGAGGATACAAATAACACCCCAGAAATAATTGTGAATCAGGAGGTGAAAAGGAGGGAGAAGCTTAAAACAATTACAATCACTAGGGAAAGGGTATTGAGAAAATTAGGAGAACTAAAAGCTGACAAGTCCCCAGGTCCTAATGGACCTCATCCTAGGTTCTTAAAATAGGTGGCTGCTGAGATAGTAGATGCATTAGTTCTCATTTTCCAAAATTTCCTAGATTCTGGAAAGGTCCCAACAGATTGGAAAATGGTGAATGTGACTCCTCTATTCAAGAAAGGAAGGAAATGGAAACTACAGGCTACTTAACTTAACATCGGTCATAGGGAAGTTGTTGGGATCTATTATTAAGGAGGTTATCATGAGGCACTTAGAAAATCTCAGCGGAATCGAGGAGAGTCAACAGGCTGAATTTTGCTGTTGAAGGGTCATAAAGACTCGAAACGTCAGCTCTTTTCTTCTCTGCCGATGCTGCCAGACCTGCTGAGTTTTTCCAGGTAATTCTGTTTTTGTTTAGGCTGAATTTTGCCGTCGGCGACCAGGGGGCGGGTTCCCCCCGACGTCACCCCACCCCATTTAAATTTTCAGGAAGGTGGGGGCACAGCAAAATCAGCTGCGGGCCCGCCGACCTTTCAATGGCCAATTGAGGCCATTGACAGGATCATTAAAGCAATTAAAGGACCTGCCCGTCCAACCTTAAAGTTGCCAGGCAGGCCAGGAGCCCTGGCGGGCAATAGAAAAAACATGAAACCTCATCCACCGGCGGGTTGAGGTTTCATGTAGGGATTTAAAAAGATTAATAAAGTTTTAGTGTAAATCATGAACATGTCCCATCTCATGTCACATGAGGGGGACATGTTGAGGATTTTTTTTTTCTATTTTTAATGTTTTTAGGACTGTCAGCGATCTCCCTGAGGCAGCACTTAGCCTCAGGGAGATGTGCGCTCTTTCGTGCGCATGCGCGAAAGAGCTCACTCTCGCTTTTGGGGAATCCCCCCCCCCGCCTGCACAGGAAGCACATCACGCTTCCCACCGGACGTCATGCTGGGCGGGCCTTAATTGGCCCACCCACGTAAAATGACGGCGGGGCCTGCTTCTCCGGCGGGGATTGGCTCCCTGCCCACCGGAGATTGGGTCGGGCCCACCAGCTCGGAAGGCAGAAAATCCTGTCCAACATAGTTTTGCGAAAGGGAAATCTTGTTTGACCAATTTATTGGAGTTAATGGAGGAAGTAAGAAGCAACGTGGATAAAGGGAACCTGCGGATATGCTGTACTTAGATTTCCTGAAGGCATTTGAGAAGGTGCCACTCAAAGGTTACTACACAAAATAAAATCTTATGGTGTAAGTGGTTAACATGTTAGCATGGATACGAGCATACAAACATACAAAATACTAACTAGGAGCGGGAGTAGGCTACTTGACCCCTTGAGCCTTCTCCGCCATTCAATAAAATCATGGCAGATTTGATTGTAACATCAACTTCACTTTCTGACCTACCACTGATAGCTTTTCACCCCTTTCTTTATCAAGAATCTATCTACTTTTGCTTCAAAAATATTAAAAGACTCGGTTTCCACCGCCTTTTGAGGAAGAGAGGTCCAAAGACTCACAACCCTCTGAAAGAAAACAATTCTCTTCATCTCTGTCTTAAATGGCCAAACCCTTATTTTAAATACTGAACCCTAGTTCTGGATTCTCCCACAAGAGGAAACATCCCCTCCACATCCACCCTGTCAAGACCCCTCAGATCTTAAATGTTTCAATCAAGTTGCCTCTAACTCTTCTAAACTCCAGTGGATACAAGCTTAATCTGTCCAGCCTTTCCTCATAAGACAACCCACCCATTCCAGGTATTAGTCTATTAAACCTTCTCTGAACTGTTTGCAATGCACTTACATCCCTTCTTAAATAAGGAGTAATAAGGAATAATACTGTACACAATACTTCAGATGCAGTCTCACTAGTGCCCTGTACAACTGAAGCATAACTTCCCTACTTTTGTATTCAATTCCCCTCGCAATAAACAATAACATTCTATTTACTAATTACTTGCTGTACCTGCATACTAGCCTTTTGTGATTCATGCACTAGGACACCCAAATCCATCTGCATCTCAGATCTCTGCAATATCTCCCCATTCAGATATGTTTCTCTTTTATTCTTCCTGCCAAAATGGACAGTTCCACATTTTCCCACATTTTCCAAATCTTTGCCCACTCAATTAACCTATCCATGTCCCCTTGTAGCCTCCTTATGTCCTCTTCACAGCTGATTTTCCTGCCTATCTTTGTGTCATCAGCAAATTTAACAACCATACCTTTGATCCCTTCAACCAAGTCATTTATATAAATTGTAAAAAGCTGAGGCCCCAGCTCTGATCCCTGTGGCACACCGCTCGTCACATCCTGCCAACCAGAAAATGACCCATTTATGCCTACTCTTTGTTTCCTGTCAGTTAACCAATCTTATATCCATGCCAATATGTTACCCCCTTCACCATGAGCTTTTATTTTTGTAATAAATTTTGACGTGGCACATCATCAAATGCATTCTGGATATTTCTGATAGGCTAAATATAGTACATCCATTCCTTTATCCACAGCATATGTTACTTCTTCAATTAACTCCACTAAATTGGTTAAACTTGATTTCCCTTTCACAAAACCATGTTCAGTCTGTCTGATTACCTTGACTTTCTCCAAGTACTCTGCTATAAGATCTTTAATAATAGCTTCTGACATTTTCTCGAAGACTGATGTTAAGCTAACTGGCCTGTAGTTTCCTGCTTTCTGTCCCCCTCCTTATTTGAATAAAAGAGTTACGTTTGCTATTTTTCAATCTAATGGAATCTTCCCTGAATCTATGGAACTTTGAAAAATTAAAACCAGTTCATCAACTAGCTCACTGGCCATTTCTTTTAAGATCCTAGGATGAAGTCCATCAGGACCCAGGGCCTTGGCAGCCCACAGCTCCAACAATTTGCTCAGTACCACTTCCCTGGTGATTGTAATTTTCTTGAATTCCTCCCTCCCTTCCATTTCCTGATTTACAGTTATTTCTGGAACATTACTTGTATCCTTTAAATTGAAGACCGATGCAAAATACCTGTTCAACTCATCTGCCATCTCCTTATTTTCCCTTATTAATCCCCCAGGTTCACTTTCTATAGGACCAACACTCTAGTTGTTTACTCTTTTCTTTTTAAAATACCTATAGAAACTCTTACTACCAGTTTTTTTGTATTTCTAGCTTGCTTTCCTTTGGTTAAGGTTGGTTAGCTGACAGGAAGCAGACAGTGTGCATAAATGGGTCGTTTTTGGGGTGGCAAGATGTGATGAGTGGAGTGTCACGGGGATCAGTGCTGGATCAGGGTTGGGGTTATCTTGCAAGGGAGCATTGGGCAGGCTGGGCCTGGATCTATTGGAGTTTAGAAGATTGAGAGATGATCTTATTGATACACATAAGATCCTGAGGAGACTTGACAGCGTGGATGCTAAAAGGATGTTTTCCATTGTGGGAGAGACTAGAACTAGGGGACGCAGTTTAAAAATAAGGGGTCTTCCATCTCATGAATGGCGGAGCAGGCTTGACGGGCTGAATTGCCTACTCCGGCTCTTGATTGGTATGTTTGGATGTACATGTTTTCGCATGTTAATATTAGTCAAAACAATTTCCCTTTCACAAAACCATGTTGACTGCCTGATCAAATTATGATTTTCTAAGTATCCTGCTACAATATCCTTAATACGGTTTCTAGCAGTTTCTCTAAGGCAGACGCTAGGCTAGCAGACCTGCCATTTCCTGCTTTCTATTACCCTCCTTTCTTGAATAAAAGTGTTACATTGGCTACTTTCCAATTCAATGGGACCCTCCCATAGCCTAAAGAATGTTGGAAGATTATAACCAATGCATCCACTATCCCTGCAGCCACTTCTTTCAAATCCCTAGGATACAGGGTCAGCTTTTAGGTCTAATGTGTTTTCCCAGCTCCATTTCCCTGGTGATGTTGATTTTTTTTAATTTCCTGCCTCCCTTTCACCCTTTGATTTTCAAATATCTTTGAGAAATTTTCTAAGTCCTCTACAACGAAGACAGATGCAAAATATTTATTCAACGCCACCACCAATTCCTCGTTTTCTAATGTCAGTTCCCGAGACTCTCTGCCTAGAGGACCAGCACTCGCTTTAGTTACTCTTTTCCTATTCCAATACTTGTACAGAGTTTCATTATCTGTTTTTATTTTCCTAGTTAGCTTTCTTTCATACTCTGCTTTCCCTCTAATTTTTTATTCGTCATTCTTTGCTGGTTCTTAAAATCAGTTAATCTTCTGTCCCACTACTCATCTTTGCAGATTTGTACACTGTTTCTTTCAATTTGAAACTATCCTTAACTTCATTATTTAGCCACAGATAATGCGTTCTCTCATGGAGTCTTTTTTTCTCACTGGGATAAATCTTTGCTGAGAGTTATTAAAGGTCTCCTTAAAATTCTGTCACCGCGTCTCTATTGTCCAACCTTTTAACCTAGTTTCCCAGTTCATTTTAGTAAGCTCTTCTCTCATAACCTTATAATTTTCTTTATTTAGAGTTAAAGCACTAGTCTTAGACCCACACTTCTCCCCTTCAAATGATTGTGAAATTCTAATATGTTATGATCACTGTTACTAGTGGCTCTTTTACCAAAAGATTATTGATTAATCTTGTCTAATTGCATATTACCAGGTCTAGAATAGAAGGCCCCTGGTTTGCTCTAGACCATACTGCTCTAAGAAATAGTCCTGAATACACTCTATGATGTAATTTTCCAGGCTACCTTTGCCAATCTGAATTGCCCAGTCTACATGTATATTAAAGTTGAAATGTCAAAGGCCCTTCAATATTTAGGACCCAGCCTTGGTCACCTTGCAACCGTGTCTCTGTAATGGCTATCAGGTTATTTTAAATATATCTTTTTTTTAACATAATGGAGAAGTTTGACATTCCACAATGTGAAGTCAGTTTCCAGAACCAGAAGGAATTTTCATCGGTAATTATGAACTTAGTACACCATAAAAAAACACTTACACCTCATTGAACAAGGTATAACTTTTGCAGAGGGTTATTACATCAAGGCTAACAGTATAAAAAGGTAACTTCTTGTTAGTTCAGTGATTTCTATTTGATTGCATACTACAGGGATTTCAAATGTGCACCCTTTGGGGAAGTGTAAAATCACTGAAAGTAACTATTGTATTTCTATGTTTAACTACACCTATGTGGACTCCAGAAGGTGCTGTCAGCTTTGATCGAAAACGCTGACAGTATTTCTGCCATTGTTACCACAAAATCCAAGCTCTTACTGCCTGAAGCTACACCTGAGCCTATCACAAACTGAATTTAAGCAAATTTGGGTAAACAGATGGGCCTAGTCATTGATTGCTCATGAGTTTACATGTGAAGTGAGCTAGCCAAGTCCTACTCTCTGGTTGTATATACTATTCTTGTCAAGCTTTTAAGTTTTATGAGACAGCATACTTTAAATTTTTAAAAGTGCACTTAAATAATTTTTTTTTCAAGCCAGATAAAATGATAGTGAAATTATGTGAGGACATACCCTTTGGATGATTATGGAGCGCTCAGTGATGAAGTTGTTGTGTTGCTTAGCAGTTGCCTGGCAACTAATTAATTTATTGTCAATGTTGGTTAGTAGCTGCATATATCAAAGAGGATGGAGGGTAAAGCTTTCATGTTAAGAGAAAACTTAATAACGGTAACCTTATGAAATAGATTGGGAGACAGAGAATTAGTAGCTGGCAAACGTTTCATGAAAGCAAAATACTGCGGATGCTGGAAATCTGAAACAAAAACAGAAAATGCTGGAAAAAACTCAGCAGGTCTAGCAGCATCTGTGGAGAAAGAAACAAAGTTAACGTTTCGAATCCGTACGACCCTTCTTCAGACCCTTTTGACAACCATTTCATGTTTAGCTGAAGAACTTCTAGGGATGGGCCAAAGTCCAAGGTTTTCTTATTCTGGTAAAGATCACTGGAATTGTATGGGAGTGCGTGCAGGCCAGGATCCAAAAGATTTGTCCTATTACTTCCAGCTTTGGTTTGCCTTGGTGAAGCAAGGTACTTGCGCATTATACCAGGTTAGCAACTTGGGGATACAGACTCAGGTCACCACGGAGTTGACCTTTTTTTTCACAGAGATTCACTCTAAGACCTTTTCAGCATCCATGGGTCAAAATAAAAGGACTCAATCTGCCAGATAGAAGCTAGAAGAGAAAAAGGAAGACTCATATTTAAACTTCCATCACAATGTGGCCTAAATCCTGGGTCAAAGTCCTGGAACTCCCTCCCTAACAGCACTATGGGTGTACCCACCCCACATGGGACTGCAGCAGTTCAAGAAGGTGGCTCACTACCACTTTCTCAAGGGCAATTAGGGATGGGCAATAAATGCTGGCCAAGCCAGCGATGCCTGGATCCCATGGACAAATGCAAAAAATCTCAGGATGTCCCAAAGCATTTTAAAGCCTATTAAGTACTTTTGAAGTGTAATTGTTGTCATAAAGTTGGAAACATGACAGCTGATGAGCTAACAGCAAACACAACAGCATTGAGATAATGACCTGATAGTTTGCTTTTCTTTGATGATGTTGATTTTTAAAAATTCATTAGTGGGATGTGGGCGTTGCTGGATAGGACAGTTTTTATTGCCCATCCCTAATTGCCCTTGAGAAGGTGGTGGTGAGCTGCCTTCTTGAACTGCTGCAGTCCACCTGGTGTAGGTACACCCACAGTGCTGTTAGGAAGGGAGTTTTGACCCAGTGACAGTGAAGGAACGGCGATATATTTCCAAGTCAGGATGGTGAGTGACTTCGAGGGGAACTTACAGGTGGTGATATTCCCATGTATCTGCTGCCCTTGTCTATCTAGACAATGGTTGTGGGTTTGGAAGGTGCTCTCTAAGGAGCCTTGGTGAGTTCCTGCAGTGCACGTTGTAGATGATACACACTGCTGCCACTGGGTGTCGGTGATGGAGGGAGTGAACGTTTGAGGATGTGGGCTGCTTTGTCCTGGACAGTGTCAAGTTTCTTGAGTGTTGATGGAGCTGTACTCATCCAGGCAAGTGAGGAGTATTCCATCACACTCCTGACTTGTGCCTTGTAGATGATGGACAGGCTTTGGGGAGTCAGGAAGTGAGTTACTCACTTCAAGATTCCTAGCCTCTGACATGCTCTTGTAGCCACAGTATTTATATGGCTAGTCCAGTTCAGTTTCTGGTTAATGGCAACACCCAGGATGTTGATGGTGGAGGATTCAGCGATGGTAATGCCAATGAATGATGGATAGATATTGACCAAGGCACCAGGGAGATCTCCTCTGGTCTTCTACAGGTGACATGGGACCTTTATCTGCTTCCTGTGCAGGCAGATAGGCTCTCAGATTAATGTTTCATCCCAAAAATAACACTGCCAACCTACAGCACTCTCTGCAGTCAGCCTTGATAATATCCTAGTCTCTGGTTGCGAAAGAACCTTCTGGATGTGGAGGTTAAAGTGCTGCCAACTGAACCACAGCCGATAACACTCCTGATGCTACCTGATATAAGCAGTGTGTCAAAAAAATTACCACCTGGTCAACACCATCTGACCCCTACCAAAGTCGGAGTAGCAAAAGTTTTGGATGTATCAATAAAACCTTTGCTGGAACTATCAGAAATCAACTTGGAGAAACTGAAATGTAGTTAGCAAAACTGAAAGACAAATTTCAAAATTTGCCAATGATATCAAACTTCGAGGTATGGCAAACATGAGAATGATACCAATCAACTGCCTCAGGACATAGATAGGCTAGTAGAATGGGCAGACAAGTGGCAGATGAGAACTGTGCGGTGATGCATTTTGGCACAAGGGATAGGAATTGGAAATATAGACTAAATGGCACAATCCTGGAGGGTGCACAGGGACAGAGGAACTTTTGGGTTCATGATCATAGATCTTTGAAGGTGGAAGGACATACCGAAAGAGTAATTAGCAAAGCATTTTGTCTCTTAGTCGTCATAAATGAAGAAATTGAGTACAAAAGCAAGGAAGTTATGCGAAACCTTTATAAAGCTCTAGTTAGGCTACAGCCCATAATATTGCCACTCTTTAGGAAAGATGTGAAGATCCTTGAGAGAGTGCAGAGGAGGTTTACTAGGATGATTCTAGGGATTCTGGGTCTTTACTCGATGGAGTTTAGAAGGATGAGGGGGGATCTGATTGAAACTTACAGAATACTGAAAGGCCTGGATAGAGTGGACGTGGGGAAGATGTTTCCATTAGTAGAAGAGACTAGGGCCTGAGGGCACAGCCTCAGAGTAAAGGGAAGACCTTTTAGAACAGAGATGAAGAGAAACTTCTTTAGCCAGAGAGTGGTGAATCTATGGAATTCATTGCCACAGAAGGCTATGGAGGCCAGGTCATTGAGTGTATTTAAGACCAAGATAGATAGGTTCTTGATTGGTAAGGGGATCAAAGGTTACGGGGAGAAGGCGGGAGAATGGGGTTGAGAAACTTATCAGCCATGATTGAATGGCGGAGCAGACTCGATGGGCCGAATGGCCTAATTTATGCTCCTATGTCTTATGGTCTTATGGATGAGGGAGTTTGGCTAAAAGGTTGGGTTGGAGAGGCTGGGATTGTTCTCTTTGGAGTAAAGGAGTTTGTGGGGAGGTTTGATGGAGGTGTACAAGATCATGATTGGTTTAGATAAGGTGGACCAAGAAAAGCTTTTCGCATTAGCTGATGACACAAGGATTAGGGAAGAAGGACTTTTTTTTTAATGCAATGAGTGGTAATGGCCTGAAACTTGCTGTCCACAAGGAGACACGTGTGCTTATGCAGTGGTGATGTTGGGGCATCTCGTTGTCAGCTGATAATGCAGCAGGCTATAAAAAAGCCTCCTGGACAAATGGAGACTCTATATCACGACCACAGCTTTCCTATAGACCTCCATTCAATCAGTTCGCTGTTACATTTCTTAATGTAACTCTTCATCACCCTCACCCCTACCCCCTCATACCACTACCCCACCTCTCCCCACCTGCAATTATTGTGTAGTGTCTTGGATACGCCACACCCCCACCCACCTTAACCTGCCAATTGCACCCTAGCCCCTTCAACTGCACATATGTCTGAACTTAGACAGAGACTGGCGCCATGGTTTAGTGACTCCTCTCTGAGATTCACTTCCAGGCCATCAGGGTACTGCAGGAGTTGCTCTTTCTTACAGATGGTAACAAAAGACCCTCCCACCTGACCAAGGCAGCCTGGATGGAGATCGCAGAGGAGGTGAGAAAAAGTGGAGTCTTCCAAAGCTCCTAGGTCCAGCATAGGAAAAGTGTAAATGGCCTGCCCCAATCTGCCTGGGTAAGGGGAAGGGTCACATGTTACCAAAGGGTCTCTTGTGAGGGCATCAAGCAATGTATCTTTGCGAGTGGTCAGCTAAGCGGGTGAACGTGTGATCAGCCTCAGCACCGCATGGCAACTGAGGCCAAAGCGTGTGAAAGTTTGGATTTTGTGAGCGCTTGGATCCAACGTACCAGTGACCGGCCAGTATGTGTGATAGGGATGTGTGCGGACAAGGGGGTTTGTGTGCTCCCTGTGCGGGCGGGGGAGGGGAGGTGGTTTGCCTGAGTTGGGGAGTGCGCTCTTTCACTCTTTCACTTATAAAACGTAGAATAAAAGTAAAAAAAAAAATTTAAGGACATGTCCCCTCATGTGAAACTGTCACATGAGCTGGGATATGTCCATTAATCTTATTCAAAAATTTGCAAACACTTTAAAAGCGTTCATGAAACCTCATCCCACCCGTGGATGAGGTTCCATGAAAAATGTGAAGGCCGCCTGGGCTTGTCGCCTGCCCGACAACTTTAAGGTTGGATGGGCATTTCAGCCAATTGCTTTATTGGCTTTTTAAATGGCCTTAATAGGCCTTTGACCGTTCGGCGGGCACACAGCCAACTCGACTGCGCCTTCCTCTCAGGACATCCCCAAGCTGAGCGATCTCTCCTCATCCCCCCCTGCCATTGACCCCAATGATTCTAGTGGGAGAGGCCATGGAGGATGCCCCTGCACATGTGCAAGAGACCCCCAGTAGGCCAGAGCCCTCAAGGCCTCAGACCCCCAGCAGACACCCACCGCTGTCATCGAAGGCAACAATGCAGCAAACTGAGCAGACTGCCTCCACCTCAGCTGCTGATGTCTGGCTTGCACCAAGACATTGTGACCTGAAGAGAAAGCTTAAGACTTTGAGAGCAAAAGGTGACATGGGTGTTTTAAGAAAGTTCAATTTGTCACATGTGTGTATTGCACATTATGTTATTTTCAATTTATTCGTGTTTATCATAATTATTTGTTGGGACGTTTGTTAGTCAGAGAGCTAAATGTACTGGCATGGCTCATAGTTGGCATGCATTGATGGCTATAGGAGATTTAGGGACATTCCCTTTATTGTGGAGGAAATAATGTAGCGAGTTTGCATTCAGTCTTTAATGACTGTTCATGTTAATGTCCAGTTTTGTGCTCATCTGTCTGTGGGACATGGCTGAAGATCCAGGCTCAGGATTGTTCGAGATTACTCTCACTGGAGATAATTGAATTGGTGTAGGTGCACTCACAGCCCTGTAATGATGGTGCAGGAATTCTCAGTCACGGTATGCTGATTGACGTATGTCCAAGTGTAAGGCAGATGTCCTTGGGACCAGCATTCACTAGTGAGTGTGTGTGACAAAGGTCTGCTCCCTTTGCTCTTCCAGCTGGCAGAGGATGCCAGCCCAGAGGTTGCTCCTGGAGGGAGGCTGGCAGGGGTTGGCATCCCAAACAGGCAATGGAGTACCATCAACGGGACCAAGGTCATGTCAGTATCTCACTCTTGAGCGATTCTGGTGGATATTAGGTTGTCCCCGATATCCATTGCAGGTCATGGCCCTGGCATTCAGTAAAGGCTCATGGACATTCATGGCATCCTCCTTGGGCTCATCCAATTTATCCTCATCTGTGGAGGGGTGCTACTCCTCCCTCTCATCCTGTTTCAACGGTTCTCTGGGGGTCACATTGTGCAGTGCGCAGCAGACCACAGCTACTCATGGCACCCTCTGTGCTACATACTGCAGAGCCCTTTCAGACTGGCCAAGGCAGTGGTAGCTCATTTTTAGCAAGCCAATGATTTGTTTGATGATGGCTCAGATGGAGGCATGTAGCAATCTTCCGCTGTGCCCTGGAGGTGCCTCACTGTTGTCATCAAACAGCTCTGGTGGAGATAACTCATGTCACCCATTAACCTGGGCTGGGGCCTCATAAAGCTCTGGGATCTTTGAGTTGCGCAAGGTATATGAGTCATGAGAGCTCCCTGGGAAACGAGCTCAGACATACATGATTCCTTGCCGGTGATCACAGACCAGTTTAACATTCAAAGAGTGAAAGCCTTTGTGATTCACAAATACCGCTGGCTGCTCTCAGGGAACTCTAATCGCCACATGATTGTAGTCGATGACCCCATACACTCCAGGGAAATGAGCGCTAGACCCAAAGCCCAAATCCCTTGCCACCTGACTGTCCTCATCTGTAAAAAAATTTGATGATTTCATCGCCCAACAGAAGAGGGCATTGGTCACCTCCTTTATGTACATGTGTGTGGCCTGAAAAATATCGCACATGTCATCCATGGAGCCCTGGAAACAATTGCTGGTGAAAGAACTGAGCGCCACAGTCACCTTGAGGGCCACTGACATGGGGTTCTGGCCAAATCCACGTGGCTGCAGGTCTTGCCACAGGACCCCACATATCTCTGCGACCACTTCCCTGGGCAGCTTCAGACATCTCTGGCATCGCCTCTCTGACAGTTGGAGGTAGTTAGTTCTCGCCCTGAAGAAGCAGTGATGCACCAATGCCCAGGTCTTCTACCATGCCTTCTCTGGGCGCCTTCCTCCTGACGCGATTTGGCACACAGGCCTGCTGTGACTGGTCTTGCCGCAATGAGTTGACTTAATCCTGGAACTGCCACCGAGTGGCCTTCTGTTCCAAATTTCACTTGGGCCAAATGCAACAAGCCAGTCCAGGTCCCAAAATAACTTCCATAGAACATCTTACCTCGATCTCACTGAAAACAAAGAAACAACAAACCAGCACTCTCAATTCAACTCAGGGCCAATGTGTAGACAATTAGGAACTGTGGGCTTGTCTGATGGTTTTCTGTAGCTGAGTATCCTCGTGTGGCTTAGCTCTTCTCACAAAGGATCAGCAGACAGCCTGTGGAATGCACATGAAGAACAGGTACGTGAGCTCAATCAATCTGATCTGGCTGCTTGTCCTGCCTAACATTGCTTGTCCTAGCTTCAGCCAGTAGTTTGGCTTGAAGAATTGGCTTGTTAAGGTATAGGGCACCCACCAATGATTAAAGTGGGATTTAACCTACTGAGTTACGTCTTAGCTCAAGGCATCCCATTTGGATAACTTCTGTGAGAAACCTAGAGGAACCCTGCAGATGGCGCACTAAGTATTGTAATGTAACAATCTTCAAAAGTACTTCATTGCCTGTAAAGCACTTCGGGGCATCCTGAAGTCATGAAGGGTGCTATATAAATGCAAGCAACAAAATCAAATTTCAAGCATATTTAGTATCCATATAGTGACAGGTTTACTACTATGACCTCCCTTGCTTTAACCTTTCATGCCATTTATGGGTGAAGATCTATTGTTTCGGAGATGGAATGATTGAGTGCGCGGTAAATGGTTACAAGTGGAGCTCTCTGGAATCCCCTCTTCATGGCTGTAACCATGTGGAAGATAGAAACATACAAGCATAAAAACTAGGAGCAGGAGTAGGCCATTCGGCCCTCCAAGCCTGCTCTGCCATTCAATATAATCATTGCTGATCTTCTATCTCAATGCCATACTCCCGCTCTCTCCCCATACCCCTTGACTCCTTTAGAGTCCAGAAACTTATCTATTTCCTTCTTAAATATATTCAGTGACTTGGCCTCTACACCCGTCTGTAGTAGACAATTCCATAGGTTCATCACCCTTTAACTGAAGAAGTTTCTCCTCATTTAGGTCCTAAATGGTCTACTCCATATCTTAAGTCTGTGACCCCTTGTACTAGACCCCCCAGACCGAGTAAGTATCATCCCTGCATCCAGTCTGCCAAGGCCTGGTGGAATTTTATGTTTCAATGAAATCTCCTCTCATTCTTCTAAACTCCAGTGAATACAGGCCTAGTTGGTCCAATCTCTCCTCATACGACAATCTTGCCATCCCAGGAATCAGTCTGGTGAACATTCACTGCACTCCCTCTATGGCAAGTATACCCTTTCTTAAGTAAGGAGACTAAGCCTGCGCACAGTACTCTCACCAAGGCTCTGTACAGCTGTGGTAAGACACCCTTGCTCCTGTACTCAAGTCCTCTTGCAATGAAGGCCAACATACCATTTGCCTTCCTAACTGCTTGCTGCACCTGCATGCAAGCTTGCTTTCAGTGATTGGTGTACAAGGATACCCAGGTCCCTTTGTACATCAACATTTCCCAATCTATTACCATTTAAATAATACTCTGCTATTCTGTTTTTCCTACCAGAGTGGATAACTTCATACTTATCCATGTTATACTGTATCTGCCATGTATTTTCCCACTCACTCAACCTGTCTAAATCGCTTTGAAGCCTCTTAACGCCCTCCTCATCGCTCACATTTCCACCAATTTTCATGTCATCAGCAAATTTGGAAACGTTACATTTTGTTCCCTCATCCAAATCATTGATATGTATTGTGAATAGCTGGGGCCCAAGCACTGATCCCTGTGGTACCCCACTAGTCACCACCTGCCACTCTGAGAAAGAACCATTTATTCCTACTCTCTGTTTCCTGTCTGCTAACCAATTCTCAATCCATGCCAATATGTTACCCCCAGTCCCACTGAATTTTACACACTAACATCTTGGGCAGAAGTTTGCCCTCGGTTGGCATGCGGGCCCCACCGGCTCAGCAGAGGGCGGACAGCCGACCCCGCCACTGAAACGGGGCCCGCCACCATTTTGAGTGGGTGGGCCAATTAAGGCCCGCCCAGCGGCCTGCCTGACAGGAAGTGCTATGCGCTTCCTGTGCGGGGGATGGAGGGATTCCCCATCTGTCAAAGAGCACATATTTCCCTGAGACTAAGTGCTGTCTCAGGGAGATTACTGATAGTCTAAAAAACTTTAAAAATATAAAAATATAAAAATTATTAACATGTCCCCCTCATGTGACAATGTCACACGAGATGGGACATGTTAATGAGAAGAACAGAAACTTCATTAAAGTTTTTAAAAATGGACATGAAACCTCATCCCGCCAGTGGATGAGGTTTCATGTTTTTTTCAGGATCCCGCTGGGGCTCCTGGCCTGTCCACCAGCCTTGAGGTTGGACGGGCAGGGTCTTTAATTATCTTAATGATCCTGTCAATGGCCTCAATTGGCCATTGACAGGTTGGCAGGCAGACAGCTGATTTCGCTGTCCGCCCACCTTCCTAAAGATTTAAATGGACCGGGATGATGTCGGGGTCTCCCCCCGATGTTATCCCACGTCATTTTCGTGTCGGCAAGTGGGCCCCGCCCCCAACTCGCCGACGGGAAAATTCTGGCGCTTATGTGGGACTTTATCAAAAGCTTTCTGAAAACCCAAATACACCACACCCACTGGTTCCCCCTTATCTATTCTGCTAGTTACATCCTCAAAAAACTCCAGTAGGTTTGTCAAACATGATTTCCCTTTCATAAATCCATGTTGACTCTCTCTAATCCCATTGATATTTTCTAAATGTCCTGTTATCACATCCTTTATAATAGGCTCTAGCATTTTCCCTATTACTGATGTTAGGCTAACCGGCCTGTAATTCCCTGTTTTCTCCCTCCCTCCTTTTTTAAATAGTGGGGTTACATTTACCACCCTCCAATCTATCGGGACTGTTCCAGAATCTACAGAATTTTGGAAGATGGCAATCAACACATCCACTATTTCCATGGCCAACTCCTTTAGCACCCTGGGATGTAGATTACTGGGCCCTGGGGATTTATCAGCTTTCAGTTCCATTAATTTTTCCAGCATTATTGTTTTAGTAATACTAATTTCCTTCAATTCCTCCTTCTCGCTAGACGTTTGGTTCCCTAGTTTTTCTGGGAAGTTATTTATGTCTTCCTCCACGAAGACAGAACTAAAGTAGTTGTTCAATTGCTCTGCTATTTCCTTGTTTTCTGTTATAAATTCTCCCATTTCAGACTGTAAGAGGCCTACATTTGTCGTCACTAATTTTTTTCTTTTTACATACTTACAGAAGCTTTTACAGTCTGCTTCAATGTTCCTTGCAAGTTTACTCTCATACTCTATTTTTCCCATCTTAATCAATCTCTTGGTTCTCTTTTGCTGAATTCTAAACTGCTCCTAAACCTCAGGCTTGCTACTTTTTCTAGCAACTTTATATGACTCCTCTTTGGATCTAATACTATCCTTAATTCCTGTTGTTAGCCATGGTTGGGTTGCTTTTCCTGTTATATTTTTGTGCCAGACAGGAATGTACAACTTTTGCAATGCATACATTTGTTCCTTAAACATTAGCCATTGTCTATCCACCGTCATGTCTTTTAATGAAGTTCCCCAATCTATCTTAGCCAACTCACGCTTCATACCTTCGTAGCTTTCCTTTGTTAAGGTTTAGGACCCTAGTTTCAGATCAGACTACTTCGCTTTCCATCCCAATGAAGAATTCTATCACGTTATGGTCACTGTTCCCTAAAGTATCCCGCACAACCAGGTTATTAATTAAACCCTTCTCATTGCACAATACCAAATTTAGGATAACCTCTTCCCTAGTCAGTTCCTCAACATACTTGTCTAAAAACCATCTCATATACACCGCAGGAATTAATTTACCACAGTATTATTCATAATTTGGTTTGCCTAGCCTCAATGTAGATTTAAGTCACCTATGATTATTGTAGCACACTTTTTACATACATCTCACAATTTCCTGTTTAATGCCACTCCTACCTTATCACTGCTGTTTGGAGGCCTATAGACAACTCCCACTAATGTTTACTGCCCTTTGTTGCTTCTTAGCTCCATGCAGACTGATTCTACATCTAGATTTTCTGAGCCACTATCCTTTCTCACTATTGCACTGATTTCATCCTGAACTAATAACGCCACATCACCTCCTTTTCCTATTTGCCTGTCCATCCTGAATATCGAGTACCCTTGGATATTCAGTTCCCAGCCTTGGACACCCTGCAGCTGTGTCTCTGTAATCACAATCATATCATACCCATTCACACAGTTAATTTGTCTACCTTATTGCCAATGCTCCATGCAGACACTGTGCCTTTAGACTTGCGTTTGTAACATTTTTTTGTGCTGTGGTCCTTTGCTGCTATGCCTTGTTTTTATTGATTTGTTCTTGGGATGTGGCTAAGACAGCATTTATTGCCCAACCCTAATTGCCCTTGTTCAGAGGGCATTTAAGAGTCAACCACATTGTTATGTGTCTGGAGCCACGGGTAGGACAGCAGATTTCCTTCCCTAAAGGGCATGAGTGAACCAGATGGGTTTTTATGACAATTGACAATGGTTTCATGGTCATTATTAGACTTCTAATTCCAGATATTTATTGAATTCAAATTCCACCATCTACTGTGATGGGATTCGAATCCATGTTTCCAGAGCATGATCCTGGGTCTACTGGATTACCAATCTGGTGACAATGCCACTACGCCACTGTCTCCCCCTCTGCCTTCCGCTTATGCTTTCTAGTTTTCTGTCTTTCATTCCTATCTTTGTTTCCCTCTCTTGTGTCTCCCTGCTCAGCTTCCCAACCTGCCATTCTAGCTTAAACCCCCCCCTCCCCACAGTACTCGCGAATACCCCTGCAAGAATAGTGGTCCCAGTCCTGCTAAGGTGCAAACCGCCCAGCTTGTACAGGTCCCATCTTCCCCAGAATCAATCCCAATGTCTCAGGAATCTAAATCCCTCCCTCCTACACCATCTCTCCAGCCACACATTCATCTGGTCTATTCTCCTATTCCTGATCTCACTAGCACGTGGCGCTGAGAGTAATCCTGAGATTACTGCCGTTGAGGTCTTGATTTTCAATTTATTTCCTAGCTCCCTATGTCCTGCTTTCAGGGCCTCATCCCTCTTTTTACCTGTATAGCTGGTAGTGATATGGACCACAAACCCTGGCTGTGCTCCTTCCCCCTTTCAGAATGCCCTGCAGGCACTCAGTGACATCCTTGACCCTGGCACCAGGGAGGCAACATACCATCCCGAAGCTGTAAGCAAGACCTGGCTGATGGCCCTGCACAACGTCTTTCATTCAGTTGCTGGACGTCTGGAACACTTAGACCGATACACTAGACTTGGCAGCCTTTGTAAATGCGGTCGGCATAAATAAATAAAATAGGCATTATAGGACGCATAATAAATTATTTAACACATAGAAAATAAGGGAGAGTAAGGAGGTGTTTAAAAGATTACTGTCGGTTGGAAAAGCCCCCTTTGCCTTTTCAATTATTTATTTATGTTCGTCAAGATTGAGAGAATGAAGTAATGTCAGCCACCTTGAGTCAAATACGCCCATCTCAGTTTAACACAGTTAGAAGCAGAATAAAGCTCCCATGGAACTGTCATAGCAATATGTATTCATTTCAAATACAGAAAAGAACTCCTTCCTACGCCAGCGTGAGTTTTCTCCATTCCCAGTATCAGGCATTTATAGGCCTCTTCTCTACTATTGAAAATAATTACCAAATTAAGGGCAATTTTGTTACGTCTTAACCAGGAATTGATTTGAAAGTATAGATTTTATAAAGGACCCTTATAGCTCGTAGAGACATTCATTTCTTACCTGAGCTGATTCAACAAATTAAAGGTTAGTGTCTAACGATTGCTGTCTCCTCCCTGAACTTGCCTTCTTCATTCTGTGGACCCCAGGTGAGGGCACTTCCCCCTGATGTAGGAAATTACTAAAAAAATAAGAGCAACGATTATAATAAACAGCGCTAAAAGACGGCAAAAGACTTTTAGTTTGCAGGAGGAAAGAAAGATTGAGGGAGTTAAGGGCCAGAATTTTCCCACTGGCGTGTGGGGGCGGGCCCTGCATGCTGACGTGTAAAATGACGCGCGGTGATGACAGGCGAGTGTCCCGACATCACCGCGCGCCATCGTGATATTTAGGTGGGTGGGTGCGCGATGTTCTCTGATGCGCGCCCGCCATTAATTAATCACCCGGTGTAGGCCCTTGAGGCAGCAATTGGCTGCAATTTTTCAGGGCCCGTGCGATTTTCAGCACGTCACATGGGCACAACGGGCAGACAGGTAGGCCACGCTTCTATAAACCTCATCCACGGGCAGGATAAGAGGGGTGAGTGGGGTCACGAATGTTATCTTTCAGGCATTTAAGTGTGAAAGTTACTGATACTTGCCTGTGTGAGCAGGAATGCTTCAAAACTCATGCCAGCTGCTTGGACAGGAATAAAAGCCTTCAGGTCAGGACTCTATAGTGAAGGTCATTTTTGGGGCCTGCAGCTTTCAGGAAGCCTCCCCTTAGCCTGGGAATGGGAGTTGTGCTCTCCGCTGGAGGCATCTCCTCCAAGGAGGAAGGGAGGGACAGAAGGTAGAGGAGGCCAGGAGTCCACATTCAGCCTCCAGGGGAGCCACCTTTGGGAGGCCAGGTGCAGGCGCAAGGGGCACAGGGCCAAGAGGTAGTCCAAGGCATATGGGGCCACAGAAGACATCGCTATCCTGCTGGCAGGGTATACAGGCAACAAAGCAGCTACCTCAATATGTCTGAGGTGCAGTGCCGAAGGAGGCTCCGTCTCTCAAGGGAGACAGTCACCTCCATCTGTCAGATGATAGGCCCTGAGATCTGTGCAAACTGTGTGGGTGGACACCCCATGCCAGTGGCTCTAAAGGTCCCAGCTGCCCTCAACTTCTATGTCTCTGGCTCCTTCCAGGGCTCAGTGGGTAATCTTTGTGGTGTCTCCCAATCAGCTGTCCACACTTGTATCAAGCAGGTGACAGACGCACTGTTCAGGCGTGCATTGATTTTCATCCACTACCGCTGGTTCCAGGCCAGCCAGACAGAGCGAGCCAGAGGCTTCGCGGCCATTGCTGGCTTCCCCCATGTCCAGGGTGCAATAGACTGTACACATGTGGCCATCAAGGCACCAGCAGGTGAGCCCGGTGCCTTCGTCAACAGGAAGGGCTTCCACTCCATGAACGTGCAGATAGTGTGTGACCACAGGATGCTGATTCTACAAGTCTGTGCAAGGTACCCAGGCAGCTCCCACGAAGCCTACATCCTCAGACACTCCCAGGTGCCGAGGCTCTTCAGTGCTCCAGCCCGGCTGGATGGATGGTTGCTGGGTGACAAGGGCTATCCCCTCAGAAGGTGGCTCATGACACCTCTCCACCATCCAAGAACAGAAGCTGAGCAGCGGTACAATAGGAGCCACGCCTCCACAAGGGCCGTGGTAGAGAGAACCATCGGTCTTCTCAAGATGCGCTTCCGATGCCTGGACCGCTCAGGGGGCGCACTCCAATACCCCCCAGATCGTGTCTCGGTGATAGTGGTTGCATGCTACGCTCTCCACAATCTGACACTGGAAAGGGGGGGACCCAGTGGATGAGGAAGATGTAGACGTAGTTGCTCCGGCTGCACACGATGAGTCCAGCAGTGAGTCCGAGAATGAGCACGCACAGGAGAACGCTGAGGGGGTAGACGCTGACCCGGGCATACTCCAGGGAGGCAGGGACACCCGGGAGGCTTTGATCCAATGAACCTTCAGCTAGAACACCACAGATAGTCCTCCAACACACACCAGGGCAGCAGGCTCCACAGTCGATAGCTGAGTGCTAAATCTGCCTGGATAATAACATTAACTAAGGCCCTTGTCAATAAAGCTCAATGTCAAACAATTCACTCATAACATCATGGCTTCCCGTCGACTTGCAGAAGTAAGGGATCACCCTGAGGCATGGCAACATGTCAAAATTTATTGAGATTACAAAATTAACTTCATAAACCAAAAAAAAAGTGCTGAACATCACACCAAGTCTTCAATAAATACAACGCGTTAACATAAAAGCACCAGTGAGAAACCCGTGGTGTGCCTAAGGTGCCTTAAATTTATGCTATGGATGCTACGTCTAGGTGTCCCCTCGCTGGCACTGGTATCTGAGCCAGCCTGCTCACTGTGCTGTACTGTTGGCCTCGATGACCTTGGCGGCCGTCCTCTGGCCCGTGGAGCCTTTGATGGCTCCGCCTGGGAGAGAGCGACCAGTTCCACACCTGGCTTCTCCCCAGTCGCCGCAGCCTCGTCGGATGCCACGGTCACTGGCAGAGGGGCGGAGGAGCTGCTGCCCTCATCCGGAGCGCCCTGAAAGGAGCCCACAGAGATGACAGGCAGCTGCTGCGCCGATGTGAGGTCGCTTCGGACCTCCCTGCTCACCCTAGGTTGATGGGCACCGAGCTGGGATAATTGGTGCCCAAACCATCTCCCACACGGGCAATGACCAGCTGAGGTCAATGCCATTATGAGGGACTTGCAGGTCCGAGCGTATCCCCAGGACGCCCTGATTAGAACAAGGAGTTCAGAACAGTTCTGTTGAAGAGTCATATGGGCTCGAAACATTGACTGTATTCCTCTCTGCAAATGCTGTCAGGCCTGCTGAGTTTTTTCAGGTGTTTTTGTTTTTGTTTTGGATTTCCAGCATCTGCAGTTTTTTGCTTTTAACTTCCAAATATAAGATCTTCCATATTTCCATCGTCTTTGCTTTTGGGTCAATACAATTATAATGTCCCCACTATTTGTTTACCTAGGAACTCCTGCAAGATGCAAACGTTTTCCTTGTTACCTCTGATCCCCCTTTGATATTCAAACAACCTCTCAACTTATCTAAAAGTGTGAATGTGAGATCTAACCTATTTACTTGTACCTCAAACTTAACGCCTTTAACCTTTTCATGTTTCCAAACACCCAGACAGCCTGACTCCTATCAACCTCTTGCCCAGCTTAATTAAATAACACACACACACACACACACACACATACACACACAGAGGGCCAGCCTTCTTTACAGGAATAACACAATATTCCCCAAAATATTTTTTTAAAAATCACCCATTCTCACACAAGGGTAAGGGTTGTCTGGGCTTTTAGCCACAACTAGAGGTGCTGAATGGTAGACTCCTATTCCCAATCTTCCTAAAATTATATAACAATGCAACGCAGAAGGAGGCTATGTTCCCATTATGTTTGCGACATATCTATAAAATTGTTCTGGCTTGACTTCCCTTTGGAAATCCATTCTGGCCAATCTGCTGCCCATTCCAATTCTTGTTCGCCTATTGCCTATCCTCAGTCACCTGCATTGGCGTCCAGATCCCCAGTTCCTCAGAATTAAAATGTTTATCCTTTAAGTTAGATCCCTTTGCGGGCTCACCGCTCCTTATCTCTGTAATTTGTCTAGTGCCACAACCCGCTTGGAGTTTCCATTCCTCTGATTCCAGCCTCTTTGCAGCCTTGCTCATTGTACTGAACATTGGTCCACACTCTGGAGTTCCCTAACTAAGTCCCTCCGCTCCACCACATCTCTCTCCTATGTTAAGACCCTTCCTGATGGAGATTTTGAACACCCTTCCAAATCTTTCCTTCCCTGGTCTAACAGCTCATTTTTCTTCACACCTCCTTGAAACACCTGGAAAGATTTTTCTATGTTGAAGATGCCACCTAACTGTTATCTTGGATTCCACAAACATTCTCCACTTCCCTCTGTTATATGGTTACACAGGTGCTGGAATAAATCCAAACCGCATGGACCTTCTTCGTGTGCAAGTCTAGAGACAGTGCGTGACAGTGGCTTAGTGAGCAACACATCTATCCTGTTCGCAACCAACATCCTCATACACACACAATCAAATGGGTCACCCTAAAATAAGTGTCAGGAGCTGGGACACTGGATGTTTTGTCTTCTCTACCCTTCCTGCCGTCCCGACTTGGATCGGCGAAAGCAGCCCAGACTGCAATCCGGACCCGAAACACCTTTGACGTGTGCGTTTCTGCACCAGACCATCAGCTGCGTGTAGCAGCTGTGCTATCGAGGGTAGCTGGCATTACTCTGCCATCCCACTAAGTAAACATGACATTTTGTGTTACGTCGGTTACCATGACTTACAAGATTTACGAGCCCAGTCACATCATGTCGATTAACGCAATGTATTTAATACCTGGGATCAATGGCCTCTAGAGTCGAGTCAGTTCAGGTGATTGGCAGTAACTAAGTGGTGTAACGTATGGCACTAACTGTGAGCGAAAGAAATTCTGACAAAATTCCACTTTAATTATTATTATTAATTTGAGAGAAACAGGCTTTTCCTCTTTCCTCCCCATCGACTCCCCCTGCCCAGTGCGACACACCAGATGTCACTGATTTACACTGGCATCTGTTCTATTATTACATTGGAAGTTTCCAAAATTGATTTTTAACCGCTTTTGTCACATTCGATCACATTCACTTGCATAAATGCCACACGTTTCCAGTGAATGTGTAGCATCACACGAGCATCCAGAGTTCCTTCGAAGCAGGATATTGAGTTGAAAGAAAACATGTTGACCATATCAATATTTCTTTTCTATTGTGATCTACCACATAACCTTTTTTTGCATCAACAACAACGTATATTGATATAGCATCAACAATGTAATAAAATGTCCTGTGGCCCTTTTAAAGGGAGTTATCAAGCAAAGTGAGACATATAGTCACATAAAACGATATCACGGCTGTTACGAGCTCAATGACTGGAGTGCTTATCGTACTCTGTCTTTATTAGGAATGAATGTAACATGGCTGCTTCCAGTCAGTGCCTCGTGGCAGAGGTCACCTGGTTATGGCAAGTCAAATAGGACCTTTAGAACATGATTGCTTTTCAATCCAAACAAGGGCAGATGGCCAAAAGCTTAGTCAAGAGGTAGATTTTTAAGGACCGTCTTGAAGGAAGAAAGAGAGTTAGTGAGAAGGAGGAGTTTATGGAAGGAATTCCAGAGCCTACAGCATATGGTACGATAGCCCGCCTAGCGAACAGAAGGGCACAGGAGGAAGACAAAAAGCAGGAAGCCATCGGCCAGTTGGCCTAACATCTGTCACAGGGCAAATGCTAGAATCCAGTGTTATGGGGATAATAGGAGAACATTTAGAAAATCATAATTCAATCAGGAGAGTCAAAATGGTTTTGTGAAAGAAAATTGTGTTTGACTAATTTATTAGCATTCTTTGAGGAAGCAAAAGCAGAGTGGATAAAAGGGGAACCTATAGTTGCCGGTGGTTCTAAACCCCTAACATCACTGTGGCTGTACCTACACCACATGGACTGCAGCTATTTAAGGAGGCGGCTCACCACCACCTTCTCAAGGGCCATTAGGGATGGGTAATAAATGCTGGCCCAGCCAGCGACACCCACATCCCATGAATGAATAAAATGAAACAAATGGGGTGCACTTGAATTTCCAAAAGACATTTGATAAGGTGCCACATCAAAGGTTGCTTCACAAAATAAGGGCGTGACATATTACCACGGATAAAGGATTGTTTAGCTAACAGGAAGCAGTGTATAGGGACAAATGGGTCTTTTTCGGGTTGGCAAGTATAACTAGTGAAGTGCCACAGGGATCAGTGCTGGGGCCTTAACTATTTACAATTTACATCAATGGCTTGAATAAAGCAACCAAATGTATGGGAGATAAATTTGCTGATGACGTAAAGTTAGGTAGAAAGTAAGCTGTCAAGAGGATAGAAAGAGGCTACCAAGGGATTTATAGGCTAAGTGAGAGAGCAAAAATTGGCAGATGGAGTATAATGTGGGGAAATGGGAACTCGCCCACCTTGGCAGGAAGAATTGAAAAGCAGCTTATTTTTTTAACTGGAGAGAGACTGCAGAACTCTACAGTACAGAGGGATCTGGGTGTCCTGGTACATGCTTCACAAAAAGTTACTATGCAGCTACAGCAAGCGAGTAGGAAGGCAGATGGAATATTAGCGTTTATTAGAAGGGGAATCGAATATAAAAGTAGGGAAGTATTGCTACAGCTGTACAGGGCCTTAGCGAGATCACATTTGGAACACTGCACAATTGAAAGGATATAATTTCATTAGAAGCAGTGCAGAGAAGATTCACTTGACTGATTATTGGAGGAAGGAGTTAGCTTATGGGGAAACATTGAGCGGGTTATGCCTATACCCATTGGATTTCAGAAGAATGAGGGGTGATCTTATTGAAATATATAAAGTCCTGAGAGGACTTGACAGGGTGGATGCTAAGAGGACATGGGGGAATCTAGAACTGGGGCATTGGGAGCTAGAAATTAGAGTTCTCCCATTTATCACTGGGACAAGGAGAATTTTTTTCTCTCATGGGGTCATTATACTGTGGATTTCTCTTCCCCAGAGAGCAGTGGAGGTTGGATCATCGATTATATCCTAGGCTGAGTTAGACAGATTTTTGATCAACAGCGGACTCAAGGGTTAAGGGGGACAGACAGGAAAGTGGAGTAGAGGTCACAATCAGATCAGCCTTATCAAGTGGCAGAGCAAGCTCAAGGGGTCGAATGGCCTACCCCTGTTGCTAATTCCTGTGTTCTTGTGGCACCTGGCAAGGATGTAATCCCAGCTGAACTGCTCAAGCTTGGAAAGTACTATTTATTGCCACAACGTTATAACCTTCTCCTTCTCTGCATGAAGGTAGGATTGGTTCCACAGGAGGGTGTATGATGCCAAATTCATTGCACTATACAAATACAAAGGCAGCAGTGGAATCTGCAACAACTACAGGGGCATCTGATTCCTAAGCCTCATGGGGATTGCTAGACCCAAACTGTGATGACTCCACAGAGCAGACAGGTTTCACCAAGAAACAACAAAAAATTATTACAGAGAGATTTACAGGTTCTTTCACGCTCGACCAGAACTCTCGTCAGGAAGTTCCACTCCCCGGAGATTGCCCGCGCTAAAGGCTCACTAGTCAGAGAGTCACATGACCCCCAATTGATAGAAGGGAGGGACTATACCTCCAGTTACCACATTTCCTACCCCTTTAGTTTTTTTACAATTTCAATTTACAGTAAAACATTTGAACAATCCAACAAATAGATATAAAATTTCAGGTGATTATAAATCAAGTCTCTGAGGTGCTCTTCTTATAAGGCTAGAGTGGTGTAGCCCTACCACTAGAGGTTCCTGAACAGGATCGACAGGATCTGGAACTGCAGTGTGAGACACATCACCAGAATGTGGCAGTTCAGGATTTGGCAACTCTTCAGAGACATTTAGCATGTCTATTCTAGGTCAATCAGACACCTCAGGAATTGACGTTTTGAAGTTTTGAAGAATAGGCGGGTCAGTTGATTGTTGGAATGTCTCTCTGGCACGAATATGATCTATGTGCTTTCGGACTTTTCTATCTCCCACTTGTACTTGGTAAGATAATGGACCAGTCTCTGAAACAATGGTTTCCGGAGCCCAGACAATCCTTCCAGAACACATTCTGTCAAGTTTGGAGGAACAGTACTCTCAGTCGCTTTGGGGGACTTCGTTGGTTTGGCATTTTGCTTTTTACACAGTGTCCACTGTGTTCTGCTAGATTTTGACATCTCAAAAATGGAACCTTTATTTCCAATTGTTCCACAATAGCTGCTTTTATTTTTCAATGACTCAGTGGTTCTCAGTATGTTTGAAGCATTCAGTGCTTTTTATTCAAGCTAATTTACATTTTCCAATCTTATTTCTGTATTTTCTTTCTCTGTCTGCAGCAGGGTTTAACCTTGTCCTTCACTTCACAGAATCACAGAATTTTAACGGCACAGAAGGAGGCCATTCGGCCCATCATGTCTGCACTGGCTCTCCAAATGAACATTATGACCTAGTGCCATTGCCCTGCCTTTTGGTCATAACCGTGCACATTGTTTCTTTTCAAATAATCATCTAATTCCCTCTTGAATGTTTCGACTGAACCTGCCTCCACCACACTTCCAGGCATTGCATTCCATACCCAAACCACTCGTTATGCGAAAAAGCTTTTTTTCACGTCACATTTGCTTCTTTTGAAAATCATTTTAAATCTGTGCCCTCTCGTTCTTGATCCTTTTTACAAGCGGGAACAGTTTCTCCCTATCTACTCTGTCCAGCCCCCTCATGATTTTGAACATCTCTGTCAAATCTCATCTTAGCCTTCTTCTCTCCAAGGAGAACAGTCCCAACCTCTCCAATCTATCCTCATAGCTGAAGATTCTCATCCCTGGGACCGTGTTTATAAACCTCTTCTACGCTCTCTCCAATGTGTTCACATCCTTCCTATAATATGCTACCCAGAACTGTACACAATATTCCAGGTGAGGTCTAACAAATGTCTTATATAAATTCAGCAGAGCCTCCTTGCTCTTGTACTCTATGCCCCTATTAATAAAGCCCAGGATACTACATGCTTTATTAACTGCTCTCTCCACCTGTCCTGCCACCTTCAATGATCTATGCACATATACACCCAAATCTTTCTGATCCTGCACCCCCTTCAAAATTTCACCCCTTATTTTATATCGTCTGTCCATGTTCTTCTTACCAAAATGCATCACCTCACACTTCCCCGCATCAAACTTCATCTGCCACCTATCTGCCCACTCCACCAACTTGTCTATGTCTTTTTGAATTTCTACACTGTCCTTCTCGCAGTTTACAATACTCCCAAGCTTCGTATCATCTGCAAACTTTGAAATTGTCACCTGCACTCCACGACCTAGATCATTAATATATATCAGGAAAAGCAAGGATACCGACCCCTGGGGAACTCTACTACAAACCTTCCCCCAGCCCGAAAAATATCCATTGATCATCACTCTCTGCTTCCTAGTTTTCAGTCAATTTTGTATCCACGTCGCTACTGCCCCTTTTGTTCCATGAGCTATAACTTTTCTCACAAGTCTGTTGTGTGGCATTGTATAAAATGCCTTTTGAAAGTCCATGTACACCACATCAACAGCATTACTCTCATCAATCTTTTCTGTTACTTCTTCAATAAACTCCAGCAAGTTAATTAAACACAATTTACCCTTTAGAAATCTATAACAAATCTGGCTCTTCCTTATCAAACCATCTTTTTCCATGTGACTACTTATTCTATCTCAAATAATTGTTTCTAGAATCTTTCCCACCACTGAAGTTAAACTGACTGGTCTGTAATTGCAGGGCTTATCCTTACAACCTTTTTGAACAAGGGCGTAATGTTTGCAATTCTCCAGTCCCGGTGCCTTGTCAACTTTAAGTACCGACAGTCTATTCAACACTTCCTTGTTATCAATTTTTAACCCTTCTAGTGAGTTTCCTCGTCTGTCACCATGGCCTGGGTAGCGTCCACCATCTTGGTAAAGATGGATGCAAAGTATTCATTTACTACCTCAATCATAGCCCCCTTGTCCATGTGTAAATTCCCTTTTAGGTCCCTAATTGGCCCTACTCCTACCACCCTTATACTATTTATATGCCCATAGAAGACTTTGGGATTTCCCTTTACGTTGGCTGTCAGTCTTTTCTCATAATCCCTCTTCCCTTCTCTAATATGCTTTTCTAGCTCTTCTCTGAACCTTTTGTATTCCTCTTGGATCTCAATGGCATTTTCTACCTGACACTTGTCATAAGCACACTTTTTCTTCTTTACCTTAATTTCTATCTCCTTTTTCATCCAGGGAGTTCTGGATTTGTTTGCCCCACCTTTCCCTTTCAATGGAATATGCCTTGACTGTGCCCGAACCAATTCTTTGTTGAAGGTAGCCCATTGTTCAGCTACAACTTTTCCCACCAACCTTTCCTTCTAGTCTATTTGGCCCATTGAAGTCAGCTCTCATCCAGTTAATTATTCTCACTCTGTATTGCCTATCATCCTTTTCTATCATCATTCTAGAACATACAATACAATGATCACTGTCTCCTAAATGTTCCCTGTAGTAATTATGGTTTAGTTAAATGTCGGACCATAGCTTTAAGAATAATCCTGTGTTGTAAGATCATATGATCTGGGTAAATCAATGTGTTAGCAGCACGGGGACCCTTGAGAGTGGGGAAGCTTCTTCTTTAGCTATGGAGCTTGATGCACACATGTAGTTGCTGCTGCTGTCTTGTAAGTAAAGTTAAATGTGTCCACCAAGAAAAGTTGTCTGGAAGATCATCTCTACAACATTCCCCCATTTGGTTTCACAGTTGGCCAGGTCTCTCTCCTGTGAATTCTTGGCTTACTTCATTGTGCTACTTGTGGCTTCATTATCCACTCGCACCTTGGAAAGTTCCATGACTTTTCCTTTCAAGGCCTCTTTTGTTTCATTCACCTGGTTCTTCAGTCCTTCAGTCTCTTCCTTGTATCTCTTAGCCTCCTCCTGGACTAATGAACATTGCTGAGTCTTCTCTGCCAACCGTTTCATCAGTTTGTTCAGAGGGACGTTCATCTTGCTTCTCTCCATAAATTTCCAGAGGAACAAACTTAGACCTGAGAGATCCTTGTGGCATGTGAAGGCTCTTCTGTTTTCCTGACTCACCCCGAGAACCCATCTTGTATTTTCTTAGAAGTTCTAGGATTCCATCTGATTTTAGGTGACCTATCTCAGACCAGTTGAGTTTGACATTCTGTAGCCAGTCTCAACCTAAAAGACGGGGTCCCTCTCCTTTCACTATTATTACAGGCAGCTGAGATGTCTGTCGCTTGTAAGAGACTGGGACTATGGCGATGCCCCTTACTTGAAAAGATTCTCCCATGTAAGTTCTTAATTTAGCGGTTATCCACTCCAGGTTTATTGGCTGTCTTCCTTCATTAAGGTACCTGAAAGTGTGCTTTCCCACCACTGTGGCCAAGGCACCCATGTCCATTTCCATTTTCAGTGGCTTCACATTAACTTGTATTGTCACAGTAATAGGTTCGGTCTTCACAGCAGTCACATTATATAAGGAGTAAACTTCAAGAGCACCAGCTTCAGCTGGTGTTGTACCCATTACTTCTATCATGTTTGCTGTTTTGCAAACTGCTTCAACTTTGTCTGGCATTGCCTAACTACATGACCTTTCTTATGACAGCAATGGCAATCTGCTTCTTTGAATTTACAGGTCTTCTCCTTCTTCTTCTTAGGCAGTCCCTCGGGGTCGAGGATGACTTACTTCCACACTAAAAATGAGTTCTCAGGTGACTGAAGAGTCCAGTGTGCGCCCTACAGTCTCTGTCACAGGTGGGGCAGATGGTGGTAGAGGGAAGGGGTGGGCGGGGTGCCCAGGTTGCCACATGCTCCTTCCGCTGTCCACGCTTGGCTTCAGCTAGCCCTTGGCGATGACGCTCGAGGTGTTCAGCTCCTTCCCGGATGCTTTTCCTCCATTTCGGGCAGTCTTGGGCCAGGGTTTCCCAGATGTCGGTGGCGATGTTGCACTTTTTCAAGGAGGCTTTGAAGGTGTTCTTGAAGCATTTCCTCTGCCCTCCTGGGGCTCGCCTGCCATGAGGAGGGCAGAGATTTACAGGTATCTGCTCTGTGGTCACCCCCCTATCTATAGCAAGGTTGTCTTAAAGTCGCTGTTGAAGCGTTTCTGCTAGACTTTTTAATGTTTCTTACAACTCACATTGAACCTTGCTTCGATTCTACAGGTCTGGTTTCTGGCCGTGCTTCGTAGCAGGGTCCCATCCAACATGAAGCATGGTACATTTTCCACGTGTTGCAAAGCCTGTGAGTCTCTCGCACTTTCCATGGTGAGGGAGATTTCTAGGGGGAGCATTAAATCGATGTTGACCTCAGTGAGTAAATGATGCTGAATGGCGTTATCCTGAACTCCACAAACTAATCAGCCCCACAGCAAATCATTTAATGTGTCCCCAAAACCACAGCGTTCTGTCAACTGCTTAAGGTTCGCTACATAGGTCAACTGTGGACATGGTCTCTGTATGCCAGCGACTTGGTAAGTGTAGCAAAACAGGGTATACACCTTTGTGTGTGCTCTGAAGAAGAGTCATACGGACTCGAAACATTAACTCTGTTTTCCTCTCCACAGATGCTGTCAGACCTGCTGAGTTTTTCCAGCATTTTCTGTTCTTATTTCAGATTTCCAGCATCCACAGTACTTTGCTTTTATTTTAGGGTATACACCTTTGCCTTACTTCTGTAGGTTTCAGTAAGTTATTCAACATCATCAGCAGAATAGGGCTCTACAGGGATTTTGGGGGAGATTGGCAGTCCACAAAAGCTCCTCAGTCTCATCCGTTCCATCCATGACAACACGCACTGCACTGTATAGTTTGAATGCTCCACTTTTGACAGTTTCAGAGTGAAGAATGGAGTGATACAGGCTGTGTACTAGCCCCCACACTGTTTGGCATCTTTTTCTCCATGCTCCTGATGGATGCAGATACGGAAGGAGTTTACTTGCACAATAGGTCAGACGACAAGGTCTACGATATAATCAAGACTGAAAGAGAAGACAAAAATCACATTGCGGCCAGATCAGGGAACTCCTGTACGCAGATGATGCTGCGCTAGTCGCCCACACAGCAACTCAGCTACAAAGACTCACGGACTGTCTCTCCATGCCTGTAACTTGTTCATCCTGACTATATGCTTCAATAAAACAGTGGCTGGAGGACAAGGTGTTGCATCTCTGCCCCTGATCACACTAAATCACACCCCACTGGAAGAGGTTGACAAATCCTGTACCTTGGCTCCATGATGAGAATCCATCCTTTGATGCAGAGCTCGATACATGCAAAGGGAAAGCAGCCACCACCTTTGACTGACTCACAAAATGTTCATCAAACAACATCAAGCTGATCCTTAGGACCAAGCTGATGGTTGAAATGGCCTGTGTTCTCAGCACTTCGTTGAATGGCTGTAAAACTTGGGTGACTTACAGCCGCCAGGAAAAAAAGCTCAATGACTTCCATCTTTGCAGCCTGTGGCATATTATGAGTGTATCCTGCCATGAATGAATGTGACAGACTGACCGCTCAAAAGCTGAGCTCCCAAGTTTGCTGGTGCTAATAAAACAAAGGCAGATTTGGTGGATCAGGCACATCTGCAGGATGGACGGAAGCCGCATTCCCAAGGACTGTCGGTATGGTGAGGTAGCCAGAGCCAGTTGGCCAGTGGGACGCTCGAGGGTCCTCTTCAAGATGCTTGCAAGCATGACATGAAGGCCCCAAACATTGGCTATTGTGCACGGGAGTCACTAGCTGGCGAAAGAGGGAAATGGCAGCGCCTCCTGTGAACTGGCATGAATTACCACGATTACCAGTGGCTACCGCAGCTTGGGGACAGGCATCAATGCCAAAAACAGCAACCCACAATGTCATGTGCCAACTTCATGTGCGGCGCTTGTGGCAGAATCTGTCTCTCAAGGATTGGCCTTCACAACCAATGAAGATACCCCACTTAAATGGATTGTTTGCAGAGTGTCCATCATCTCTTGTAAATGGAAGGATGCAACACAGTAGCCCAGGCAGCTGAAGGCACAGCCGCTAATGGTAGGGCAGTTAAAATTGGGGATGCTCAAGAAGCCAGAATTAAATGGATGTAGATATCTCTGAGAATTGTGGGGCTGGGGGAGATTACAGAGGCGGGGAGGGGAAAGGCCATGGAAGAATTTGAAAACAAGGATGAGAATTTTAAAATTAAGGCATTGCTTGCCCGAGAGCCAATATAGATCAGCGAGCACAGGGGTAATGGGGGAAATGGGCTTGTTATGATTAAGGACACGGGCAATTTTGTCAGAATTTCTTTTGCTCACAGTTCGTGTCTTACATTACACCATTTAGTTACTGCCAATCACCTGAATTAATTCAACTCTAGAGACCATCGATCCCAAGTATTAAATATGTTGCATTAATCGACATGATGTGACGGGGTTCATAAATTTTGTAAGGCATGGGAACCGATGGAACACAAAATGTCGTGTTTACTCAGAGTAATGCCAGCTTCCCTCGAAGACACAGCTGAATTTTAGATGACAAGTTTGCTGAGGGTAGAATGTGGGACACTAAACAGGAGAGTGTTGGAATAGTCAAGTCTAAAGGTGAGAAGGACAGGGATGAGGATGTGCTGAGGCAGGGGTAAAGTCAAATAATGTTATGAAGGTGGAAATAGTCGGTAGCTCAGGAATGCAGTTGGGAGCGGGGTCCAAAAAAAATGGCTCCACTCTTCCCAATATTTCTGCTCATCCAATAGTGGATGTCGGACAAGCAGTCTGATAATTTAGCAACAATGGAGGAGTCAAGAGAGTCGGTAGAGCTGCGTGTCATCAGCGTACATGTGGAAACTAACACTGTACTTTGAGGAGGTGTCGCCGAGGGGCAGCATGTGGATGAGAAGTAGGAGGGACCAGGGCTAGTTCTTTGGGGGCCACCAGAGATAATGATGCGGGAGCGGGAAGAGAGCTGTTGCAAGTGATATTCTGGCCAAGGTTAGATAGGGAAGAATGGAACCAAGCAAATGCAATGACAGAGGGGCATTGGAAAGGGACGGTGTGGTCTATCATGTGAGAATCACAGAATCACACAGTGCAGAAGAGGCCCTTCGGCCCATCGAGTCTGCACCGACACGTGAAAAGAAGGGATAGTTTACTTTTGTCACGGTCACATAGGATGTTGTTTGTGACTTTGATAAGAGCTGTTTCAATACTGTGGCAGGGATTCAAACATAGGCCAGAATTTTCTCGTCGATGTACGGGGGAGGGCTCCGCATGCCAACGTGTGGTGATGTCGGGTGAGCGTCCTGATGTCACCGTGCGCCATCGCGATATTTAGGTGGATAGGCACATGATGATCTCCGATGTGTGCCCGCCATTAACTAATGATCCACCTAAGGCCCTTGAGGTAGCAATTGTTTGGAATTTTCAGGGCCCGTGCGATCTTCAGGTTGTCACACGGACGCAACGGGCAGGGGGGGTAGGCCACATTTGTATAAACCTCATCCACGGGCGGGATAAGAGGGGTCAGTGGGGTCGCGAGTGTTATTTGTCAAACATTTAATTGTTAAAGTTACTGATACTTGCCTATGTGAGCAGGAATACTTCAAAACTATTCACAGTTTCTTGGACAGGAGTAATAGGCTTCAGGTCAGGTCTCTTGAGTAAACATCATTTCTGGGGCCTTGCAGGCTTCAGGAAATCTCCCCTTAGCCTGGGAATGGGAGTTGTGCTCCCCACTGGAGGCACCTCATCTGAGGAGGAAGGGAGGGCCAGAAGGGGGAGGAGGCCAGCAGTGCACATTCAGCCTCCAGGGGAGCCACCTTTGGGAGGACAGGCACAGGCACAACAGGAAGTCCAAGGCAGAAAGGGCCGCAGAAGACGCCACTATCCTGCTGCCAGGGTATACAGGCGGCGAAGCAGCTACCTCAATATGTCTGAGGTGCAGTGCTGAAGGAGGCTCTGTCTCTTAAGGGAGACAGTCACCTCCATCTGTCAGATGATAGGCCCTGAGATTAGTGCAAACTGTGTGGGTGGACACCCCATGCCAGTGGCTCTGAATGTCACACTGCCCTCAACTTCTATGCCTCTGGCTCCTTCCAGAGCTCGGTGGGTGATCTTTGCATTGTCCCCCAATCAGCTGTCCACACTTGTGTCGAGCAGGTGACAGATGCTCTGTTCGGGCGTGCATTGACCTTCATCCACCACTGTTGGGACCAGGCCAGCCAGACAGAGCGAGTCAGAGGCTTCACGGCCATTGCAGGCTTCCCCCGTGTCCAGGGTGCTATAGACTGCACACATGTGGCCATCAAGGCGCCAGCAAGTGAGCCCGGTGCCTTCATCAACAGGAAGGGCTTCCACTCCATGAACGTGCAGATCGTGTGTGACCACAAGATGCAGATTCTACAAGTCTGCGCATGGTACCCAGGCAGCTCCCACGACGCCTACATCCTCAGACACTCCCAGGTGCCGAGGCTCTTCAGTGCTCTGGCTCGACTGGATGGGTGGCTGCTGGGTGACAAGGGCTATCCCCTCAGAAGGTGGCTCATGACACCTCTCCGCCATCTAAGAACAGCGGTACAATAGGAGCCACGCCTCCACAAGGGCTGTGATGAAGAGAACCATTGGTCTTCTCAAGATGTGCTTCTGATGCCTGGACTGTTTCAGGAGGTGCACTCAAATACCCCCCAGATTGTGTGTCACTGATAGTGGTTGTGTGCTGCACTCTCCACAATCTGGCGCAGTAAAGGGGTGACGCAGTGGATGAAGAAGATGTAGACGTAGTTGCTCCGGCTGCACACGATGAGTCCAGCAGTGAGTCCGAGGATGAGCATGCCCAGGGGAATGCTGAGGGGGGTAGATGCTGATCCGGGCATACTCCAGGGAGGCAGGGACACCCGGGATGCTTTAATCCAAAGAACCTTCAGCTAGCACACCACATATGGACCTTTAAAACAAGCCAGGGCTGCAGGCTCCATACTTGATACCTGAATGCAAATTCTGTCTGGGTAGGAACATTAACTAAGGGCCTTGTCAATGAAGCTCAATGTGACACAACCCAGTCATAACATCATGGACTCCTGTCCACCTGCAGAAGTTACGAGACACCCTGAGCCATGCTCACATGTCAAAATTTAATGGTTTTACAAAATGAACTACAAAAAAAAATAATTACGAAGGTGTTACACATCACACCAAGTGGTCATGAACTAATAGTGGGGCAACATAAAACCACCAGTGAGAAACCCGTGGTGTGCCTAAGGTGCCTTAAGTTTACATTTCCAGGTGCTACATCTAGGTGCTCCCCCTTCGCTGGCACAGGCATCTGAGACAGCCTGCTCACTCTGCTGTCCTGTTGGCCCCGATGACCTTGGTGGACGTCCTCTGGCCCGCGGAACCATTGATGGCCCCGCCTGGGAGGGAGCGGCCAGTTCCACAGCTGGCATCTCCCCAGTCACTGCAGCCTCATCGGATGCTATGGTCACTGGCAGAGAGGCAGAGGAACTGCTGCCCTCATCCGGAGCGCCCTGAGAGGTGCCCGCAGAGACGGCAGGCAGCTGCTGCGCCGATGTGAGGTCACTTTGGACCTCCCTGCTCACTATTGATGGATGGGCACAGAACTGGGATACTGGGTGCCCAAACCATCTCCCACACTGGCGCTGACCAGCTGAGGTCAATGCCGTTATGAGGGCTTGCAGGTCCGAGCGCATCCCCAGGAGGCTCTGATTGGTCTCCTGGAGGAGCCTCTCCACGAGAGTCGCCACTCTCTCCATGGAGGAAGCATGGCGCTCAGACATGAGGCTCATTGCATCGGTGATTACTCCGCGTGGACTCCTCCAGCATGGAGACCATGTCACGCATGTATCTCCGCCAGATCCTCCCACATACCCTGCTGCACTTCCAGCATCTGCTGCCTCATGGACGACACCAGAGGCACATCATCAGCCACCAACCGAGCATGTACCTGGTCCCCAGCAGTCCTCCGACTGTCGGCACCTTGAGCACTCTCTGTCTCTGCCCGTACCTCCAGTGGCTGTGAACTGCCCTCACCGCTGTGCCCTGGGATACTAGCCGATGATTTAATTCCCACCGAGGTGCTAGTATCTGCGTTGGTGCCTGCCTGGTAGAGATGGTGTGACGCTGGTGAATCCAATTGTTCAGGGGCCTCAGGTGTGAGATGCCTCCTCCTCCCGGCCCTGCTCCGATGATGCTGAAAGGAAGATCAAGGACATTTGCTTAGTTAAAGTGGAAACAATGTCAATGTGCATGCCTGTCCCCCAGATTGTTATGCGCTCATCCTTCCACAATCAATGGTCAACCTAGGTTCAATCACTGAGCATTCAGCAGTGCCATGGCTACTGGGACACACATGGTGACCTCAGTGCTCGGAAATCATACCTCCCTGTGGCACCCTAGCCTCACCCAGCCCTGGAGGGTGCATGGTGCCACTCCAGATCCATCGCCTCCTGCTCGTATCTAGTCACGATGGCCAACTGGGCCTGGCCTTCGCCAGTCCGCATCTGCTCGGTGGCAGTGTGTGCAGTCTTCTCCTGAAAAGGAGAGAAGAGCATTGATTAGTCCGCCTTGTACCTGGATTCCCATCGCATCCCTGCCAACCCAACCAGAGTGGGACATTGCAGGTCTCTAGTTCTTCATTACCCCACAGCTGCCGCACACTCACACAAAGAAGCCAGGGCTGACCCCACCTTGCCCACATGCTGCCTCCATCATGTTTGGCAGCACATGGTCTAACCTTGCAAAGCAAGGAGGCACAAGCACATGGAATGCCAAGGGCAGCAGATGGATTGGTGCCCCACCACCTGGAAGCACCCCTTCCAGCACATTAGCATCCTGACTTTGACATGTTTCGCAGTTCCAGCACTGTGCCTAGGTGCAGATCCTTGAGCTTTTCCCCAAAACAGTACTCTGGGTGTCAGTGTCACACATGCTGCGGGTGCAGAACCCATCTCATCAGAGCTCGATCATGCTTTCCGTGGTCCACCATATCCTTTCAGGTCTGCGTCCCCTGGATTTAAAGCATCAAAGGTGGAGGTGAGCGTGTGCTTGAGTAAATCAGTAGCTGCCGCTGTGGTGAACAGAGGGTGGAAGGCCAGACCAGCTGTGCATTGAGGTTTTCAAAGTTGATGCTTCATTCCCTTCGATTTGTTTGACCACTTTCCTTTGTTAGCTATAAAAATATTGGGGAGAAAAAGTGGGGGGTGGAATAAAATGTCTTTTATTGGGAGGACAGGGAGGGCATGTGGAGAAACAGCCAGGAAGAGCTTCCAATAGGAGTTGGTAATCCTTCCCCAAATCCAGCTCCTGGCTGTTGGCTGTGCTGAGCAAAGTGCGCTTGGCCAGGGTTTTCCGGCCCTGTGGTGGTGGGACCCACCGCAGGAGATTCGGCGGCCCAGCCAAAAGTCCGTTGACTTTCGGCAGCACCGGACGATCCCGGCAGCAGGTGGGGGCGGAAAATCCCGCCCCTAGATTCCCAGCGCCGGTGAATCCAAGTTAAAATCTAAAATCTTATGCAGCAAGTTCCTCTGCGTTAAGGGTAGTGGTTAAAAAAATTGCCCCCTTTCCCCTATTGTCTGCTTACGGCCAAAAAAAATGCACGGTTGATATCTAGATTTAAGATCACAGCTTTTAGAATTTCCCTCTGGAATAAATGTTGCTTTGAGAATAAAGCTCTTGGGATGAGTTTGCAAAGAGCTAGAGTGGAGATGCAGATACATTTTTAAATGCAGCTTGTTATGAGCTGCAAATACACGGCCTGATAGGGCGGGTGATAACAGATTCAATAATAACTTTGAGGCAGAGTAAATCTGGTTTTGTGGCAGAGGCACTACGTTTGACAAATCTATTAGAACCTTTTGAGATTGTAGCTATTAGACTAGATAAAGGGAACCAGTGGATGCAGAATATTTTGATTTTCAAAAAACCTTTAATAAAATGTCTCACGCAAGTTTATTACGCAAGGCTAAGGTTGGAGATATTATACTAGCATGAAAAGAGGATTGGTTAAAGGTAAGGAAACGGAAAGCAAGAATAAATGGACCTTTTTCAGGCTGGCAGGTTGTTAATAATGGGGTGTTGCATGGATCGGTGCTCAGCTGCTTACCATTTATATTAATGGTTCAGATGACCAAGCGTAACATATCCAAGTTTGTTAATGGTACAAAGTTAGGTGAGGAAGTAAACTGTGAGGGAGACACAAAGCGGGTGGAATTTAATCCAGGGGACAGGGTTCTCACCCACTAGAGCCTGGAGTTGCTGTCTTTGGGGAAGGCCCACCATATTAAGTGTCAATCAGGCACTTAAGTGGCAGGCCTTCCCTCGGGTCAAGGAACCCAATCAGAAATGGGCAGCAGTCCATTGCAGGCAGCGCTAGCGGGAGCAATAGCAGCTGCTGGTAATGCACCCACCAGAGGCTCAGGATCAACGAGGAGCCCAGGCCACAGGTGAGTGTGGGTGGGACAAGGGTCATGGCGTGGGGGGTGCAGGAGGGGTCAGCAACCCCCCCTCCACTGATTCTGGATCCCTCGTTCAGGCACTAAGAGCATGACAATGAGGGACGCCCCCCTGGTAGCCCACCAGCAAATCCAACAAGCCCTTCGATAGCTCAGCTGGTAGAGCGGAGGACTGTACATGACTGTAAAACTGGCATCCTCAGGTTGCTGGTTCAATTCAAGCCCCTGGCCCTGGCCAGGGTGACCACCAACAAGTCCAGGCAGCGGGCAACTGAGGGGGTCATCCGGCCCGACTGCCTGCCCCTCTTCCATGGCTATGTCCGCAGCCGGGTATCCCCGGAGAGGGAGCACGCGGTATCCACCGGCACAATCGATGCCTTCCATGCTCAGTGAGCAACGCGGGAACTGTGGTGCTTTATAGCATATAAGCACCTTTAATCACACTTTGGCTTAATGTTTGTAAGTTTCCTTTAACATTTAGCCTTCAGTTCACAGTGTCCCTTTAAGGGGCTGCATCTTGTTTTGCCCCTTGTGTTTTTCCCTAATTTAGTTTAATTGGTTTATTCAAAAGAAAATAAAACACAGCAGTGTTTTGCTTTCAGATCTCCAGTTGGCAAATCACCTGCCTACCACTGGCAGAATAGCTGGGAAGATGAAGCACTAAACTGAACATGAATTTTTAAAACAAAAACAGAATTACCTGGAAAAACTCAGCAGGCCTGGCAGCATCAGATGGAGAAGAAAACAGTTGACGTTTCGAGTCCTCACGACCCTTCAACAGAACTGAAGTATAGTTAGGAGAGGGGTGAAATATAAGCTGGTTTAAGGTGGGGGGCGGGGGGAGAGAGAAGTTGAGGGTGGGGTGGTTGTGGGGACAAGCAAGCAGTGATAGGAGCAGATAATCAAAAGATGTCACAGACAAAAGGATCAAAGAGGTGTTGAAGGTGGTGATATTATCTAAGAAAAGTGCTAATTAAGAATGGATGGCAGGACACTCAAGGTACAGCTCTAGTGGGGTGGGGTGGAAAGACTAACAAGGTATCAGTTGTAGATTTAAAAATAATGGAAATAGGTGGGAGAAGAAGAATCTACATAAATTATTGAAAAAAAACAAAAGGGAGGGGGAAGAAACGGGGTGGGGATGGGGGGAGGGGGAGTTTAAGATCTAAAGTTGTTGAATTCAATATTCAGCCCGGAAGGCTGTAAAGTGCCTAGTCGGAAGATGAGGTGCTGTTCCTCCAGTTTGCGTTGGGCTTCACTGGAACAATGCAGCAAGCCAAGGACAGACATGTGGGCAAGAGAGCAGGGTGGAGTGTTAAAATGGCAAGCGGCAGGGAGGTTTGGGTCTTTCTTGCGGACAGACCGCAGGTGTTCTGCAAAGTGGTCGCCCAGTTTGCGCTTGGTCTCTCCAATGTAGAGGAGACCGCATTGGGAGCAACGAATGCAGTAGACTAAGTTAGGGGAAATGCAAGTGAAATGCTGCTTCACTTGAAAGGAGTGTTTCAGCCCTTGGACGGTGAGGAGAGAGTAAGTGAAGGGGCAGGTGTTGCATCTTCTGCGTGGGCATGGGGAGGTGCTATAGGTGGGGGTTGAGGAGTAGGGGGTGATGGAGGAGTGGACCAGGGTGTCCCGGAGGGAACGATCCCTACGGAATGCCGCCGGGGGGGGGGTGAAAGGAAGATGTGTTTGGTGGTGGCATCATGCTGGAGTTGGCGGAAATGGCGGAGGATGATCCTTTGAATGCGAAGGCTGGTGGGGTGATAAGTGAGGACAAGGGGGACCCTATCATGTTTCTGGGAGGGAGGAGAAGGCATGACGGCGGATGCGCGGGATATGGGCCGGACACGGTTGAGGGCCCTGTCAATGACCGTGGGTGGAAAACCTCGGTTAAGGAAGAAGGAGGACATGTCAGAGGAGCTGTTTTTGAAGGTAGCGTCATCAGAACAGATGCGATGGAGGGGAAGGAACTGAGAGAATGCGATGGAGTCCTTACAGGAAGCGGGGTGTGAGGAGCTGTAGTCGAGGTAGCTGTGGGAGTCGGTAGGCTTGTAATGGATATTGGTGGACAGTCTATCATCAGAAATTGAGACAGAGAGGTCAAGGAAGGGAAGAGAAGTGTCAGAGATGGACCATATGAAAATGATGGAGGGGTGGCGATTGGAAGCAAAATTAATAAATTTTTCCAGGTCCCGACGAGAGCATGAAGCAGCACCGAAGTAATCATCGATGTACCGGAGAAAGAGTTGTGGGAGGGGGCCGGAGTAGGACTGGAACAAGGAATGTTCCACATACCCCATAAAGAGACAGGCATAGCTAGGGCCCATGCGGGTACCCATAGCCACACCTTTTATCTGGAGGAAGTGAGAGGCGTTAAAGGAGAAATTGTTCAGTGTGAGAACAAGTTCAGCCAGATGGAGGAGAGTAATGGTGGATGGGGATTGTTCGGGCCTCTGTTCAAGGAAGAAGCTAAGGGCCCTCAGACCATCCTGGTGGGGGATGGAGGTGTAGAGGGATTGGACATCCATGGTGAAGAGGAAGCAGTTGGAGCCAGGGAACTGGAAATTGTTGATGTGACGTCAGGTGTCAGAGGAATCACGGATGTAGGTGGGAAGGGACTGGACAAGGGGAGAGAGAAGGGAGTCAAGATAACGAGAAATGGGTTCCATGGGGCAGGAACAGGCTGACACGATCGGTCTGCCAGGACAGTTCTGTTTGTGGATTTTGGGTAGGATGTAGAAGTGGGCCGTCCGATGTTGGGCGACTATCAGGTTGGAAGCTGTGGGAGGAAGATCTCCAGAGGAGATGAGGTCAGTGACAGTCCTGGAAACAATGGCTTGATGTTCTGTGGTGGGGTCATGGTCCAGGGAGAGGTAGGAGGAAGTGTCTGCGAGTTGACGCTCAGCCTCCGCGAGGTAGAGGTCAGTGCGCCAGACAACAACAGCACCACCCTTGTCAGCAGGTTTGATGACAATGTTGGGGTTGGACCTTAGAGAACGGAGTGCAGTAAGTTCAGAGAGAGACAGATTAGAATGGGTGAGAGGAGTAGAGAAATTGAGATGGCTAATGTCATGCCGACAGTTCTCAATGAAAAGATCAAGAGATGGTAAGAATCCAGAGGGAGTGGTCCAGGTGGAGGGAGAACACCTATTTCCATTATTTTTAAATCTACAACTAATACCTTGTTAGTCTTTCCACCCCACCCCCACTAGAGCTGTACCTTGAGTGTCCTGCCATCCATTCTTAATTAGCACTTTTCTTAGATAATATCACCACCTTCAACACCTCTTTGATCCTTTTGTCTGTGACATCTTTTGATTATCTGCTCCTATCACTGCTTGCTTGTCCCCACAACCGCCCCACCCTCAACTTCCCTCTCCCCCCGCCCCCCACCTTAAACCAGCTTATATTTCACCTCTTGCCTAACTATACTCAGTTCTGTTGAAGGGTCATGAGGACCTGAAACATCGACTCTTTTCTTCTCCACCGATGCTGCCAGACCTGCTGAGTTTTTCCAGATAATTCTGATTTTGTTTTGGATTTCCAGCATCCGCAGTAGCTTTTTGTTTTTATCTATGAATTTTTAAAATATGTTTATTCCTTCATGGGATGTAGGCATCACTGGCAAGGCCAACATTTGTTACCCATCCGAATTGCCCTTGAACTGAATGGCTTGCTAGATCATTTCAGAGGGCCATTAAGAGTCAACCACTTTGCTGTGAGTCTGGAGTCACATGTAGGCCAGGCCAGGAAAGGACGGCAGATTTCCTTCCCTAAAGGGCATCAGTGAACCAGATGGGTTTTTATGACAATTGATGATAGTTTCATAGTCATCATTACTGAAGCTAGCAATTCCAGATTTCTTAATTGAATTTAAACTCCACCAGCTACCACGGTGGGATTTGAACCTTTATCCCCAGAACATTAGCCTGGGCCTCTGGGCCTCTAGTGACATTACCACCACGCTATTTAAGGGCTGAAATTGGTTGTAGGGCAGGAACACCATCCCAGAGGCTTCCCACTCTGGACTTAATCAGGACAGAGGCGGGAAGGTGACCTGTTCCCACCCAGCGCCCGCCCACCTGATTAAATGCCACCCAGCCTCTAAACCGATCTCCGGGCAGGGCATTAAATTCCACCCAGAGTCAACAAAGGAATATAGACAGGTTAAGTGGTTGGGCAACAGATGGCAGATGAGAAAATGTGAGGTTTTTCACTTTGGTAGGAAGAATGAAAGAAACAAAATACGTTTTAATTGGTGAGACACTATTAATTGTCATTACCCAGAGAGATTTGGGGGTTCTTGTACACGATCACACAAAGGCCAGGATTTTTCTCATCTGCGGCGGGAATCATCACAGGCAGAACGGAGAATTTGGTGGAGCAGGCTGAAGGTCCATTGACTCTGGGCGGGAATTTCCAGTCCCACAGAAGGCGGGTCCGAAAAATCCCAGCCAAAGTTAACGTGCAGATACAGCAAGCAAATGGTATGTTGGTCTTTATTGTAAAGGGGTTGGATTATAAGAGTAAGGAAGTCTTGCTGCAATTGTAAAGGACTTTGGTGGGACCACATGTGGGGTACTGTATATGATTCTGGTCTTTGTGTCTAAGGAAGGATATTCTTGTCTTAGGGTGCAACAAAGGTTCACATGTCTGCTCCCTGTGATGAGAGGGTTGGCCTATTAGGATACTTTGTATAGAATGGGCCTATACTCTCTAGAGTTTAGAAGAATGATTTTGAAGCATATAAAATTCTAAGAGGACTAGAGAGGATTGATGCTGAGAGGCTGTTGCCCCGAGCTGGAGAGCCGACAGCAAAGGGGCATATTTTCACAATAAGGGGTCGCCCATTTCAGACTGAGACAAGGAGCAATTTCTTAACTTAGGGTGTCATGAATAGTTGGAATTCTCTATCTCAGCGGACGGGGATGCTCCATCATTGCATATATTCAAGGCTGAGACTGATAGATTTTTGGTCTCTAAGGGCTATGGAGATTGGGCGGGAAAGTGGAGTTGAGGTTGATGATCAGTATTGATCCTATTGAACGGTGGAGCAGGCTGAAGGAGCTGTGCGGTCTACTCCTGACCCTATTTCTTGCACTCTTATATTTGAAAAGGGAGTTAGCAAATACATGGAATATAATTTGAAGGCCGATGGCAAAAGTGCAGTGGAATGGGACTAATTGGATAATACTTTGAAAGAGCCAGCACAGGGACAATGGGATAAATGGCCTCCTTCTGTGCTGTATCATTCTATAGATTCAAACATCTTTCTTGATCTAATATGAACCCAAAGACATACTTAATTCCATAGGTCAGTGATTCCAGCTGGAGGTATATTTGTGTGAGCTATACCATACACTCAGGGATGTGGGAATTGTGACTTTTGATTGGAAACATGCAAATACCACTCACTGCAGAAGGGAGGCAGAGAAAACCAGGAAATTACAGACCCCTCTGTTCAAAATCAGTTTTGAGTGAGTTACTGAAATCTATCATCAGACTGAGTGTGGAGTTGGAGAGATGGAAACTATTCTCTCTCGCTCCTGACTTGGAGATGATGGGGTGGCTTTGCGGAGTCAGATGGCGAGTTACTCAACATAGAATACCTAGCCTCTGACCTGCCCTTGTAGCCATGGCCTTTGTGCGGTTAATCGATGTGAGTTTTCTTATAAATGGCAGCCCCAGGGTATTGACGGTGGGGACTTGGTAATGGTAATGCTGTTTAATGTCAAGTGGCGATGGTTAGATTCTCTCCTGCTGGAGAAGGTCATTGCCTATCACTTGTGTAGGCCTACAGCCGGCAATCACTAATTTTTCTAATTTCATTTCTACTTCACTTGTGACTTTTAAGTAAACCTTTATTGCATCTTATTTTGTAGACATTGATTTAAATCTAGGTGTGATTGTGCTTTGATTAGTAATCAATTATATAATCAGTAATATTATTAGCTGTAGACTTCAACCTTTTCCCAAGGACTTTCCTTGCACGTCATGTTCACAGCTGTTGTTTTGACTGAATATTGTCTTTTTTTTTCTAGATGCACCACTGCAAAACAAAATTGTTTTTACTTTCTTTAAAGAGAGGAATTGTTCTTACTGTATTGACCCCGATGACCCTTGAATTACAAGCCAGGACAATGAATGGCTTTAGATTTGGGGTGGTCAACAAGATAGGATTTGACTGATAAACAGTATGCATGTGAGGAACATCATCAAAGATGCCTAAACAGCCTGAGTCTTGTGAAGCCTGCAGACTTTGTAAAGTCTGTGAGAAAGGTTGATGAAGATTCATGGTTGTTCAGGCCTGTATTTTGGGAAAGTCTGAGCAAGGTCTCAAATGACTGGAATAGAGCCAGAAATTTGGCTTAAATGGACATTGCTTCTAGGATTCACTGCTCCAGCCAGAGTGGATTAGCCAACCACTGAAGATTATGGAAAAGGGACATCGGAGTGACTGATCGAAAAGTCCTCCCCCGAGTAAGGTTATTCAAAGACTTGATAATGTATGTGCCAAGGGGGAATTTTACCAAGTTAGGGCACTGTCATGGGACAGACCAGTTTGGGGTTATTGTTTGTGCTTTCAAAAAATTATCTTTCTTCTTCTCTTCTGACATATACATATGTACAAAGTGCTTACTCCTTTCAATAAAGTTATCTTTCCTTCTTTCTTCTTACTTTCTTTTTATATTATCAGTTATAATTGTTATATCATTATTATTAGAATTACCATGATTCAATATTCAATAAAATTTGTGTTTTAACACATTATCTCGCATTGTCACTCATTCCTGTTGTGTCCGGAGTATGGCTCCAAACCGAAGTGTAACTCTGCAATGGGCTCTCACACCCTTACACCTGGTTGGCATGAATGTTACTTGCCATTTGTCAGCCCAAGCCTGAATGTTGTCCAGGTCTTGCTGCATATGGACACGGACTGCTTCAGCATCTGAGAAGTTGGAAATGGTACTGAACACTGTGCAGTCATCAGTGAACATCCTCACTTCTGACTTTATGATGGAAGGGAGGTCATTGATGAAACAGATGAAGATGGCTGGTCCGAAGACACTCCCCTGAGGAACTCCTGCAGCAATGTCCTGGGGCAAAGATGATTGGCCTCCAACACCCATTGGCTAGCCCTGCTGGTTACAACCTCAAAAATCTCTCTAAAAAAATTGTCAAAAATAATTTCCCTTTCATAAATCTGTGTTGACTCTGCCCAATCATTTTATGATTTTCAGTGCTTCTTTCCAGAATATTTGAATGCTGCCGCAATATAGATGAAAGGGGCAAAAATTTTTAACCCACAACTTAGTACTTGACTTGAATCCAATATTTCCAGTGTACTGACACTCCCGGAGTCATGTACAAGATGCTCTGTGAAACACAGGGACACTTAACCTTACGATCTTCCGACACAGAAGCACCACTGCGCCAAACTCCACTGCAAGGCCAAGGTACAGTGTTGGACCTTGGAAAATTCCAACCTGAGGTTACAGTAGGGGAGACTAGAGAAGTTTAGATGGTTCTCTTGAGAGCAGAGAATGCTATGGGGCGATTTAAAAGAGATATGAAAAAGTATGAATGGTTTTGATAAAAATAAAGGGAGACACTGGGCTGTATTTTACATTTCGCCGCTGGGTGTGGTTTGGGTTGGGGGGCAACTAAAATAGGGCAGGTGCCTACCCTACCAGCCCCGAGCTCACCTCCATACTATGACAGGCAGGGGCCAAATTGGCAGCCCACCCACCATATTCAAACAAGTTATCAAGAGTCATTAGGCTTGTTACCAAGCCAGTTGACCCTGGTACACTGCCCATGCCATAAAGCCTTTGGTGTGGGCAGTTGGGTGGGACTGGGCAGCCTGATTCTTTTTTAAAAAGTTCTTCAAAGGGCGGGAAGGAAGGAGGGGTTCGCTCTCCAGGAGCTGCCCTTTACTGATTGTGTGATGGTACAATGGTACAATTTCAGCTTGTTATGGACAAAGGAATAGACAAGTTGCAAAAAAATGTTTTGGATTGGGGGAGAGCGGATTTTAGTAAAATAAGGCAGGATCTGGCCAAGGTAGACTGGGACCAGCTACTTGTGGGGAAATCTACAGAGGAGCAGTGGGGGGCGCTCAAAAAGGAAATGGGGAGGGGACAGGCTCAACATGTTCCCTCGAGGGTGATAGGAAGGAGTAACAAGCCCAGAGAACCATGGATGACCAGAGATATTCAGGATACGATGAGAAGGAAAAGAGAGGCTTTTAGCAGGTACAAGGGAAGCAAATCAGCGGAGGCATTAGTGGAGTACAGAAAGTGCAGGGTGGAGCTTAAGAAAGCAATTAGGAGAGCAAAGAGGGGATATGAGAAAGCTCTGGCTGGTAAAAGTAGGGAAAATCCCAAGATATTCTATAAGTATATCAATAGGAAGAGGATAACCAGGGAAATAGTAAGACCCATTAGGGACCAAGGGGGAAATCTATGGGTGGAACCAGAGGGCATCAGCAGAGTGTTGAACAAATACTTCACATCCGTCTTCACCCAAGAGAATGAGGATGAAGGTATCGAACTCGGGGAAAGAGACTGCGAGGTTCTTGAGCAAATTGATATAGGGGGAGTGACAAGGTATTGGAGGTGTTGGCAGGCTTAAAAGTGGACAAATATCCAGGTCCGGATGATTTGTGTCCCAGACTGCTGAGGGAGGCAAGGGAGGAGATCGTAGGGGCTCTGGCCCAAATTCTTAATTCTTTTCTGGCCACGGGGGAGGTGCCAGAGGACTGGAGAACATCTAAGGTGGTTCCGCTATTTAAGAAGGCTTGTAGAGATAAGCCAGGGAACTACAGACCAGTGAGTCTCATGTCTGTGGTAGGGAAACTATTGGAGAAAATTCTGGAGGAAAGAATCTATCTCCACTTGGAGAGGCAAGATTTGATCAGGGATAGTCAGCATGGCTTTGTCAGAGGGAGGTCATGCCTAACAAATTTGATTGAATTTTTTGAGGAGGTGACCAGGTGTGTAGATGAGGGCAGTGTAGTTGATGTAGTTTATATGGATTTCAGCAAAGCCTTTGACAAGGTCTCACATGGGAGACTTATAAAGAAGGCAAATGCACATGGGATACAGGGTAATTTGATAAGGTGGACTCAAAATTGGCTTAGTTGTAGGAAACAGAGGGTGATGACAGAAGGATGCTTTAGTGACTGGAGGCCCGTGCTCAGTGGCGTACCACAGGGATCTGTGCTGGGTCCCCTATTATTCGTCATTTATATAAACGACATAGATGGCTATGTGGAGGGTAGCATTAGTAAGTTTACGGATGACACAAAGATTGGCCGGGTGGTTAACAGTGAGGTTGAGTGTCTTGGGCTACAGGAAGATATAGACGGGATGGTCAAATAGGTAGATAAGTGGCAGATGGAATTTAATCCTGAAAAGTGTGAGGTGATACACTTTGGAAGGAGTAATTTGACAAGGAAGTATTCAATGAACGGCATGACACTAGGAAGTTCTGAGGAACAAAGAGACCTTGGCGTCTGTGTCCATAGATCTCTGAAGGCGGAGGGGCATGTTAATGGGCTGTGAAAAAGGCATTTGGGACACTTGCCTTTATCAATCGAGGCATAGATTATAAAAGTAGGGAGGTCATGTTGGAGTTGTATAGTGAGGCCTTGGTCTCTTGGTGAGGCCACAGCTGGAGTACAATGTGCAGTTCTGGTCGCCACATTATAGGAAGGATGTGATTGCACTGGAGGAGGTGCAGAGGAGATTCATCAGGGTGTTGCCTGGGATTAAACATTTAAGTTGTGAAGAGTGGTTGGATAGACTTAGGTTGTTTTCGTTGGAGCAGAGAAGACTGAGGGGTGACCTGATTGAGGCATACAAGATTATGAGGGGCATGGATAGGGTGGATAGGGAGCAGCTATTCCCCTTAGTTGAGGGTCAGTCATGAGGGGACACAAGTTGAAGGTGAGGGGCAGGAGGTTTGGTGGGGGATGTGAGGAAAACCGTTTTACCCAGAGGGTGGTGATGGTCTGGAATGCACTTCCTGGGATGGTGGTGGAGGTGGGTTGCCTCACATCCTTTAAAAAGTACCTGGATGAGCACTCGGCACGTCATAACATTCAAGGCTATGGGCCAAGTGCTGGTAAATGGGGTTAGGTAGGTAGGTCAGGTGTTTCTCACGTGTCGGTGCAGAATCGATGGGCCGAATGGCCTCTTCTGCACTGTGTGATTCTGTGATTCTGATTCTGTGATTCTGTGGTGCCCCCCCAACTTAGATTGAACCCTCTCCCTTCCCACCCACCTGCAACCTTAAACCCACCCCCTCCTCACCCATTCCTCGCTGCCTCCTCCCTGACCTGCCCAAACACTGCCCCAAACCCCGGACTTAGTTGCACCATGGATCCATGGGCCTTCTTCGTTCTTCTCTTGCAGGTTGGCTCCACGCCAAATTTGCTTCCATCATTGGGCGGGGGTGTGGCAAGCCGTCCGCGCCCCTGTATTATTCAGCCCACTGTTTCCACTGGTGGGTGGGTGGGTCAGTAGCCAGACGACACAGCTTTAAGGTATGTGTCAAAAAAAACAGGGGAGAGGAGGAATATATGCAGCAAATTGTTAGGATCTGGACTATACTGCCTGAAGGTGTGGTGGGATGGGATTCAATAGCAACTGTCCAAAGGGAATAGTATAAATATTGGAAAAAATCCCAGGGCTATGGAGCAGGGGAATGGGACTAACTGGATATCCCCGCCCCCAAAGAGCTGGCACAGGCATAATGGGCTAAATGGCCTCTTTCTCTGCTGTGTGATCTTTAATATTTGATATTGCACCTCAATCTTCCTTTACCTCCTTTAGCTGTTGTATATCTGTAAGGCATTAGGCAACCTTTATAACCTTTATGTTTCTGCAAGACATGGGATGACCATTGAATTATGTAGGCTTTTCAGAACAGAAACCCAAATCCAAACATTAAAGAAACAGAGGAAAATTCCTTTAAAACCTTCCAGTGAAAGTGAACAGTCCAGAGACCTTTGAAGTTCCAGACGGGTCTAATTATTCTGGTGGGAGTTGTGCTCTGCTGCTTGTGGTGCATGCAAATGTGTGTTTTGTTAGATGAAAACAAATCTTTAAATTGCACCAGAACCCTAAGAGCCACACTTGTAGTCATAATTTAGCTGAAGAGGATGTTTTGAAAGACCATTAGGATTTATTATGTGCAATAAATAGTTCAGTTTACAAGGATTAGAAGATTAACATGTTTACTCTAACCGTCTGGATGAGTGATAATTCACACGATTTATTATTTATTTCAAATTTTAAAAATTTATAGCCCATCTATAAGAATCATTTTGACATGTTCCTGATTATTCCTAATCCTCAGAGGCTCGTTTTGCAAACAAAACAACTCTCCCAGAAATTTCAGGGGTAAAATGCAACTCCAGTCATCTTACCGAAATGGGCATCAGAGTATCAAGAGCACCTTATCCACCCCCCCACCAGACCTAGCTTTCATCAGGCTGGGCAGGTATATCAGGTGGCTGATCCACTTCCAGCAGTGATTTTTTTCCCATTTTTATTCTTTCATGGCATGGCCAGAATTTGTTTCATTAATTGCCCTTGAACTGAATTGCTTGCCAGGCTATTTCTGAGGGCAGTTAAGAGTCAACCGCATTGTTGTGGGTCTGGAGTCATGTGGTAGGCCAGACCAGGTAAGGACAGCAGATTTCCTTCCCTAAAGGACATTAGTGAACCAGATGGGTTTTTACAGATATCAACAATAGTTGTATGATCACCATTACTCAGAATAGCTTTCCATTCATGATTTCTTTTACTAATTAATTCAAATTATCAATTAAATCAAAATCCCACTAGCTGCCCTGGTAAGATTCAAACCCAGGTCCCAGGGGTATTAGCCTGGGCCTCTGGATTACTGGCCTAGTGACATTACCGCTGCGGCATGTCTACTGGGGGAAGAAGAGCTATTTTGATAGGGGATTCGATAGTCAGGGGATCAGGCAGGCATTTCTGTGGCTCCAAAATGGTGTGTTGCCTCCTTGGTGCCAGGGTCAAGGATGTCATAGAACATCCTTCTTGGGGAGGGTGAACAGCTAGATGTCATGGTCCACACTGGTAGCAATGATATAGGTAGGAAGAGGGATAAGATCCTGAAAGCAGATTTTAGGGAGTTAGGAAGGAAATTAAAAAGCAGGATCTCAAGAGCAGTAATCTCAGGATTACTTCCAGTGCTACACGCTAGTGAGCATAGGGATAGGAGGGACCATTCCCTTCAGGACACCCTGGTCCACTCCTCCATCACCCCCACACCTCATTTCCCTCCCACGGCACCTTCCCATGCAATCACAGAAGGTGCAACACCTGTCCCTTTAAGTCCCTCCTCCTCACCGTCCAAGAGCCTAAGCAATACTTTCAGGTGAAGCAGCGCTTCACTTGCACCTCCTTCAATTTAGTCTACTGCATTCGCTGCTCCCGATGTGGTCTCCTCTACATTGGAGAGATCAAACGCAGACTGAGTGATCGCTTTGCGGAACACCTTCGGTCTGTCTGCAAACATGACCCAGACCTCCCTGTCGCTTGCCATTTCAACACACCACCCTGCTCTCATGCCCACATGTCTGTCCTTGGCCTACCGCAATGTTCCTGTGAAGCTCAACGCAAACTGGAGGAACAGCACCTCATCTTCCGATTGGGCACTTTACAGCCTTCCGGACTTAACATAGAATTCAACAACTTCAGATCATGAACTCTCTCCTCCATCCTCACCCCCTTTTTATCCCCTTTTTTCAATATTCATTCTCATTTCTTAATTTTTTTTTCATGTTTTAATTTTTATTTTTTATCCATATTGTTATTTTTATTCATTTTCATTTTTATTCATTGTTATATCCCCACCTTTTATCCTATTTTTAATCTTTTTTCCCAACACCATTCCCTCCCCCCACCCCACCTGCACAAGGACCATCTGTCACTTGCTCATGTTGTCCTTTCCAGAGTGCTTACCCTTGTCCTGCCATTATCACATTCTGCTTTCTGACCTTAATGCCACCATCAACACCTCCTTTAGCGAGTACCACCACCATTAACACTCCTTTGTCCTTTTGTCCTTGACATCTCTGGCAAACTCTCCTTTGCCTCCACCTATCACTGGCCTTCTATCCAGCTTCACCTATTCAATCGCCCCCCCCCTCCCTTAAACAGTATAAATTTCATTACATTTTTACTTCCCTCTAGCTCTGAAGAAGAGTCATAAAGACTCAAAATGTTAACTCTGTTTTTTTTTTCTCTCCACAGATGCTGTTAGGCCTGCTGAGTTTTTACAGCATTTTCTGTTTTTGTTGTGGTAGGGATAGAAGGATTGATCGATTGAACACGCGGCTGGAGAATTAGTGTAGAAAGGAGGGCATCAGATTTCTGAGGCATTGGCACTTGTTCTGGGCCAGGTGGGACCTGTACAAGATGGACAGGTTGCACTTTAAGAGTACTGGGATTAATATCCTCACAGGGAGATCTGCTAGTGCTGCTGGGGGGAGTTTAAACTAGTTTGTCGGGGGGGCTGATATTGTGGAGGATGAGTTCATAGAGTGTGTTAGGGATGCTTTTCTAAGAGCAGAAATTTGAGGGACCAATAGGCTATTTTAGATCTAGCATTATGTAACAAGAAAGGGCTGATTAATAGTCTTAGCAGGTCTGACAGCATCTGCGGAGAGGAACACAGTTAACGTTTCGAGTCCGTATGACTCTTCAACAGAACTAAGGAAAAATAGAAAAGAGGTGAAATATAAGCTGGTTTAAGGAGGGGTGGGACAGATAGAGCTGGATAGAGAGCCAGTGATAGGTGGAGATAAACAAAAGATGTCATAGATAAAAGGACAAAGAGGTGTTGAAGGTGGTGATATTATCTAAGGAATGTGATAATAAAGGTACAGATAGCCCTAGTGGGAGTGGGGTGGGGGGAAGGGATTGAAATAGGCTAAAAGGTAGAGATAAAACAAAGGATCTCTGCCTTTTAGCCTATTTCGATCCCTTCCCCCCACCCCACCCCCACTAGGGCTATCTGTACCTTTATTATCATATTCCTTAGATAATATCACCACCTTCAACACCTCTTTGTCCTTTTGTCTATGACATCTTTTGGTTATCTCCACCTATCACTGGCCCTCTATCCACCTCTACCTGTCCCACCCACCCCTTAAACCAGCTTATATTTCACCTCTTTTCTATTTTTCCTTAGTTCTGTTGAAGAGTCATATGGACTCGAAACGTTAACTGTGTTCCTCTCCGCAGATGCTGTCAGACCTGCTGAGTTTTTCCAGGTATTTTTGTTTTTATTTTGAATTTCCAGCATCCACAGTTTTTTGCTTTTATTTTAATTAACAGTCTTGTTGTACAAGAACTTTTAGGGATGAGTGAGCATAATTTGATAGAATTTTACATTATGTTTGAAAGTAGGTAGTTCAATCTGAAGCCAGGGTGTTAAATTTGAACAAAGGAAATTATGAAGTTAGAAAATGGCTGAGGTGGATTGGGAAAATACATAAGAACATAAGAAATTGGGGCAGGAGTAGGCTATTAAACCCTTCGAGCCTGCTCCAACATTCAATAAGATCATGCTGATCTGCAACACCATTTTCCTGCACTATCCCAGTATCCCTTGATGTTTTTAATATCTAGAAATCTGTCAATCTCAATCTTGAATATACTCAATAACTGAGCCTCCACAACCCTCTGGGGCAGAGAATTCTAAAGATTCACCACTCTCTGAGTGAAGAAATTCCTCCTCATCTCAGTCGCAAATGACCTGTCTTTTATTCTGAGGCTGTGTCCCCTGGTTCTAAAACCCCAGCCAGGGAAAACATTCTTCCTGCACCGAGCCTGTTGAGCCCTGTAAGAATTTTGTACGTTTGAAAGAGATTACCTCTCATTCTTCTGAACTCCAGAGAGGTCCAGTCTATTTAATGCATGGGACAACCCCTCCATCCCAGGAATTAGTTTGGAAAACCTTTGCTGCACTCCCTCTATGCCAAGTATATCCTTTCTAAGGTAAAGAGACCCAAATCTACACATAATACTCCAGGTGCGGTCTCACCAAGGCTCTATATAATGGCAATAAGACATATTTACTCCTATACTCAAATCCTCTTGTAATAAAGGACAACATACCTTTTGCCTTCTTAATTGCTGCTGTACCTGCCTGTTAACTGTCAGTGACTCATGAACATTGGACACCCAAGTCCCTTTGGAGTTCAAACACTTCCCAGCCTCTCACTATTAAAGAAATACCCTGTATTTCTGTTTTTCCTATCATATTGGATAACCTCAAATTTCTCCACGTTGTATTGCATCTGCCAAATTTTGCCCACTGGCTTAGCCTCTCCAAATCTCCTTGAAGCAGCTTTGCATCCTCCTCACAAGTCACACCTCCACCTAGTTTTGTGTCGTCTGAAAATTTGGAAATATTACCTTTAATCCTCACATCCAAATCATTGAGATAGATTGTGAATAGCTGGGGCCCAACTACTGATCCTTGCAGCACCCCATGAGTCACAACCCGCCAATCTGAAAATAACCCTTTATTCCTTCTCTCTGTTTTCTGTCCGTTAACCAGTTCTTAATCCACGTCAGTATATTACCCCAATCCCATGTGCTCTAATATTGTTTACTAAGCTCTTGTGTGGGACCTTGTCAAAAGCTTTCTGAAAATCTAAATATACCACATAGATAAGGTTACCCCTTACCTATTCTGCCAGTTACATCCTCAATAAACTCCAAAAGGTTTCCCTTTCATAAATCCATGTTGGCTCTGTCCAATCCTACCATTATTTTCTAAGCGTCCTGTTACCACATCCTTTATCATAGATTCTAGCATTTTTCCCTACTACTGATGTTAGGCTAATAGGTCTGTAGTCCCCCATTTTCTCTCTCTCTCCTTTCTGAAATAGTGGGGTTACATTTGCCACTTTACAAACTGCAGGAACCATTCCAGAGTCTATAGAATTTTGAAAGATGGCCATCGGTGCATCCACTACAAAAACAGAATTACCTGGAAAATCTCAGCAGGTCTGGCAGCATCGGCGGAGAAGAAAAGAGTTGACATTTCGAGTCCTCATGAGCCTTCAACAGAACTGAGTAATATTTGGAGAGGGGAACACCAGGAGAGAAATGGAAAGCAATGAAGGTGAACAAGGCAGAAGAGGGATATGGAAATCCTGTCGGAGAGCAGAGCAGTACTTCTTCAAGGTAGGCATTTCTTCAAGAAATGCATCCACTATCTCTACAGCCACCTCTTTTCAACACTCTGGGATGTAGATCATCAGGTCCAGGGGATTTATCTACTTTAAGTACCATTAAATTCTCATGCCGTTCCTCATTTACACTCATCCCTTGATTCTCCAATATTTCTGGGAGTTTTTAGTATCTTCCTCCATGATGGCAGACAGGAATTATTTGTTTAGTTTCTCAACCATTTCCTTATTCCCCATTATAAATTCTCCTGACTCTGCTACTAATGGAACCACTTTTTATTTTTTTGCTAATCTTTTCCTTTTTACCTCCCTATAGAAGCTTTTATAGTCCATTTTTTAGTGATAAGGCAGAGCGCCGGCAAAGAAGGAAAAGGGAAGCAAACCCTGCACTCCGGGTCCCACTACCTTGCGGGACGTCCTGCTCAAAGAATCACAGGAAAAGAATCAGCCTGTTCAGTCACATGAGAACCCACGCAGAAACTCACAAACCTGAGGAGACATCATCCTTGAGTTGAGGGATGACTGGCGACTGTACTTTATTTCACCAGTGCTCTTTGGTGCCACATCTGGTTGAATGCTGCCTGGGTGTCGAGGATACCTACTTTCAATTCTCTCCTGGCTTTCACTTCTTGCATTTGCCTCTGAATCAAGGCAGCGATGATGTTTGGAGCTGATTGGTTCTGGTGTGACGGTACAAAGGCAATGGATAGTCTTTAAAGAATGATTACATGGGGCGGAATTTTCCCTGTCCGCTGGCATCGGGCGTATTTGGCAGTGTCAGTGGAAAATATGGCAACGAGGCCAAGAATTGGTTTCATGGCGTTGTGAAGCCATTTTGCAACCGTCCGCTCTGCCTGTCAATGGCGAGCCACGTTTCCCGCCGTCGGACGTCGGGAACCCCATTGTAATACATCTGCATATCTTGTGTGGGGGGAATCATCCCCCACACTGGATCATCTGAGCACATCGGCGTGATTGCACGCTCATCTGTTTCACAACTCTACATAAGCGAAGTGCACTTGGCGAGCTACACATCACTTTGAGATTTATTTGCCTACCTTGCTTCGGGCAGCACTCACAGTCATCAGCGCCAGGTTCGCAGGCAGTACCACATCACTTTTAGGGGGGGCTCATGGGCAGGTCTCTACCAACCAGACTAGCCAAAAGGCGGGGGCAGCTTTTCAACGGCTGCAGGGCTAAGGCCTGCTTGGCAAAAGTGGAGAAGTGGCCTCAGGCAAAGGGCTGCAGGGCGAGGGCTATACTCAGGAAGGGGGTATCCCAGCGTGTGTGTGTGTATGGGTACAAGTTGACCTGTGTAAATGGCCTCAAGGTGATGCGGGCTGAGGAGGCAGTCTCCAGAAGAGATGAGGCCAGATGGACATGTGAGGGTATGTGTGTTAGAATGGGTGGTGATAGGAATATCGTGATTTGATTTTTGATTCCTCTGATTCTTCTCTACCTTCCCCTCTAAGTTTGGAAACACCAGACTCAACCTTGTACGTAGGCAGCGTCTCGTCAATAGTTCAGATGATGTTGAACTTGTAGTCAAATGAGGCGTCATACAATAATTGACAAGAAAGCGAGAAAGTTGAGTTTCTAGAGTATCTTCTGATAACCTTTCCATTCCAGATTTGAAAGTTTGAACAGCTCTTTCAGGTAAACCATTTGATGAAGGATGATATGGTGTTATGACTGAAGCAGTTGGTAAAGCTAAGTTATTTAAAAATCCCAGAGGGGAACTTTAAACAACTGTCATGACCTATAATTTTAAGTGTTATGTTTGAGATGCGACTCTAAATTCAGGAATCAGACCATCAGCTCTCAAGGCTTTACATTAAACTAAATAAAACATTTTATTAATTTTACACAGGTTAAAAAATATATATGCATGGCTTCAAAATACTACTATCATAACTTTTAACAAATTCCCAAACTAATCTCCATTAAGGCAACCCATAGACTTAACCAAACACCAGGCAAAGCATTTTGACCTTACAAATTCAAAATGAGGTGCTTTGCACTTTGGATCTTGTGGAGCCAGTTGGAGGCTTACAGCTGCCTTTTGATCTCACATTATCTCTGCTCTGCACACCCGAAAACTACTAAAGTTATACCTACCAGCCCCATTGAATGTTAATTCTCATTGTATCAACAACCTCTGAACTAAACCTCTCTAACAATAAAACCCCTTTCATAGTACCAACTTTATTCATAATATAAACATATTTCTTGGTAGCTGCTAGAAAGATATCAGTTTCCACCCCACTTCTTCAATGCACTATTCAAAAAATGCAAATACATGCTATCTCTCTTACATATCAAAACTAGTACCCATCAAAGCACGCAGACCAGCTGGCTTTAATCCAATTAAGGCACACCCGTAGGCTAAACCTCCATTTTAAAAGAAAATATTTTCCAAAATATTATATACATTAATAGCTTCATGACATATGGTGCTGTTTTAATATGCCTGATTCCATTTAAACTCATGAATCTCTGAAATTCTGTACTGGTAAAGACTGTACTGTTATCGGAAATTATGACTTCCGGTAGGCCATGTATACTAAAACATTGACGCAGCTTTTCGATCGTTGCATTGATCTGACTTCGTACACATCCATCCATTTAGAATCAACGATCAATAAAAACATGGTAGCTAAGAATGGTCCTACATAATCAATATGCAGCCTAACCCAGGCCACTCCCACGGATGCAGTGGAGCTGAAACAGGCAACTTCTGTTGCTGCTGAGAATGGAGACAGTGCTTGACCATGCTTTCAATGTCACTGTCTATGCCTGGCCATCAGACATAGCTTCACACAAGCATTTTCATCTTCGATATCCCTGGATGTGCACTGTAAAGTTCTGTCAAGAGTGGTTCTCTTCCTTGCGAAGGGACAATGACTCTTGATCCATTCCATTTTGACAACTTAACTCTGGGCAGAATTTTGCCATTGGCATGTGGGGGCGGGCCCAACGTCATCGCGCGCCATTGCGATATTTCGGAGGGCGGGTGCTATGAGTTCTGAGGAGTGCCCGCCATTAATTAACGGGACAGTTAAGGCCCTTGAGGCAGTAATTTACTGCAATTATTCACAGCCCGTGCGATTTTCAGTGCATCCACGGGCGGGATAAGAGGAGTGAGTGGGCTCGCTGTTGTGGGTTGTTAGTACTTTAGTTTTTAAACTTACTGCTACTTCCTCGTGTGAACAGGACAACTTCAATTCTCTTCAGAACTGCTTTGGCAGAAAGAACAGGCTTCAGTTGAGGACTCTGGAGAAATCATAACACTTGGGGCCTTCCAGGTGTCAGACAGCCTTCCCTTACCCTGGAAATGGGGATTGTGGTCTCCGCTGGAGGCATCTCCTCTGAGGAGGGAGAGAGGGTCAGAAGGGGGAGGAGGCGAAGAGTTCATATTCAGCCTCCAGGGGAGTCACCTTTGGGAGGAGAGGTGTAGGCGCAAGGGTTGCAGGACCAACAGGAAGTGCAAGGTGGAAGGGGGCCACAGAAGATGCCACTATCCTCCTTCCAGGGTTTACAGGCAGCGATGCAGCTACCTCAATATATCTGAGGTGCAATGCCGAAGGAGTTCCGTCTATCAAGGGAGACAGTCACCTCCATCTGTCAGATGAGCGGCCCTGAGATCAACTCCAACTGTGTGGGTGGACACCCCATGTCAGTGGCGCTGAAGGTCACGGTTGCTCTCAACTTCTATGCCTCTGGCTCTTTCTGGGGGTCAGTGGGTGATCTTTGTGGAGTCTCCCAGTCAGCTGTCCACACTTGTGTCAAGCTGGTGACAGGCGCTCTGTTCAGGCGTGCATTGACTTTCATTCACTACTACTTGGACAAGGCCAGCCAGGCAGAGCGAGCCAGAGACTTTGCAGCGATTGCTGTCTTCCCCCGCGTGCAGGGTGCTATAGACTGCACGCATGTGGCCATCAAGGTGCCAGCAGGTGAGCCCGGTGCCTTCGTCAACAGGAAGGGCTTCCACTCCATGAACGTGCAGATAGTGTGTGACCACAGGATGCTGATTCTACAAGTCTGGGCCAGGTACCCAGGCAGCTCCCATGACACTTACATCCTCAGACACTCCAGGTGCCGAGGCTCTTCAGTGCTCCAGCCCGGCTGGATGGATGGCTGCTGGGCGACAAGGGCTATCTCCTCAGAAGGTGGCTCATGATGCCTCTCCGCCATCCAAGAACAGAAGCTGAGCAGTGGTACAATAGGAGCCACGGCACCACAAGGGCTGTGGTGGAGAGAACTATCGGTCTTCTCAAGATGCACTTCTGATGCCTGGACCGCTCAGGGGGCGCACTGCAGTACCCCCCAGATCGAGTGTCAGTGATAGTGGTTGCATTGCTGCACTCTCCACAATCTGGCGCTAGAAAGAGGGGATGCAGTGGAGGAAGAAGATGTAGATGCAGCTGCTTTGGCACCAGACGATGAGTCCAGTAGTGAGTCTGAGGATGAGCACGCTCAGGAGAACGCTGAGGGGATAGACGCCGACCTGGGCAACCTCCAGGGAGGCAGGGACGCCCGGGAGGCTTTGATCGAACATTCCTTCAGCCAGTCTACCACAGGTGGGCCTCCAACACAAGCCAGGGCTGCAGGCTCCATACTCGATACCTGAGAACAAAATCTGCCTGGTCAGGAACATTAAATATTTACCTTGTCAATAAAACTCAATGACAAACAAGTCATTCATAACATCATGGGTTCCCCTCCACCTGAAGAACAAACAAAGCTCCCAGAGGCTTGTTCAGAACTAAAACATTTAATGATTGCCAACTTGCACACAGAAATCAAAGTCCATTAAAAGGTGTTGAACAGCACACCTACTTAAAAACAACTTAAACATGGGGCAAAAGAAAACCACCAGTGAGAAGCCTGTGTTGTGCCTAAGGTGATTTACGTTTACATTTGCGGTGCTGTGTCTAGATGCTCCCCCCTCGCTGGCACCGGCATTGGAGATGGCCTGCTCACTCTGCCGTCCTGTTGGTCTTGATGACCTTGGCGGGCGTCCTCTGGCTCATGGAGTCTGTGCTGGCCCCGACTCGGAGGGAGTGGCCAGTGCCATGACTGGCATCTCCCCAGTCACTGCAGCCTCATCAGATGCCATGGTCACTGGCAGATGGGCGGAGGAGCTGCTGCCATCATCCGGAGCACCCTGAGAGGAGCCCACAGAGATGACAGGCAGCTCGTGCGCCAACATGAGGTCGCTTTGGACCTCCCTGCTCACCATTGATGGATGGGCATCTAGCTGGATACTGGGTGCCCAATCCATCTCCCACACTGGATAATGACCACCTGAGGTTAATGCCGCTGTGAGGGCTTTCAGGTCCGAGCGCACCCCCAGGAAGCCCTGATTGTTCTCCTGGAGGAGTCTCTCCATGAGAGTCGCCGCCCTCTCCATGGAGGAGGAAGGGCGCTCGGCCATGAGGGTCATTGCATTGCTCATGCTCCACTTGGACCTCTCCATCATGGAGACCATGGCATGCATTCCCTCATGTATCTCCGCCAGATCCTCCTGCAGACCCTGCTGGACATCCAGCATCTGCTGCCTCAGGGACGACTCCAGAGGCTCATCATCACCACTGACTGAGTATGTTCCTGGTCCCCAGCATTCCTCCGACTGCCGGCGCCCTGGGCACTCTCTGCCTCCGCCTACACCTCAAGCGAGTGTGAAGCCCTCACCGCTGTGCACCAAGATACTAACCGACGATCTTATCCCCACCGAGGTGCTGGTATCTGCGCTGGTGCCTGCCTGGCTGAGAGGGTGTGACGCTGGTGCGTTTATGTCATCTGGGCCCTCAGGGGTCAGCAGCGGTCCCTCTGCCTCCTGAGTCCGGGCCTGCTCCGGAGAGGCTGAAAGGAAGAACAAGGACATTTGATTAGTAGAAGCCGCTACACTGTTCATGTGCATACCTGGCACCTGGATCAGGATGCTCTCCTCCTTCCGTTATCAATGGGGATCCCATGTTGGAAGCTGAAATCAACATACAGTGAACATTGGAATGTTTGCACTGACGGACATTGTGACCTCAGTGCACGGCACTCTTACCTCCCAGTGGCACCCCAACCTCACTGCGGCTGGTTGACCTGGGCGCATGGCACCTCTCCAGTTCCAGTGCCTCCTGCTCGTACCTGGTGATGATGAGAAGGTGGGGCTGCCCTCTGCCAGTCTGCAGCCGCTCAGCATTATTGTGTGCTGCCTTCTCCTGAAAGGAGAGAGGAGCATTGATTAGTCCACCCTGTACCTGCATTGCCATTGCAGCCTGGCCACCCCCACCTGAGTGAAACATTGCAGGGCTCAGCCGATTCGTGACCCTGGAGCTGCTATACACTCACTGCAAGCAGCCAGGGCTCACCCCCTTGCCCAGATGCTGCCTCCATCACATTTACCACTCACACTGTAAGACCTTCCAAACCCATGAGCACTACCACCTAGAAGGACAAGGGCAGCAGATAGATGGGAACACCACCACCTGGAAGTTCCCCTCTAAGTTACTCAGCATCCTGACTTGGAAATGTTTCAGTGCTCCTTCACTGTCGCTCGGTCAAAACCCTGGAACTCATCCCCAGACAGCACTGTGGGTGTTCCTGCACCACATGGACTTCAGAGGGTACAAAAGGCAGCTCAGCACCACCCTCTCAGGGACAACTAGGGATGGGCAATAAACACTGGCCCACCCAGCGAAGGCCACATCCTGTGAATGAATGTATACAAAAACAAAGCTTTGAGTTGGGGGTGGCCGGGGCAGGTGCCTAACTAACTGCTGTGCTAAGTGACCCATGCCAACACGGTACCCAGCCTTCCCGATCGCAAGAGGTCATTAAACCGCTTGCGGCACTGCATCCAGGAGCATCTCAACACATCGTGGGAGCTGACCCGTTCTGCTACCTCCTCCCAGGCACGTTTTGTTATGGCGAGGGGGGCCTCCTCCTCCTGCCCCTTGGCACTATGATGTCACGGTGTGCTGCCACCTCCTCGAGGAGGGCAGCGAGGCACTCATCCGAAAATCTCAGGGCAGATTGCCCCGCCGACCTGCCCTCCCGCCTGGCCTGCTCTCCGAGAGCGCTGTGGGACATCCTCCTGTGCAACATCAGTAGCAGCCTTTGGAAGGCTGCCTGTACCGTTTTTGTATAGGCCGCCGGGTCACCATTGGACCCAGCAGTCATTGGCCTCCTGCCCCTTCCCGCCCCTTCCCACTGTTCTCAGGAGCAGTGATTCAAGCTGGGCGGGCCTTAATTGGCCTGCCTGCAAGGCATAATGCACAGGTCTGGCCCTAAAGAAATGGGGTATTGCCTGAGAATCTACATACATTTTTGCTTGCAAGTCTTTTAACTTCCCTAATTCATCCTGAAATACACTGTCGTATTTCCTTAGCAGTTCAGGAACTCCTCCTGTTTTCAGCCTAAATATTTCAGACCAGTCAAGCTTGCTTTTTTTGTAACCAGTCTCAGCCCAAAAGACTAGGTCCTTCACCTGTCACTATGATCACTGGAAGCTGGGCTGTCTGTTGCCTATAGGACACAGGTACTGTGGTGATGCCCTTTACCTGTATGGATTCTCCAGTGCATGTCTTCAATTAAGCAGCTGTCGGCTCTGGATTCAGTGGCTGGGTATCTTCATTTAGGTATTTAAATGCATGCAGTCCCACCACTGTGGTTGAGGCTCCTGTATCTACCTCTATTATTAGTGACCTCCCATTAACTTGGATTGTGACAGGAAGAGGTTTGGTTTTTACCGTGGTAACGTTTTACAGGGAATGGATATCGGTGTCGGCAGCTTCAGGTTCCATTGTATTATTCAATTCAATCATGTTGGTTTGCTGCTTTACAGGCTGTTTCGACTTTGCCCTGCATTGCTTTATTACGCGACCTTTCTTATTGCAGTAATGGCATTCTGCCTCCTTGAATCTGCAGGTGTCCAGTACGTGGTCACCCCCACATCTATAACAGATTAACCTTGGAGTCGATGCTGTCACTCGGCCTTCTCGTTTTTCTAACAGCGGACATTGCCTCTCGCTTCGCTGCTGTGTCTCTGGTTTTTGCGCCATGCCCGGCTGTAAGTTCCTGTCCCACATGAAGAACATGTTGTATGTGTTGTAAAGCCTGTGAGTCTCTCGCAGCACTTTCCATGGCGAGTGCTATTTCCAGGACGTGCTTCAAATCGATGCCGACTTCTGAGAGTAAACAGCGCTGAATGGCGTCATTGTGAACTTTACAAAATAATCGGTCCCGCAGCATATCATATAGCATATCCCCGAAGTCACAGTGTACTGTCAACTGCTTCAACCTCTCTATATAGGTTGCGAAGGACTCTCCCAGGTCCCTTACTTTGGAATTAAGCTTAAACTGTGCATTATTACAGATGGCTTTGGCTGGAAATGCGTTTCCACGAGGTCTGCTAATTTGTTAAAGGGCTTAGAATTGGGCTGGTTCGTGGCTATCAGGCTGCAGATGAGATTGTATGTCTTGCTCCCACGTACACTCAAAAGGATTGCTTTCTGCTTCTCCTTTGTGGTAATTTCATTTGCTACAAAATAAAAACCAAGATGCTGTACATACTGGCTCCAGTCTTCCACAGTCGCATCATAAGGATCGATTCTGCCGAAGAGTGGCGTGACTGGTGAGTATTCTTTTCTTTTTCCCTAAGGTTTGATGTACTCATGTTCACAAGGCCAGGCGCAGCGTCGGAGCTATTTTACCCTCATCGCCAAACGGCACGATTTGACGGACCGGACAGGTTTCAACAAGAAACAGTTAACTTTATTACAGAGAGATTTTCAGATGCTACATGCCTGAAGTAAGTCCTCGACAAGAAGCGCTGCATGCGCACCCTCCCCGCCCCCCAACACCCCAGATTGCCTGTGCTTAGGGCTCATTTGTCAGAACCTCCCAGAACAATCACATGACCCCTGATAGATGATAGGAGAGGCTATACCTTCAGTTACTACAACGAGCATGGATTAAGGATTGGTTAACATGCAGAAAACAGAGAATAGGAAGAAACAGGCTGCAACAAGTTGGGTACCACAAGGATAAGTACTTAGGCCCCAGAAACGGTGGCCTAGTGGTATTGTAACTGGACTGGTAATCCAGAGACCCAGGATAATGCTCTGAGACCCGGGTTCAAATTGAATTTGAATTCAATAAAAACCTGTAATTAGAAGTCCAATGATGACCATGAAACCATTGTTGATTGTGTAATTCACTAATGTGTTTTAGAGAAGGAAATCTACAGTACTTACCTGGTCTGGCCTACATGTGACCCAATAATGTGGTTGAATCTTAAATGCCCTCTGAAATGGCCTAGCAAGCCACTCAGTTGTATCAAATCACGACAAAATCCATAAAAAGGAATGAAACCGAATGGACCACCCAGAATCGACCTAGGCACCGGAAACGACAATAACAAATGTCTCTGCAAATTCCTCCTTACTAACATCTGGGGGCTAGTGCCAAAATTGAGAGTCTCACAGACTAGCCAAGCAACAACCTGACATAATCATACTCACAGAATCATACCTTATAGATCATGTCTCAACAATATTCAGCCAGAATTGCTGAGTGGATGATTCATCTCAGCCTCCTCCAGAGGTCCCCAGCATCACAGATGCCAGTCTTCAGCCAATTCTATTCATTTCACGTGATGTCAAGAAATGGCAGAAGGCACTGGATAGTGCAAATGCTATGGGCCCTGACAATATTCCGGCAATGATACTGAAGACTTGTGCTCCAGAACTTGCCGCTCCCCTAGCCAAGCTGTTCCAGTACAGCTACAACACTGGCATCTACCCGGCTATGTGGAAAATTGCCCAGGTATGTCTTGTACACAAAAAGCAGGACCAATCCAACACAGCCAATTACCACCCCATGAGTCTACTCTCGATCATCAGTAAAGTGATGGGAGAGGTCACCAACAGTTCTATCAAGCGATACTGACTTAGCAATAAGCTGCTCACTGATGCCCAGTTTGGGTTCCACCAGAGCCACTCAGCTCCTGACCTCATTACAGCCTTGGTTCATGGGTAAAAGGACTGAACTCCCGAGGTGAGGTGAGAGTGACTGCCCTTGACATTAAGGCCACATTTGACCAGATGTGGTATCAGGGAGCACTAGCCAAACTAAAGTCAGTGGAAATCAGGGGGGAAACTCTCCGCTGGTTGGAGTCATACCTACCATAACGGAAAATGGTTGTGGTTGTTGGAGGTCAGTCATCTCAGCTCCAGGACATCACTGCAGGATTTCCTCAGGGTAGTGTCCTCGGCCCAACCATCTTCAGCTGCTTCATCAAAGGTCTTCTTTCCACTATAAGGTCTGAAGTGGGGATGTTCGCTGATGATTGCATCATGTTGAGCACTATTCACAACTCCTCAGACACTGAAGAAGTCCAGGTCCAAATGCAGCAAGACCTGGACAATATCCAGGCTTGGGCTGACAAGTAACATTCACGCCACATAAGTGCCAGTCAATGACCATTTTCAACAAAAGAGAATCTGACCATCGCCCCTTGACATTTAATGGCATTACCATCATTGAATCCCCCATTATCAACATCTTGGGGGTTACCATTGACCAGAAACTGAACTGGGTTAGTCATAAAATACTGTGGCTACAAGAGCAGGTCAGAGGCTAGGAATCCTGCGTTGAGTAACTCACTGCCTGACTCCTCAAAGCCTGTTCGACATCGACAAGGCACAAGTTAGGAGTGTGATTGAACATTCCCTATTTGCCTGGCTGAGTGCAGTTCCTACAACTCTCAAGAAGGTTTACATCATCCAGGACAAAGCAACCCGCTTGATAGGCACCACATCAACAAACATTCGCTCCCTCCACCACCGACACACAGCGGTAACAGTGTGCATCATCTACAAGATGCACTGCAGGAATTCACCAAGGCTCCTTTGACGGCACCTTCCAAATCCATGACCATTACTATCTAGAAGGACAAGGGCAACAGATAGATGGAAATGCCACCACCTGGAAGTCCCCCTCCAAGTCACTCACCATCCTGTCATGGAAATATATCGCCGTTCCTTCACTGTCACTGGGTCAAAATCCTGGAACTCCCTTCCTATCAGCACTCTTGGTGTACCTACACCACATGGACTGCAGCGGTTCAAGAAGGCAGCTCACCACCACCTTCTCAAGGGCAACTAGGGATGGGCAATAAATGCTGGCCCAGCCAGCGAAGCCCACATCCCATGAATGAATTTTTTAAAAAACACTGTCCAGTATTTCTTTATCACAGTCTAATTTTTTTGTGTGCTATCCTGCAAGCTCACATTTTTTAATTTTACTTCTGCTAGTTGTGTCTGAGTCTCGTCGCGTTGCTTTGTGAGAACTTTTACTTTTTCTTGCAACTGTTCAACTTTTTCTTGACCTTCTCGGTTCTTGAGTTTCATTTTAGCCATTTCATTGTTCAACGGCTCAATGGTCTTCAGTCTGCTTGAGGCGTCCAATGCTTTTTCTTCTTCTAGTTCCTCGAGCTTGAACATCGGATTTATATTTTCCAATCTTATTTCTGCCTTTTCTTTCTCTGTCTGTAGCAGAGCTTTGTCCTTCTCCTTCTTTTTGGTTTCACTGTTGGCCAGATCTGTCTCCGGCAAAGTTTTAACTTGTTTCAGTTCTGTATTTGTGCTACTCATGGCTTCATTATCCACTTGCATCTTGAAAAATTATACAGCTTTTCCTTTCAATGTTACCTCTTTTCCATTCAGCTGGTTCTTCAGCTCTTCAGAATCTTTCTTGTACCTTTTGGCTTCCTCCTGGAATGTTGAACATTGCTGAGTCTTCTCTGCCAACTGGTTTTTCAAATTGTTCAGAATGACTTTAAATTCATTTTGCTTCTCTTTGTAATTTTCCAGAGGAAGAACCTTTGTTCTAAGAGATCCTTGTAATGCATAAACATCCTTCAACAGGTTTTCCTTTGCTTTTGAAGCTCAATAGCTTCATCTTGACTTTTCTTGTAATTCAGCAGAGTCTCTTCGAGGTTCTTCTACTGTTCTTCCATTCTACTGTTTAAGACAGTTTTCATTTCTTCAGGCTGCTGAAGGTTACGTATTCCTTCTGCATTTGATCCTGAAGGACAATCAGCTGTTCTTTCAACTATTTACTTTCTTGTTGACTTTTTAGCCAACTCACTCTGTGCTTCAGTGCATTGCTTTGTTGCTACTGATAGTTCCAATGCAGGTTGGTCTGAAGTAATGTTCAACATTTTTTTTAGCTCTTCATGTTTTTGCATGGCTACATATTGATTCTTTAAAGAGTTTTTCAGGATTGCAGCTTCTTTGAGTGCCTTTTCCACCTGTTGTTTTGCCTGGCTGTACATTTGATTCAGTTTCCTGAGCTCCTGCTTCAATTTTCCAGTTGTGGAATTGAGGGTCGTTATTCCCTCCTGGTACCTTTGAGTTGTCTCTGAAATGTGTTTGTTCAGATCTCGAACAGTTTGGTTCCTTGAAGACCTCAGTTTATCATGCATTTACAAAGATATATATCTGGCTTGAATCTCACGCTTCAAATCTTGCAGATCAGCTTTGATACGTACATTTTCTGATTTTATTTCTGCTTTTTCTTTTGCTCCACCTACAGCAGGGCTTTTTCCTTGTCATTCACTACCGGCCACTGGCACAGTTCTGGAAACATGACTGCGTCTTTGAAAAGGAAATCATTTGGGACTTCTGTCTCAGGCTCCCCAAAAAGATAGATTCCTGGCACTTCTAGAAAGTACTGTGCCTCTCAGGCACCCTCGTTTGTTCAGGGACTGCGTTTTGCCTTTTTGTCACTTTGCTGTGGACTTCTTAAGCTCTGCACAGTCTTCAACTTGAAGTTTAAAGCAGTCATCAAAGGCATTTAATATTTCATTGAAGCTGGTTGAGGTCTGCTCAATGCGCTGCATTAAGATTACTTCATCAGCAAATGAGTGTAAAATGGTATTGATCTGGACTTCTTCAGGTTTTGTGCTTAGGCCTGATGTGCTCAGATAATTAAAAAATTCTCTTCTCCAAGACTCCCAATCTTGGGTCTGGTTTAGCCCTTTCCCTAGCCAAAAGGGTTCTGCTGGTTCTAACTTTCTATCTGTGGCTGCTTTATTTTGTAGTCAGGGCTTTAAATGTTGCTGCCCCTTTAAGACTATCTGTGCAGTGATCATTTTTTTCACTTCAAGATGGCTCTGCAGCTGTCGGTTTTCTCTCTGTGATTTTCACATGCTTTTTCGGGTTGGGCAGGGTATATCTGTGATCGTGGGCTTTTATTTTAAACTTTTAGAAATTGCAGCAATTTCTTCCTCTTTTTGTTTTAACTCTTCAGGTTTCCCTCTACTCTGCCTGTCCTTTTTTGCTAAACTTTTTTGTCACTTACTTCAGCTTGGCCACCTTGTATTATGGTGCCAGCTGATCTTGCGGCTTTCCTCCAGTTACCCTCTGGGTATGCTGAGCCCTGAGACTGCCGCCTATTTTTAAAATGTAAGCACAGCTTTATTTTTGTGTTTTGCTCCCCCTTCTTGTGATTTGGCCAGGTCTATGGACTCTGCCTCACTCAGGTACTTCTCTGTATCTGCACAGTGGATTCTTCTTCTGTCAGCCTTTTCCCTTTTTTCTTGATCTGGAATTTACATAGCCTTTATTTTTACAATCAGTCCAGGTTCCTCGACTCTGCTTAAAACTTGTCTATTAGTACTACTTCTAGACAGGTAAAAAGACTAGGCATGCATCTCTTAGGCATGATTCCAACCACTCTGGCCAGAATTTTCCAGCCTCCCGCCCCTCCCCGGCAGGTTCCCCCGCTGCGGAACCAGCAAGCCATTGAAATCTCCGTACACATCGGCGGGACTGGAAGCTCCCACTGGCGTGAGGGGCTGGAAAATTCTAGCCTCTATCTCTCGAGAACCTAACACATAACTGATTATTGTCAGTGGTATATCATCATCAACATCATACATTAGCATATCCCATCTGTTAACCCTTTATACTACAGGTGGTAGAAGTTTGGCGCTCTCTCCTGCAAATGGTAACTGATGCTAGATCAATTGTTAATTTTAAAGCCGAGATTGGTAGATTTTCGTTCACCAGCTCTATTAAGGGATATGGAGCAAAAGTGGGGTATATTGAATGATGGAGCAGGCTAGAGGGGCTGAATGGCCAACCGCTATTGCTTACATTCCTTCTAACATTTCCTTCTTTCTTCCTAACAACCATCAGAAGAGCTTCACTCTTCAATTTTAACAATTCAATTCAACTAAACTAATAACATTTACTGGGTGGCTGGATTTGGTGGGAGTATTGTGGTGGGAGTAAAAAGTAATTCACTGTGAATTTACATCACAGCACATCCCAATCACCTGGACCTGAGCAATCACACAGAAAAATAAGAGTGTTTCTCAATTGTATAATGTGGTTCACATTAAAAATCTGAAAGATAAATGGCTTTTATATCTGGAATAACATGTCCCTGTGCTAAAGCAGTGCAGTATTCATCCCTATGACAATGCCATAACATTGTTTTAACCAATTTCAGATACAAACTGTAGATCACACAAGACATCAGAAATTACATTGCAGAACAAATTTTTTCTGCTGCATCAGTTAGACTGAGGCCTGGCAGAGTACTGGAATATACCCACTCTCTGACCGTGCACAAATTGCCTGCCATGTTCCCTCATATTAGAGCAGGCACCACATTTCAGTGATACTTAATTGGCTGTAAAGTGCTGTGGGACATTCTGAGGTCATGAATGGTGCAAAATAAATGCAACTTTTTTTTCTCATCTCTGTCCCACACTTGCAGCAGCATACTTTTTAAACATCATTATGCTCACACTGAAACTGCTAACCTGTGTAAACCTGTTTTAACAGGTTGGGTTCCAATACACAGAGGGCAGAATAGGAGTTACAACATGAGTGTGACATCACATTTAATGATGTGTCCACTGTGGCTCAGTTGGTAAAATTTTCACTCCTGAATCAGAAAGTTGTGGAACCCAAACTCACTTCAGGGCTTGTGCACCAAACCTCAGCTTGTAAGGTAAAGGGTTAACTCAAATGATAGCTACTGAGCATGTGCATAAGGAGCTAAGTCACAGTGATGTCAGTCTGTGAGAGGAGATGGGTGTGGAGCATCTCAGGGAGTAGTTCCAGCTATGTCTTGGTCTCATTTAACCATTGTAAATAGTTAGCGTGTAAATAAATGTTTTTGAACAAAAGGCCATTTTCTCCAGCAAGATCTCTTCTAGAGCAAGAAGTTAACGAACCCCGAGATAAATCCAAAATAACAGAGGCTGTCACACCAATGCAGTGCTGAGTGCTGCATTGTCAGAGATGCTGTATTTCAGATGTGACATGACACTGAGGTCCTATCTGCACGCCCCCTACCCCGCCCCCCTCCCCACCAGATGGATGTAAAAAGATCCCAATTCTGAAGAAGAGCAGGGAAGTTATTTCGGCGCCCTGGCCATTTTTATCCCTCAATCAATATCACAAAAACAAATGATCTGGTCATTGTCATATTGCAGTTTGTGGGAGTTAGTTGTCTGCAATTTGGGTTGTCTGATGGACATGAAAGATGCCATATAAATCCATTCCTTCCTTTCCTTCCTCCAGAATTGCTGCCTCAAAGGTGAGACATTAAACTGAGACCCTGTTAACTGGCCCCAGTGCTTCAGACAGACATCAATTTGGAATCTTTGTGAACAATAACTAGATTATTTACTGCACTTCAAGGTAATTCAATATTGATCAAGCCTCTCCTTTAGTGCCTCTCCTGGGTCACCCCTTCTGTGCTGCTCTGCTCCCGAGCTTCTCCTTTTCTACTCCCAGACCTCTTTTATGTTGCTCTGTACCCAGGTCTCTCCTTTTAGGCTGCTCTTCTCCTCAGCCTCACCTTGTACCTTCTACCATTTAAGTTTCATTAAACCAGAGTATTTCAGGCCTAAAATTCAGTCTGAATTCTTATTCTTGTAAAAGCTAGGATATACGGTATTATAAATCCTTGCATTAGACAGCTTTAGTATACTATCATATTAAAAATGTCATTATTGAGATAAACATAGCTCCCAAGGAGATAAATTCACAAGACAGGTGTGCATAAAGTGTCAGACACAGTGCATTGAACAAGTCTTCTGAAGACAATAAAAGATAATTGACATTCACACTCATTGTGGCTGTAAAAGTCCAAATCATTTGAACTCAACAGGGACCATTGCAAAGTTATGCCAATGGATTTCACTGTTGGGGGTGCCTTCAGTTTTGTTTAAAATATGACCCTGCAGGCAGGCTTTTGAAAGCTATGACAATGGGATGCACCAGGCAATGAAATGCTATGAGAAGGTTGAAAATACAGAAAAATGCACTGAGAGATGGTTCCGCCCTGGCTTTCAGGATACAGTTCCAAGGACACATCCTGTTACCTCCCGCAGCCCTATTGTGCTCCCTTCTCTATCTCTGTACTCCTCCAAATCTTGCCTCTTGCTCATTCCAAATTTCCTTTGTTCTAGCATTAATGGCTGAACATTCAGTTGCCTAACCTATAAGCTCTGGAATTTCCTGCATAAGCCTCTCTGCCTCTCCCTCTCTTCCTTCATTTTGGACACTCCTTAAACTCTAGCTCTTTGACCGAAAAATTTGACCACTGTCCTAATATCTCTTTATGCGGTTCAATGTCATTTTTTTCTGATAGCACCCCTGTGAAGTGCTTAGGGATGTGATACTGTGTTGAAGGCACTATATAAATGCAAGTTGTTGTTGTAGTATTAGGGTTTGTAAGAGCTAATGGGCAGAATTTTGCTCTTGGATGGCATGTGGGCCCCACCGGCTCGGCGGAGGGCGGACAGCCGACCCCCACCACTCTAACGGGGCCCATCGCCATTTTGAGTGGGCGGGCCAATTAAAGCCCGCCCAGTGGCCTGCCTGACAGGAAGTGCTTTGCACTTCCTGTGCGGGGGAGGGAGGGATTCCCCAGCTGTCAAAGTGCGCTCTTTCACGCATGCACACGAAAGAGCGCACTTCTCCCTGAGGCAAAGTCCTGTCTCAGGGAGAATACTGACAGTGGAAAAAACTTTAGAAATAGAAACATTAAAAAATTATTAACATGTCCACCTCATGTGACAATGTCACACGAGATGGGACATGTTAATAAAGAACACATAAACTTTATTATTTTGTACAAAACGGACATGAAACTTCATCCCGCCAGTGGATGAAGTTTCATTAATAATCAGAAGCCCGCTGGGGCTCCTGGCCTGCCCGCCAGCCTTAAGGTTGGATGGGCAGGTCTTTAAGTACTTTAACTAGCCTGTCAATGGCCGCAAATGGCGTCATTTTCCCCTCGGCAACCAGGCCCCGCCCCCAAATCGCCGAGGGGAAAATCCTGGTCAATGTGTGAGACTGTGTAAAAAGCACCTCCCATAATGATGATGGAGGAGGACACATGTCGAGGAGTCGAGAGGGAGAATGCTCATGGCTTCAGCAGTGTAACATCTAGTCATGGAAATTTGTACATAGTTCGGTTGTATAAAATAAACCAGTTGTTGTTTGAACACGCCAACATCTCAGTAATCATTTCAAAGCTGAACTAATCAACATACAACAGTTGTTGAGGCACTATTATGGGGAAACATAACACATTCATTATTTACATCTCATTGCCTGAAACTAATTTATCCAATTGGACTAAGTGAATCTGATCATAACTGATTTATGTATTTTCACTTTACAAGGAAATGTAGAAGGTTAACAACCCAAATCAAGCCTCACTTCATCCAGTAACCATTTGATCTGTTGCTGGAAGGATTGAAAAAAAGATGCATATGGGCCAGATCAGATCTGCTGTTGCACAAGTAGACTGAATCAAACGAATGGCAAATGTATTTTAATAGAGGCAAATGTGAGATATTACATTTTGGTAAGAAAAATAAGGAGATCATATGTTACTTCGAAAATAAGAATCCAAATAAGGTAGAAGAGCAAAGGGATCTCAGAGTATAATGTATAAGTCCCTAAAAGTAGCCAAGTTAATAAGACCATGAAGAAAGCACACCAGGATTTATTTTGAGAGGGATATAATTGAAAAATGGAGATGTTATGCTGAATCTGTATTGAACCTTGGTTGGACCACACTTGGAGTACTTTGTGCAGTTCTGGTTGCCATAGTATAAAAATAAGACAGAGGTCCTGGAGATGAAGCAAAAAGAATTTACAAAGATAGTATTGGAATTGTGAGATTAAACCTATCAGGAAAGGATAAACGTGCTGGATCTCTTTTCTCTTGTAAGGAAAAGTTTGAGGGGTGATCGAATAGAGGTCTTTAAAATGATGCATGGTTTTGATAGAATAGACGCAGAGAATGTCCCCACTTGCGGGGACGAGCAAAACAAGAGGCCATCAATATGAGATAGCCACCAGCCAATCAAAGAGGTAATTGAGAAGAGAATGTGGAACTCGCTATCGCGCAGAGTAGTTGAGGTGAATAGTATACATGTATTCAAGAATAAGCTGGAGAAGCATATATTAGAGAAGGGGACAGTGAGTTGCTCCAGTGCATCTTGTAGATGGTACACACTGCTACCACTGTGCGTCGGTGGTGGAGGGAGTGAATGCTTAGGGATGGGGTGCCAAGCAAGTGGGCTGCTTTGTCCTGGACTGTGTCAAGCTTCTTGAGTGTTGTGGGAGCTGTACTCATCCAAGCAAGTGGGGAATATTCCATCACACTCCTGACTTGTGCCTTGTAGATGGTGGACAGGCTTTGGGCAGTGAGGAGGTGAGCTACTCACCGCAGGATTCCTAGCCTCTGACCTGCTCTTGTAGCCACAGTATTTATATGGGTAGTCCAGTTCAGTTTCTGGTCAATGGTAACCCCCAGGATGTTGATAGTGAGGGATTCAGTGATGGCAATGTCATTGAATGTTATGGGGCAATGGTTAGTTTCACTCTTGCTGGAGATGGTCATTGCCTGGCACTTGTGTGGCACAAATGTTACTTGCCACTTGTCAGCCCAAGCCTGGATATCGTCCAGGTCTTGCTGCATTTGGACGTGGACTGGAATGGAGTGGCGGCCCAAGATCAGCCATGATCTTACTGAATGGTGGAGCAGGTTCAAGGGGCCATATGGTTCAGTCCTGCTCTCATTTCTTATGTCCTTTGAGCGGCCTCACCAGTGGTTATTAAAGGGACCACTGCAGGACACTCGGAATCAACTGAAGTATGTTTCCAGACTTCTGTGGGACAGAGAGTTGCATGAATAAGCACTACTGGTCCTTTGCGCCTTCGCACTTGGACTCTGCCCTCTCCCTTTAAGTCTTAGGCTTGGCTCTGCAGTGGAGCTAATGGATTTCTCTCATTTCTGGATAAGTGCTCAGAGCGCACTAAACAGATTCAAATGCAGCCCGGGTGCCAAATTGACCAGGACCGCTTGCCGAGATCATCAGTCGGGAAAAGCTGGGCTCTGCCAACCGCCCTCTGGTTGTCAAATTGACTCCTTGCATTGCACCTGCCTGTTATTAAATCCATCTCGCTTCTGCCTGTCTGGGATTAATTGGTTCTGCACTCCTCCGTGACAGGATACGAGAGCAGATTCACACAGCATGACGCTATCAGGATATATTCAAACATAATCAAGCTTTACATTATTGATAGGCTTATGTAACCTTTTTCCAAATTTGCATCTCAGAATCTTGAAGTTAAGGCAAGAATGCTTTGAACATTGATTATTATGTTAATTTCAGATGTAATTTGGTTGACAAAAAGCTGTAAGAAGTCAAAGGTTTATGATGCTGAATTAGCTACCCCCTTCACCCAGTATTTAATGAACGGGAGATTGTTGGGAATATTATAATCTTGCAAACTGACCACATGTGAAGCAGTTTAAAGTATTGCTTTTTTGGCAGTGTTTTCTGGACAAAATCTAGATGGTGTCACAGCAGGAATAAACTCGCATATTTTCCAACTGTCATTGCTCTTTGCCCTATACACATATGCAAAGGTATGATACAGTTCTATGTGTGTACAGTGAGCCCTGGTGATTTTTATATACAGCATTCTTTGTTCATCAAATGTCAGCTGTTTGAGCAATGCTCTCAGGCGCTTTCGTTTCTCACCAGCGTCTCTGCTCTTGAATGTGAAGCATGTTGAAGAATAAAACAAATAGAGTGTGCAAACCAATGTGTTTCTTGGCTTCTTCTGCAGCCCGTTCATCCGACTTGATCTGATATTCTAGCCTCGTTCAAATGTTGCTGGCCTTTTCACGAAGGGCTTGACTGCTTGTTTTATCTCCTGAGGCATTAAGTAGAAGAAGGAAAGATGGGCATTATTATCTTTCTTTGATACCTCCCAGGGACACATAGATGACAAGCATTTCAATGCCTTCCACCCTTATCTTGGCTTGAGGGCCATAAAACTCAAAATCAAAAATTCATCGCAGTTTGAGAGAAAAACCTGCAGAGCTGTGGGAAAAGAGCAAGGGAGTGAGGCTAATTAGATAGCTCCTTCAAAAAGCTGGCACAGGCACATTGTGGGCCGAATGGCCATCCTCTGTGTTATCTGCTTCCATACTGTACTTGCCTACATCCTAACCAAGTCAACGGTAAACCCAATGTAGTCTCTTCACTCCTCCGGAGATGTACACCATGAGCGACACAGATCACGACATGCATTTTGCCAATAATGGCTTGTTTCTCACTCAAACACTTGAGGGTATGCCAAGGACTGAAGTCCATGCTACAAATTAATTTATTGCACGAGGAGTGCTTTGTCAAGATTGTGACATGCCACTATATAAATGCAAGTCTTTCTAATTCTTCCCCTGTTTCTTGTCCTAGTTGTACCTTGCCACAGTTTAGTGCCACTGGCATATTTGATAATGGCCCAGATTTTGCAGTGGTGATGAAAGCAAAATTGTCAGTGTTCACCATCATTACTCCACGGTAGCTCCTGGAGTCTGCATGTGTTCAGAATAATGCAGAAAACCTGAAGTTGCCGTCAGTGGTTCTTCAGAAAATGCACTGTTGAGACACCATCAGACAATCAATGGGAAATCAAATGAATTGACAAGAACTCCCCTTCCTGCACTGTTAGTCTCACTGTTAAAAACCCTTGAAAAAGTTATTTGCCATCTTGTTGCGTGAGGCGTAACCAGGCTTTTAACAGCGCATTAACTTCATAATTACTGCTAAACATTTGGCATGTCAAATTCTTCCATGATGATAAAAAATTGCATGCTATTTAAAAAAAATAAAGTTTTAAAAGGTTGGTCAATGTTTATTTTAGCTTCTGCTTTACTCCAGTCATAGTTATTTAATTTGCTCTCTGAAAACCTAAGTCGAAAGGTTGGGATATTAAGTGCATTTTCTTGTTTACTGTGTGTGAAAACTTCAATGTAACTGGCTGCTTAGCCTGCTTGCTGACATCATTGCTGCTGACATCATTGCTGCTGACATCGCTGCTTGCTGACATCACTGCTGCTGACATTACTGGTGTTGACATCATTGCTGCTGACATCATTGCTGCTGACATCGCTGCTTGCTGACATCACTGCTGCTGACATTACTGGTGCTGACATCATTGCTGCTGACATCGCTGCTTGCTGCCATCATTGCTGCTGCAAAGCCATCCCTTGACTTGGTGCCAGATTTAAACTTAAAGTGGAAAACCACACCATAGAGATCACTAGAGCCTCATGGGCAGCTTTCTTCGCAGTCAGTAGAGAGTGCCATTGCTTCACCGCCGACTGCAGAACCCAACCCACTTTTGTATGTCAAAACAGGAAATGCTGGAAAAGCTCAGCATGTCGAGCAGCATCCATGGAGAGAGAAACAGAGTCTGTATGACTCTTCTTCAGAGCTCATGCAGACTTGAAACATTAACTCCCTCCACAGAAGCTGCCAGGCCTGCTGAGTTTTTCCAGCATTTTCTGTTTTTATTTCAGATTTCCAGCATCCGCAGTATTTTGCTTTCATCCACTGTTGTATAAGTTGGTGTTGATGCCACTTTGCTAAGATAATAATGTAGTGATATATTAGTGAGAAATAGAAGCCTTTATACCATCTAATTAGGCCACTATTTTGATTCGTTGATGACGAATTCAAACTCAGCTGGACCAGCCACATAAATGCCAAGGTTATAGTGCTGGTCAGAAGCTGAGTATCGTGAGGTAAGTGATTCACCTCCCAACTTGTTTCCTTGCATTATAACAATGACAACACTTCGAAAAATACTTTATTGGCTGTAAAGCTTTGAGACATCCAGTGGTCATGAAAAGTGCTATATAAATGCAAGCCTTTCTTTTCTTCGCCTTAATAAAATTTATATTAGATCTACCTGTTCATATATAATCGATAATATTTCCTTACAGCTTCCACCTCAATTATTACCTCTTTTGAGAAATGTTGCTGAAAAATGAAATTTAAGTTTTTGATTTTAAGGGTAACCTAATACACAAAAACATGAACAATAGGTACATAGATTTAACTGTACTCATTAATGACACAAAGCAAGTTTTAAGTTTTAAAAGAAAAATGGCAACATTCTTCTAAGGAAGATTAAGGATCTGAGGAGTAGAAGTCACTTTTATCAGATGTAGCTTAGTTGATGGTGCTCTGTCCTCCGAATTAGAAAGTTATGGGTTCAAGTCCCACTCGAGAGTCTTGTAAAAAAGTATCTAGGTTGGTACTTCAGTGCTTAGGGAGCGCTGCACTATTGGAGATATCAACTTTTGGGTGAGAAGTTAATCTGTGGTCCCATCTGTCTTCTCAGGCGAACATAAAAGATCCCATGGCACTATTTCAAAGAAGAGTAAGGGAATTCTTTCCCATTTCCTGGTCAATATTTTTCCCTCACCCAATATCTAAAAACTGCTTACTTAGTCATTACCTCATTGCTGTTTTTGGGAGCTTGCTTTGTGCAAATTGATTGCTGTGTTTCCTACATTGCAACAGTGAGTACACTTCAAAAGAACTACACTGGCTGTAAAGTGCTTTCAAAAGTCCTGAGGTGGCGAAAGATGCTATATAATTGCAAATAGTTCATTTACATGTCATAATGTCACCCACAAATGATAATATGATGATTATTTTTGCAGCCCAATCACTCGATCCACATCACAGCCTAGTGCTTTATAAATAAGCAGAATAAGAAGTCTGTGAAAAGTTTATTTTCCTACAAAAATGCTGCCCATTTAAAATAAAATCAATTTCAACCGAGACAGAAGGTAAAAAAAATTGCTTGAAATGAGAATTAATTAATGTTCAGTTTGACACCCAAAGCCTCAAAGGTTCTGAAAGCGTTTGTCAGATACAGGCACAATAAAAGCTAAGAGTCATAATTATAAATCATTACAGCACTCCTGTACTATCGAACTCAGAGACCTTTTACAGAATGACACTCTAAGTGAATATAGCACACGACCTCAATATCAATGGCTGTGCTTTTCGTTGCTTAGTAATCGGCAAACTCCATCTCAGTGGCTGTTGGTTCAAAATTGTTCCATTTTGTTTTGTTCTCGACTGACTGCTGACACTGATGAGAACTTAACAATGTAAAATTGTTTGGTTAAAGTTAAAGGGAGAAAACGTCTTTGTGTAGAGCAACTTTTCATTTTAAGGAGGCGCGTTATTAGAATAATATAACCTCTATTGATTGAGTTCCTAATCTTCAAAATGCATCAGGCGAGTACAAAGGGGTGAGATCTTGGCATGTACTGAGATACATCTCCCAGGCACTTGACTGGGCATTAAGTTGAGTGACTATAAGCTCCTACAGATCATAGTGAGACAGTGGTTAATATAGAGTGTGTCAATTTTAGGCACCCTGCCTTTGAAGTACTATTGAGGGTCAGAGAAGGAAAAGCAAAGAGAATTTTGAATTATGAAGTGATTAGGCTACAGGAACAAACCGGCTTCTATTAAAAAAAAAGAACGTGGAACATTATCCTTGCTTTTATGTATAACCTGGCTAAAACTGCAGGCTGTCAGTGATCAGTTGGACTGCACATATGTAAAATTAATAAACCTCAAGCAGGTTAGAAAATCTTATTGTCATTACATCTTTGATATATTAACAAACTCTAAGATAAGCCCAACATATTTCCTTTATTAATATTGAAATCCCTCCATGGCCTTGTCTATCCATGTCTCAGTAATGCCCCTCAGCCCTATAACCCTCTTAGAACTCTGTGCAACGCAAATTCTGGCCTCTTGTAAATCCTTGATCTTTTACACCCCACCATTAATGGCCTTTTCTTCAGCAAACTAAGATCTAGAATTCTCTTACTGAATCTTTCAGCCTCTCTCTCCTCCTTTAAGATGCTCCTTAAAACCTAGCTTATGGCCAAACGTTTGGTCACCTGTCTGAATATCTTTTTCTGTTTAAATTTTTGTCTGATAATGCTGCAGTGAAGTGTCTTGAAACAATTTTACTACATTAAGGCTGCACATGAAAATGCAGGATGATGCATTGAAAATACAACAAAAATCTTTAAAGACAGACTAGATAAAAGTTAAGGATATTCAAATACTGTGAGGCATGTCATGGTCCCTGAATGTTGGGACCATGTACACATCATAAAAAGGAAGTAACTGCTTTGTTTGACTTGCTTTTGGTGAAAGATGGGGAATGGCAATTAGAACCTTTGCACTGCATTTACTTGTGCCTTGGTTTATTGGTAGCACTCAATCTTATGAGCTCGAGTCTCACTCCAGACACTTGAGTATGTAATCTAGGCTGACATTCCAGTGCCGTACTGAGGGAATGCTACGCTGTTGGAGGTGCAGTTTTTGGATGAGTCATTAAATGAGGCCCTGTCCATTCTCTCAAGTGGATGTTAATGATCCCATCATGTTATTTACAGAAGTGGGGGGAGTTCTCCCTGGTGTCCTGTCCAATGCTTATGTCTCAACCAACATCTCTAAAAAAGGGTATCTAACCATTATTTCTTGGTTGTTGTAGGACCTTGTTCTGAGCAAATTGACTGTCATGATTTCTATATTATAGCAATGTGGTAAAGTGGAGTACCATGTACCTTTAAAAGAATGCAAGTGGACTAACCATGTGACAGTACTGACCAATCAATGCACAGCACGGGCTATTGTAAGTCTAGAGCTGGAGGTGGTTGTGAGAGCACATAAGGATTTAGTGCTCTGCCTTCTGTTGCAATAAACAATCACAGTTTGTTCTTAAGTCGTTCTCCCTCCATTATTGATAGTGAGCATCAACTAACAAGCGTATATGAAGGTATGCAATTCGAGTTAACTCGACTAGTGAACTCATAGATTAAAGACGTAAAAAGCAGCAACCACACTTCAACAAAAAAAGTACTTCATTGGCTGGAAAACACTTTGGGTTATCCTGATGCTGTGAAAGACAATTTTTTTTCTGGTGAATATCTGAGTAGATTAAGAGTGCATAGTAAGGCAGGCTCTGGGCCAAATAACCCTTGATATTTCACAGTGAGGGGTTTTAAAGGATACTGTTTGATAACAAGGAAATGTCTCAGTATTGTAATGAGAATGAGATGGAGTAAGGTCATTTGAATTATCATTTATATAAATTTTCAGACATACGAAATAGGAGTAGGAGTAGACTGCTCATCCCTGCTCTGCAACTTGATAAGATCGTGACTGATCTTGTGGCCTCAACTATACTTCCCTGCCTAGCCCTTATGCTCTCTGACACAAAAACAAACATTGCTGGAAAAACTCAGCAGGTCTGACAGCGTCTGATGGGAGGGTGACAGGTGGGGAACCCGCCATCTTCCTGCCTCCACTCCACTAAGACTGTGGTGGGAAGGCTCCTGGATGGTGTTCCCACCTCGCCGCCAATTGAGGCCCTTAAGTAGACAATTAATGCACACTTAAGGGCCTCATCCTGCCACCATTAATATCAAGCTAGTTGAAGGTGGGGGTGGGGATGCTGGCCTTGTGCAAAGCGCGACAAGCAAACCCACGAGCAAAGGCGTTAGGTTGCTCCCTCATTCAAAGGCACTTAGTGCATTATTGAGGGTCCTGGCATTGGGAAGGGGATGGCCCGCTGAGAGCTAACCCCTGCCCTTCTCGCCAACCCACCCCCCCCCACTCCCCACCCCCCACCCCCTCCCACAGTGTTCTCAGTTTCTCACTTAATAAGAACATAAGAAATAGGAGCAGGAGTAGGCCAGTCAGCCCTTTGAGCCTGCTGTGCCATTTTATGAGATCATGGCTGATCTTCTACTTCAACAGCATTTCCTGCATTATTCCAGTATCCCATGATATTTTTAATATGTAGAAATCTATCGATCTCTGTCTTGAACATGTTCAATGACTGAGCCTCCACAGCTCTCTGAGGCAGAGAATTCCAAAGATTCACCACCCTCTGAGTGAAGAAATCTCCCCTCATTTCAGTCCTAAATGGCCTACCCCTTATTCTGCGGTTGTGTCCCCAGGTTCTAGAACACCCAACCAAGGGAAACATCCTTGCTACAACTACCCTGTCAAGCCCTGTAAGAATTTTGCAGGTTTGCATGAGATCACCTCATAAAGGCCCAGTCTATTTAATCGTTCCTCACAGGACAGTCCCTACATCCCAGGAATTTAGTTTGGTGAACCTCCATTGCACTCCCTCTAAAGCAAGTGTATCTCTCCTTGGGTAAAAAGACCAAAACTGTTCACAATACTCCAGGCGCAGTCCCACCAAGGCTCTTTGTAATTAAAGCAAGACTTTTTTACTCCCATATTCAAATCCCCTTATAATAAATGCCAACATACCATTTTCCTTCTTAATTGCTTGCTGCACCTGCATGTTGGCTTTCAGTTATTCATGAATGAGGACACCCAAGTCCCTTTGAAGTTCAACACTTTCCAGCCTCTCACTTTTTAAGAAATACTCTGTATTTCTGTTTCTCCTATCAAAGCGGATATCCTCACATTTCTCCACGTTGTATTCCATCTGCCAAATTTTTGCCCACTCACTTACTTTCTCCAAATCCCCTAGAAGCGCCTTTGCATCCTCCTCACAACTCACACTTCCACCTAGCTTGGAAAGATTACCTTTAATCCCCACATCCAAATCATTGGTATCAATCGTGAAGAGCTGGGGCTTGCGATATCCCACTAGTCACAGCCTGCCAACCTGAAAATGACCCATTTATTCCTACTTTCTGTTTTCTGTCCATTAACAGGGCCAGCATTTTATGCTTCCCCATTGGTGGGTTTTTAGGGGGGGGGCAGGAGTTGGAGGGGTGTGCGGGGGTTGTAGTGTGAAATTGAAGGGGCGGACTTCTCCCCGGATTCCCGCCCATCAATTTTTAGGCTGGTGGGAGGATTACACTTTCATGGGGGAGGCCTGAAAAAGAACAGAGTTACATCTTGGGCAGGAAGGGGTAGGGTGTGGAGCGCCTCCATCAGAAGCCCTCTTCTGAAGTCGGGTGCTCCCCACTTAAGGTCTAATGGCCTCCTGACCTCCCTCCCCAATGCTGGCCTCTCCTCCAAGGCTCCAATTACCCCCTTTCACACCAGGCCTTCCCTACTCTCCCCACCCTGGGACACTTGAACTTGCCTGGGCCTCCCCTTCCTGGTGTTAGGCTCCAATGTCCTCCTGAACCTCCACTTCTGTCCACTGCAGCTCTGTCGCTGCAGAGACTGGAGAGCTGGCTGGCCAATCAGATTGGCCAGCAGCTCTATAAGGCAGGGCTTCCTCCCAAGCGAGGGGCAGATTAATGCATGAAATGGCTGCAGGGCACTTGGAGTCGGCAGGGTTGCATTTCCTGCCAACTTATCGGATGGTGGGAAGCAAGACCTCACCATCCGAAATATTCAGGCCCAGTCTGAATCCATAGCAGTATATTGCCCCCAATCCCATGTGCTCTAATTTTGTTTACTAACCTCTTGTGTAGAACCTTATCAAAAGCTTTCTGAAAATCTAAATATACCACATCCACTGGTTTTCCCTGTTAACTGGATCCACAACAGTTGGTGAAGTTAAAACAATTGGACACAGCTTCTTTCTATGCTGGAGAGAGTCTATTGACTTTTTTTCATTCATTCACGTGATCTGGGCTTCGCTGGCTGGGCCAGCATTTATTGTCCATCCCTAGTTCACAGTCAACACCATTTCTCTCTTAGTGTTCCAGCTGTTAACAAACTCAAACTAGAATGTCGTAGTGGGGGCTAATGGTTCATGAACAAGTTAACTCAAATTACACAAATTAACAAAAACACATTGTCGGTGGGGGAGGTGGGGGGGGAGTTAGCTCCTTAAAGGGACATGAACTAAAACCAAATTATTAAAAGGAAACTTATCAAACTAACTCGAGATATCATTCCCAGGGTGAAGATGCATCCCAGCCCCTGCAGGGCCCACCTGTCCCCATTTATACTCTTTTGAGGAAAACAAATAAAGCAAATGAATTAATCAAGGACAAATTAAAGGGGCAGCTCCTGGAAGGGATACTGCAAAAAAAAAAGACAAAATCTCAAAAGAAACTTACAAAATGCAAATTATCTGGGTGTCCTTGTACACCAGTCGATGAAAGTAAACAGGCTGGTGCAGCAAACAATTAGGAAGGCAAATGGTATGTTGGCCTTCATTGCAAGAGGATTTGATTTCGCAAGGAGGGATGACTTACTGCAGTTATGGGGGCCTTGGTGAGACCACACCTGGAGTATTGCGTGCAGTTTTGGCCTCCCTACCTAAGAAAGGATATACTTGCCATAGAGGGAGCGCAGCGAAGGTTCACTAGGCTGATACCAGGGATGGCAGGACTGCTGTATGAAGAGAGGTTAGTTCGACTCAGCCTGTATTCACTAAAGCTGAGAAGAATGAGAGGGGATCTGATTGAAACATAAAATTTTAACAGGGCTAGACATACTGGATGCATGGAGGATGTTTCCCCGGATTGGGGAGTCTAGAACCAAGGGCCACAGTCTCAGGATATGGGCCAGGCCATTTAGGACCGAGATGAGGAAAAATTTCTTCATTCAGAGGGTGGCCAGCCTGTGGAATTCTCTACCACAGAAGGCTGTGGAGGCTGGGTCACTGAGTATATTCAAGAAAGAAATTGATAAATTTTTTTGGATATTGGGGCATCAATGGGTATGGAGAGAAAGCAAGAACATGGCGTTGAGATAGCGGATCAGCCATGATCATATTTAATGGTGGAGTTGGCTTGAAGGGCCGAATGGCCTACTCCTGCTCCTAGTTTCTACGTTCTATTAAAGGGATCAATAAAGCACCCCAGCCCCCACTGTGCCCACTGGGCATGGATGTCCCCATTTATATGACCTTTTGATTAAACCAATTTAAAAAGGGGTCAAATTAACAAAAGGTCAAATGAACTAACAAGAGTGGATAACTCCCTAAAGGGGCCCTATATCTTAATAACAAAATATTAAAGGAAACTTACAAAAGTCAAATTAAAATGTGGTTAAGGGGGTCAGTAAAGCACTCCAGCCCCCGTGTTGCCCACTGGGCACGGATGAGCCCATTTATACGTATTTTAAACAAAGAAAGTTAAGAATTAAAGGGGACAAATTAGCAAAAGATTAAATGGAAAAATAAAAGAGGCAGCCCCTTAAAGGGAAACTGCATCAAGAAGACTGAACATAAAGGATGCTTACAGAGATCAAACCAAAATGTGATTTTCAGGGTTAATAATGCACCCCAGTGCTCACCAGTCACGGATATCCCCATTTATAAGTGCATAAATACCCATCAGCTATTTAACAATGTAATTGTCATTAAACCACAGTGTGCCATTTAACAGTGTGATTGCCACTGAACCTTAACAATGTAATTAAGACAATGACAGATTCCCCTCTTATAAGTTAAAACTTTTGAAGATTCAATTTTTTTCAAGCTAAATAAGAAGAAACAAAATCATGTTTTCACCTTATATTGTAACCAACCATTAATAGATCCCACATTTCCCCCCTCTTTAAACAAAAAAAGGTATTTATTTACCATATATAATTAATTACAAAGCGGACAAAGAAAATATTGGTTTGCCATTTCTCATTATGATACAAGGCGTCCCTCTCCCAGTGCATCTAATAATTTCTTGGAGCAAGCACCTCTCTTTGTAAAACAGTCTGACAATGACTGACTTGCACCTACCCATTTTATTTTGGAAATCTCTCTTCTTTCCAACATTTCCTTTACGCTAGCAAGGTCAATTCTCAAACCTTTTTTCAGTGACACCCCTTGTCGAATGAACATTGTCCCAAAGACAATGTTATCCACATAGCATTCTATGGGCAAACTTTTCTCAGATTGCCCCTTGTATAGTATTTCCTTCAGTATATCAGATAAGTATACCCCTACATCTATTGTTCCTACTAACGTCAGAGTTTCAGCAGCTAAGGTGTTTTTAACCATCCTTTTTATTTTCTTTGCTTACCAGGCCAATGGAAAAAAAAATATTATCCTTTCTCACCAAGAATATGATAAACCCTGCTGTGCTAGACTATCCATTGGAGGATTGGCATGTGAAGCATCTCTAAAAATGACTAACCTCATATCTCCTGGATTGCCCAAGTCTGGAAACCCGAGTGTGCATTTCTCCGAACTTAACTTATTTAATCTTTTATTTGCTCTCAGAACTTCCTCAACTGCAACATGTTTCATCATAGTACTCAGTTTCAGAATATCACAACTAGCACCAGGTCTAGTCTGAGTGCACAACCAGTTCAACTGCCCAATCAAACTTCTTAATTGGTCTATTTCTTCCTTGGATGCAGGATCCTTTTTTCGTGATGACCTGGCTCGATTTATTGGGATACAATTGACATTTTCTGAGTAAAACTGTTGATCCAAGGTCACTCCTGGCCTATTCTGCTTAACGTCGAACCCTATATATTTAAAGGCCCCCGAAGCCAGACTTCCAACCTTAAATTCCTTCTTTATTTTACCCATAGCTCAAATTCTGCAGAACCTCCCCACAGAAAATCATCAACGTGCACCATATAGTTCCCTGCTAGTTTCTTCTTGTGATACCCTCAACCAACATCACCAAAGTAGCTGAAAATCCGGTTATTGCTGGGTCTGCCTTTAGCTGAATATAACCCATTTTCAACAGGATGGACCTAACTGAGAAATTCCACACCCTTGAAGCATCATTCAACTCATGGACACACTTGTTCAATTTCCACAGTTTCCCTTCTATATCACCAGCTTCTTTAGTTGGTTTCAAAAACACTTCCCTTTTAAAGTTCTCGCCCGCAAAAATACAGCTTTCATATCAATTGATTTACATTCCCAGGAATATGTTGCGAAAAGAGCTAAGAAAATCTTCACGCGCACTTTTCCTGCAGTAAGGGAGCCCACACTGACATCTTGATCACCAAGTCTTTCTTTAAAATCACATGCTACTAGTCTCACTTTAGCCTTAAATGTGCCACCAGGAAGTACCTTTTCTGTGTGTATTCACCTGTTTGATTAGGCTGGCTGCCCCATGTCTGGTATTTCAGTGTATACACCAAATTCTTTCCAACTCTTTTTGTTTGGCATCCTTTATCAACTTATCTTCTAACTTGTTAGTAGCCACTAAAACGTCGATCATAAGGGCTTCTACTTCTGGTGGCATTCCTAGCCTGTTCTTTGGTCCTTGTTCTTGTCAAATTATGACCTCTACTCACCCTCCTTTCTCTTTCTGGATTACTACTGCTCGCTCTTTCCCTTCTGCGATTAGAGTACCTTTTGCAACGCCATGATCTTTCCCGAGGGCCATGACCACTTTCTAGTCCACTTTCAGAACTCACACTGCATTTTCTGGCCTTCCACATCTTTACCTCATTTTGTCAATCCATGGGTCTTACCTCCTGTCCCTCATCTTACACATTGAGACAATGTATTTGCCAGCAGCTTTTCCTGCTCTCCCTGTAATGGTGGCATCCCTCCACACACTGGCCCCTACTGACATATATGTTACACTAATGCCAATTTTGTGTAGTTATCCTTTGGATAAATAGCCTTATCCTGCGCTTCAGTGTCACTTTGCTCATATTCAGTCATCCCTTTATCTACCATAATCTGCTCCTCGTAATTGTCCAACATGTGCACATGTGAAGTGCATGGTGCCCCTTCAGTTTCAATGCCCTGCTCAGGTTTTGTAAATGTAGAGTTAATACCAATTAGTCTCAAGGATTATACCCTAACAGTTTGATTCCCATGTTGTAAAATTACTGTTTTTCCATCACTGCCTATAACCTTACCAGGTCTTTTCCATTCTCCCTCCCCTTCTCTTTTGTAATATACCGTGTCCCCTGGATTAAACTGTATTTCTGATGGCCTTATGCAGTGCTGGAAGGCTTGCCAAATTTTCTCCGGAACTTCAGCCATGATAAATGCTCTTTTCCCTGCTGCAGGGCATTTAAGTGTTCAGAAAAAGTTGAACTAATCTTAGTCCCCTCCAAGGCCGGGGGATGATCCCACGTCACCAAAGGTATTTTCGGATTTCTCCCATAAACTAATTGATAGGGGCTCTTCACATGGACTGTCCGTGCCAGGGCAGTTGTCAGCTTATAGCTGGGTTCGTCAGCTAAGATCTTGTGAAGCATCTCATTAATTACTGCGTGATTTCTTTCACAAATCCTATTACTCAAGGGACTTTCTGCTGCTCTGTTCATCACTAGGATATTCATATTTTCACAGATACTTTTAAATTCACCGTTGGCAAATTCCCCCAGTTGTCAGTTAGGAATTTAGCCGGTGCTCCCAGCCCAGTTCCTATCCATTTTTCCATTATCGTGCCCACAATTATCATTTTGCCTTTAATATATGTTACTGTTGAGGCACTGAATCTAGTTGCCATGTATACGAAGTGCAAGTGAAAAATGTTTTTGTCCTCATCCCATACCTTCAAGTCCACTGCTACAACTTCATTAAAGTCTCTTGCTAGTGGAAGACCCACTACAGGCTGTTGTAGTGTCCTCCTATATTTTCTAGATATATCGCATTTCTCACTAATCTCTTCTACAAGTTTAGTCATCCTTCACCCCTGGATCTTTTGGTGGAATTTTTAACCTATGACAAGGTGGTTGGGAAAACTGCCGACGCAGTTTGCAAACAATTTGCCTTTTTTTCCCTTAAACTCCTGTCCCCTGAAGACATTAACGCTTCATTAACATTGCGATTTGAAATGTTAGGTTTTGTTCAGGGGATTTACAATAATGTCCCAATTGCATAAACTCTAACCCTACAGGTTTCTCATAAACAATTGCCTTATCATGTTCCATTTGAAATTCAATTTGAGCCTTTTTCTTGAAGAAGAGTCAATACAACTTGAAATGTTAACTCTGTTTCTCTGTCCACAGGTGCTGCCAGACCCGAGTTTTTCCAGCATTTTCTGTTTTTATTTCAGATTTCCAGAACCTGCAGCATTTTGCTTTTAGAAATTCTCCTGACTCTGCTTGTAATGGACACACATTTGTTTTTGCTAATTGTTTCCTCTTACATACCTACAAAAGCCTTCACAGTTCGTTTTTATGTTTCTCATTAGTTTACTCTCATATTTTATTTCCTCTTACTCTTTTTCTTGGTCCTCCTTTGCTGAATTCTAAAATTCTCCCAATCCTCAGGCTTACTAGTATTTTTTGGGCAACTTCATACGCTTCTTCCTTTGATATATATCTCCTTGGCATTCTTTGTTCTGAGTACGTTTGTATATAAAGTTAGCAGTATGATGATGTAAGATGTCCCTCCAAATCAATCCCAGTTCAAACTGTGCAATTTCCATTTACCGTGGAGGAGAAACAAGTTTGTCACTGCTCTATGATAAGCTAATAGTCTCATGCAGGTGCATGGACATTATCTGTACAGATCTGTACAGATCTCTACGGATTTCCAGGAAGTTTAAACTTCTAATGGGCAATTACCCTGCACCTGGATCCACATGATACTCCAATCTAAATTGGAAACTTCGGATGGTTCTGACCCTCTTAGCAGAATAGTTACCTAAGAAAAGTTAGAAGGATTAAAACTCCTCCTAACTCCTGGGTAACTGTGGTAGTGACCCTCCCACTACCCCCCCCACCCCCCGACCCCCTGACTACCCTCCCGACTGCCCCCACAACGCCGAACACACGACCGCCCCCCCCGCAGTCACCTGACACCGACAACCCCTTCCTAACCACCCTGATCCCTCACCCAGTTACCTTACACACTTACCTTCTCCCTTGGCTTCTCAAAGTAGCTGGGATCTTTAAACTTAACACTTTATGTCAGCCAATGCTGTAAAAAGGAGGCGTGGCTTCACTTCCCCTGACGCTGCTAACTGGCTCTGGACGGACTCTAGAGCTGCTGTGCTGCACACTTCTCAGCAGGTCCAGGAGCCTGGTGTGGAGTGGCAATCCGACAATGATTTCCACCTCATGGGAGTTCCGGGCCATTGTCTCAATGCGATTGAACTGTTCCTGTTACTGTTACTGATAAGAATTATCCACACCCTGATCTCTGAACCCAGTTGTATCCAATTCTTTTCTTAACACACTTAGCATCATTTAAAATGAGTTATAATAACATTAATAGACTTTGAGGAGAATTTTTTCAGATTCGTGTCCTTCGGGGCAGAGAGGTGGAATTTCTCTCATCCTCCTAATCCTAAACTTTGTTTGAGATTTATCAATTTTGCATTTAAATCCTCTAATTCTTGATCATTGTTTAATTTACATCAACATTATCCATGCGTTTAAGGACTTGAACATTTGATCATGTTCTTTCTCTGTTGTGTCTCCAAGTTAATTTAAATTAAGTTAGATTCTCTCTGCCTAGCCTGACAACTTGATTTGATTCAGGTCCTGGAATCACCCCTGTCATTTTTCTCAAACCTCTTGAAGAGGACTGAATTCCTTTCGAAGGCAAAGCCTCTGGAAATACAACCAGTGCTACAAACATTGGGCAGAATTTTCCTGTCGGTAAGCGGGGGAGGGGCGGGGTGTGCAGGGCCCACTCGCCGATGCATAAAATGATGCGCGGTGAGGTCAGGCGGAACTCCCGGCGTCACCGCGCCCCATTTAAATTTTCAGGTAGACGGGGGCACAGCAGAATCAGCTGTGCGCCCGCCGACCTGTCAATGGCCAGTTGAGACCATTGACAGAGTCATTGAAGCAATTAATGGACCTGCCCGTCCAACCTTAAGGTTGTCGGGCAGGCCAGGGGCCCTAGTGGGCTTCAGAAAAAGCATGAAACCTCATCCATGGGCAGGATGAGGTTTCATGTAGGTTTTAAAAAATTTAATTGAAGTTTTTTAAAAAGTGATGGACATGCCCCAACTCATGTGACAGTGCCACATGAGGGGACATGACAGGGAGTTTTTTTTTCTATTTTTAATACTTTGGACAGTAGAGGCGATCTCCCTGAGGCAGCGCTTAGCCTCAGGAAGATGACTACGCTCTTTCGTGTGCATGCGTGAAAGGGCACACTCTCAAGTTTAGGGATTCCCCCCCAGCCCACACAGGGTGCGCATAGCGCTTCGGTGCGGACGTCACGACGGGCGGGCCTTAATTGGCCCACCCAGGTAAAATGGCAGCGCGTCCCTGATAGGGGGCGTGCCTCCGCGCCCCCGCACTTCAATTTCGCCCCCGACGGGGGGAAAATCCTGCCCATGATCTTACTCGGTTTTACAAATGTGACCTTACCAAAGGTTTTAGAGTAACACCTTTGAGGAGCATCCCAATATTTGATTAGCCTTGTTCACCTTTAATAACCATAATTAGTGAATGATTAATGATCACTTAAACTTTACCACAGTGACTATAACAACAACAACTTGAATTATGTAGCACCTTTTAAGATAACAAAACATCCCAGTCCATTTCACAGGGGAGTTATCGAACAAAATTTGACACAGAACCATAAGCAGATATTAGGGAAGATGACCAAAAGCTTAGCCTAAGAGGTAGATTAAGTAGTGTCTCAAAGGAAAAGTAAGAGGTAGAGATGCAGAGAGGTTTAGGGAGGGAATTCCACAGTCTAGAATTGAGGCACCTGAAGGCACAACTGCTAATGGAGGGGTGCAGGAAAAGGGGATGTCTAATAGACTAGAATAGGTGGAATCTGTTATAGGGTGTTGGATTCAATTTGGTAGGTCTTAATGAAGTGTTAAGTAGGTTAACTGTATGTATTTATTAACTACAAGAACTATGTACATATATACAGCCTCTGTGTTTGTACAAATGGCTCTGCCCAACATGAGGCTGACCCCTCGGGGTGGGTCATGTGTTCTCTTACATCACTGTGTGGGTGGTATTATACTCAGTCCCAAGTTAACCCCATATGTGCCAGTCCCTTACACTACAGAATGCAGAGTTTTTAGAGGGCAGGGAGTTTTAGTGCGTGCTATAAGCAAAAACAGAGACAGAGACAGGCGAGGTCAAGAGGATTTGAATACAAGGCTGAGAATTTTTAATTTGGGGCATGGCTAGACCAGGAACCAGTGAAGTTAGTGAGCAGACATAAACAGGAGTTGTTCAGGTACAGGATATAGGGAGCAGAATTTCAGGATGAACTAAAATTTCAGTGAATGGAACATGAGAGACCTGCCATGAAACATTTGAACAGTTGAGGCAGAAAGTAATAAAAGCAGCGATGAGGGTTTCAGCAGTAGATGGCTGAGGCAGGGTCAGAAAGGGGCAATATTACAGAAATGGTAGTTGTGATAAAAAAGGTATACTGGACAGGTTTCTTGTTAGAAACAGTAAACTTTATTTACAGAACTCCTGATGAAGCTACATGTTTGAACCTGGTCCGTGGCCAGAATCTTCTGTTCGGCGTGAGGGGCCTGCCCCCGCACGCTGACGTGTAAAATGACGCGCGGTGATGTCGGGCGTGCGTTCGGCGGACGCGCACCGGAGTCGGTCACGCGCCCACTGAACTGTCAAAGGCCTGTTAAGGCCGTTAATGCTCTAATTAAAGTCATCGTCAGGGCTGCCCGTCCAACCTTAAGGTTGGAGGGCAGGCGAAGAACCTAGGCGGCCTTTGGGCGGGATGAGGTTTCATGAAGAGTTTGTTAATTAAATAAATTTTTTAATTAAAATTCATAAACATGCACCAGCTCATGTGACACTGTCACATGAGGGGACATGTCTGATTAATTTTATTTCTTTATTTCAACCATCTTCATAACTGAACTTAATCTCCCTGAGGCAGCTCCGTGCCTCAGGAAGATTTCTACGTTCTTTCGCGGGCATGCGCAAAAAAGCGCAGGCCCCAACTCTCCCTCCTCACCCGCCCGCACAGGTAGCGCTGAGTTGCCTTAATTGGCCCGCCCACATAAAATGGCGCTGCGCAGATTATTGCGGGCGGTGACTGGCTTCACGCCCGCTCCCGACTGGCCCGCCCGATGGGGAGAAAATTCTCCCCCGTGACTAGAAAGCTCCACCCCTAAGATAACCTGCGCTTAGGGCTAGTTCGTCTGTACAGTCACATGTTCCCCAAAACAGTATGAAAGGTTTTATTTACAATCACTCCATTCCTTCCCCTTTAATTTCGTTTTACATCTCTTATTTACAAGAATATCTTAAACCATAACATATACAAACATACACAGCTGATGCGATTATAGATTAAGTCGCTGAGGTGGTTTTCTGATTTAGTTAGACCGACATAGCACTATGTCTTGAGATTCTACCACTGGATCAACTTGATCAGGAACTGCAGCTTCAGGGACATCCTTAGACCATGGCAGCTCAGAATTATTTACTTCAACAAAAACATCAGTTGTGTCTATTCTATGTCGACCTGGCACCTTTGGCACCAAAGGTTCGACTTGTTGGAGTGTCTTTACTTGGATGGTTCACATGTTTTCGACAATCCGGTTTTCCACTTCCACTTGGTATGACAAAGGTCCTGTTTCAGAGACAACTACACCAAGAACCCATTTAGGTGCACTTCCAAAATTTTGCATGAAGGTTGTCTCTCCCGCAGTAAATTTTTTGATCTTTACTGTGAATGTCGCGATTCACTTTCTCTGGTTCTTCTCCACCCTCCCCTCTAAGTTAGGAAACACCAGACTCAACCCGATACGAAGGCGACATTTCATCAGTAATTCAGATGGTGTTGAACCTGTAGTTGCATGAGGAGTCGTGCGATAGTTGAGAAGAAATCATGAAATATGTGTTTCTAACATTCCTTCGGATAGCTTCTTCATTCCTGTTTTCAAAGTTTGTACTGCTCTTTCTGCTAACCCATTGGATGAGGGGTGATATGGTGAACTTTTAATATGTTTAATCCCATTTAGACTCATGAATCTCTGGAAATCTGTACTGGTGGAAGCAGTATTATTATCCTGTAACAATGATTTCTGCTAGGCCATGTACAATAAAACATTGGTGCAGCTTTTCAGTAGTTGCACACAATGTCGGTGATCTAACTTCATACACATCCATCCACTTAGAATGCGCGTCGATGGTCACTAAAAACATGGTACCTAAAAATGGACCAACATAGTGTATATGTAGTCTAACCCAGGGTCAACCAGGTCACTCCCACGGGTGCAGCGGAGCTGAAATGGGCAACTTCTGTTGTTGCTGACACTGGAGACAGTGTTTAACCATTTTTTCCATATCACAGTCTATACCTGACCACCAGATATAGCTTCATGCAAGCAAATTTATCTTTCAAATGCCTGGATTTGCACTGTGAAGCTGTCAAGAGTGGTTCTCTTCCTTACAAAGGGATGACAAGTCTTGCTCCCCAGAACAAGATTCCATCTTGACAACTTAATTCAGTTTTAAGGGCATAGGATTGGTTTTAACTCTTCAGAGACATGTGCAATCGACCATCCTTGCAATACCTGTTCTCGGACTTTTGATAAAACTGGATCCTGGTTTGTCCAATTCTTTATCTGCTTTGCACAGACCGTTAAGGAGTCCAGGAAACTCAACACAAGTACAACTTCTTGAGGCACTGGAGCATCTATAATGCTATCTGGCAAAGGAAAATGATAGTGGGCATCTGCATTTGCTATATGCACACCTGGACGATGCATAAAGGCGTACTCATATGCCAACAAAATCAAGGCCCATCTTTGAATTCTGACAGAGGCTATCGGCGGAATTGCTTTATCTTCACTAAATAAACCCATTAGTGGCTTGTGATCTGACACTATAGCAAAATGTCAACTATGCAAATATTGATGGAATTTCTTTATTCCAAATAATTCAGATAAACCTTCTTTTTCAAGTTGTGAATAACACTTCTCAGCTGCAGAGAGGGTTCTGGGGACATATCCTATTGGTCTTTTGGAACCATCTTCCATCCTGTATGGCAACACAGCTCCTGCACCATAAGGAAATTCATCACATGTTAATATTGATTCTTTTGATGGGTCATAATGTACTAGCAGACATGGTGAATGTAAAAGCTTCTTGACTTCTATGAAGGCTTCTTCTTGTTGCACCTTCCATGACCATCTATGGTTCTTCAATAATAAGTGTAAAGGGGTTAACACTGTAGACAAATTTGGCAAGAAGTGACTGTAATAATTTATCATGCCCAAAAAAGACTTGAGTTCAGTGACACTGGTAGGAGAGGGTGCCTCGATGATTGCCCTGACTTTCTCCTCTACTGGGAAATCCCTTGGGCATCTACTCAATGACCCAAATAAGTGACTTCAGTCACTTGGAAAGTATACTTCTCTTTTTTCAATCATACACCAGCTCCCAAAAATCTCCTTAAAACCTCTTCTAGGTTGGCCAAATGTTCAGCTTCCATTGATCCTATTATCAGGACGCCATCCAGGCATACTACAGCTCAGGAAGCCCTTGTAGTGGGCTTTCTATGGTCCTTTGGAATATCACACAGACAGATGATACACCAAAGGGTAGGCGTGTATATGGGTACAGGCCCTTGTGCATGTTGATTGTTACACACCCTCTAGATGTGCTGTCCAGGTCTAGCTGTTGGTATGCATGGCTCATGTCCAGTTTAGTGTAGAATTTTCCTCTGGCAAGCTTAGCGTACAGATCTTCAATCCACGGGATTGGATATTTATCTAATTTAGCAGCCTTGTTTACAGTTAATTTGTAGTCCCCGCAAATGCGAATAGTTTGATTTGGTTTCATCACAGGGGCTATGGGTGCTGCCCATTCTGAAAAGTGGACTGGCTGGATTATTCCTAATTTCTCTAAGTGGCACAATTCTGCATCCACCTTCTCCTTTACGACGTAAGGCACAGGGCTGACCTTAAGGAACTGGGGTGTTGCCTCCGAATCTACGTATAGTTTTGCATGTAGACCTTTTATCTTTCCCAATTCACCACGGAATATGCTGTCATACTTTTTTAACAGCTCAGGGATTCCTCCTGTTCTAACCTGAAAAATTGCTGACCAGTTGAGCTTAATTTATTTTAACCAATCATGGCCGAGAAGATTAGGCCCTTCACCTGTTAGAACAATCACTGGGAGCTGGGCTATCGGTACCTGTAGGATACAGGTACAGAGGCGATGTCTTTCATCTGCATTGCCTCTCCAGTGTATGTCTTCAGCTGACCCACGGTTTTCTCCAGATTCAGTGGCTGGGTACCTTTGCTTAGGTATTTATAGATGGGTTCTCCCACCACTGTGGTCGATGCTGCTGTGTTGACCTCCATGACTAGAGGCTTCCCATTTACTTGAAGGGTGACAGTGGTTGGTTCAGTTTTCACTGCCTTGATATTGTATGGGGAATAGATATCAGTATCGGCAGCTTCTGGTTCATTTATAATGTGCACTTCAATTACCTTGACCTGCTGCCTGATTGGCTGGCTTGATTTCACCCTGCATTGCTTTATAACATACCCTTTCTTGTGAAAGTAGTGACATTCTGCCTCTTTAAATCTGCAGGTTTCTGGTACATGGTTACCTCCACATTGGGAAGAGGTTAATTTCTGAATTGCTGGTAAAATGCTTCCAGTGTTCCTTTTTGTTTGTCGAGCAGTAGAGACTGTTTCCCACTTTGTGGTTATCTCCGTGGTTTTCACGCCATGCCCACCAGCAGGTTCCCGCCCTAACTGAAGAACGGCACCATGTTGCACACTCTGCAAAGCCTGCAAATCCCTCTCGACATTCTCCATTGCTAACGCTATTTCCATGGTGTGCTTCAAATCAATATTAACTTCTGCAAGTAAACGGCGCTGAATGGCATCATTGTGTATGCCGCAAACCAAACGATCTTGCAACATGTCATTGAGAGTATCTCCAAAGTCGCAGTGCTCAGTTAACTGTTTTAACTTTGCGATATCCGTTGCAATTAACTCGCCTGGGGCCCTTGCTCTGCAGTCGAACTTGAATCTTTGCATAATCACCAATGGCTTTGCTGAAAATGGGTCTTCATGAGGTCTACTAGCTCCTTAAAAGATTTGGAATTGGGTGCATTCGGGGCCGTCAGACGACAGATGAGGTTATATGTCTTGCTCCCGCAGACACTTAGAAGAATTGCTTTCTGCTTCTCCTCCGCTGTTATTTCATTCATCGCAAAGTAGAAACCTAGGCGCCCTTTGTACTGGCTCCAGTCTTCAATGGGTGAGTCACATGGGTCGATTCTGCTGAAGAGTAGCATGACTGGTGAGTATACTTTTCTTTCTTCCCTTAAAAAATTGATATACTCACATTCAGGAGGTGAGGTGCAGCTTTGGAGTTATCTATCCTTGTCGCCAACTGTAATAAACTTGGTAATGCGGGCAGGTTTCTTGTTAGAAACAGTAAACTTTATTTACTGAGCTCCTGATGAAGCTACATGCTTAAACCAGGTCCATGCCTAGAAAGCTCAGTCCCTAAGATTACTAGCACTAGGGCTGGCTTGTCTGTACAGTCACATGATCCCCAAAACAGTATGAAAGGTTTTACTTACAATCACTACAGTAGTAGACAGTGTTTGTGATGCAGAGGTATGGGATCAGAATCTAAGTGCAGCCTCAAATAGGATGGTTAGTTTGCGAAAAGCCCAGTTCAAAAAATATCTCGTTAGCTGTAAAGAGTTTTGGCACATTCTAAGGTCATGAGTGTTGTAAGATGTGTGTATAGGTCCCATGAAGAGATTCTGAGTCTTGTATAGTTTAACAGTAAGTGTTTATTAACTACTCATAACTACATACATATATACAATATAAGGTCTAAGCTAGGCGCTGTATCCATCCTTGCCTTTACACACGTCTCTGTCCAATGCAAGACTGCCCTCTAGATTCAGGTCATGTGGCCCTTTACATCACAGTGTGGGCGGTACTGTACCCAGTCCCACATTAAACATTTCTATGCCAGACGCTTATACTACCATGAGTATTGCAATATAAGTGCAAATTATTTCTCTTCTGAAATCTAAACCTGAGGGGGACTGGCAGGAAACTGGGGTTAAAGTAGGATCAGATCAGCCACGATCTTATTGAATGGTGGAGCAGGCTCGAGGGGCCAAATAGCCTACTCCCAATCCTCTTTCTTATGATCTTATGAAACTGAGCACTCTGAACCTGTTTAAGGTGGAGACATGTCCTCCTATCTGTTGGTGTATTTTTGGTAGAAATCCTGGAAAATGTGGTGTAAATGCTGATTTTCTAGAACCTCTGAGTCCTCCACCAAGCTAAAGTAAATGTGTAGGAATTGCAATTGACCCTTCAGGTCCTTAATGTGTGGAGAGTCATCAACAATTTAAACGTGAGCAAGTCATTTTACATAGTTTGTGATTGCACAAGAAAGCAAGCAGACCTCAGGGAAATCAAGGAATATAGGAAAAATAAACCCTCTGATACAGCAATGAAGATGCAACATGAACTCCTAAGGAATGCAATTATTGACATGTCTATTAACTCCTTTAAAATAAGGACATGGACAAACAAGATCAATGCTTGTGTAGTGATGTAAACAAACTAATAGTCTGAAATTTCAGATTCCGCTCGCTCATAGAACAATTTCTCTGGCAGTTTCCTTTCTTAAACTGGCACCCCAGGTATGAGTGCTCTGACAAAATGTTAAAAACATGTCCCCTTATGCGACTCTGTCACATGAGTAGGGACATGTCATGAATGAAATTTAAACATTTTTATTTAATTTTTGTTTGTTGTTGGAAACCTCATCCCGCCCATGGGTGAGGCTTCCTAAAAAATCCAAAGGCCGCTTGGCTTTTTCACCTGCCCGCCAACCATAAGGTTGGACGGGCAGTGAAAAAATTATTTTTATTATTACTTTCACGGCCTTAATAGGCCTGTTAGTCGTCGGCGGGCGCGCTGCCAACTCCTGCATGCACCCGCCGACTGAAATATTGCACAAGTGCGCAATGATGTTGGACCATTCGCCCAAAGTCATCGCACGTCATTTTACACTCATTCGGGTCAGGTGCGTGCCAGTCCAACGAGTGCAATATTCTGCCCATTGTGTCAGCTGTGGCTCACAGTCTGAGTCAGGAGTTTGTGTGTTTAAGTTCCACGATAGAACTTGAGCACAAAATCTAGGCTGATAGTCCACTGCTGTATGGAGGGAGTGCTGTACTGTCTTCCAGATGAGATGTTAAACTAAGACACCATCTGCCATCTCAAGTGGATATAAAAGATCTCATGGTGCTATTTTGAAGAAGAGCAGGGAAGTTATCCCTAGTGTCCTGTCTAATAGCTATCCCTTAACAAATTCCCCTCCAAGGCACACACCCTCTTGACTTGGAGCTATATTGCTGTTCCTTCATTGCTGTTGGGTCAAAATCATGGAACTCCCTCCCTAGCAGCACTGTGGGCATACTGACGCCACATAGACTGCAGCAGTTTAAAAAGGGAGCTCACCGCCACCTTCTCAGGAGCAATTAGGGGTGGGCAATAAACGTTGGTCTGGTCAGTTAATAATTAAAAAAGAATCACCATCACTAAAAACAGATGATCTGGTTATTATGACATTGCTTTTTTTGGGGCATTTTGCTGTGTATGTTTCATGCTTAAAGACAGCAGTGCTACTTCAGTGCTTTCTCATTGTAAGTCATTATTGAACTGATCTCAAGGTAGCAGCCTCCAGAGAGACTGCCTCATGGCATAGTCACATGACTATGGCAATCCAGGTAGGACATGTAGAACTGATTGCATTTCAAATCCAAACATCCCCATTTTCATGTCGAAAAAATATATAAACATCGCCTTTTCCTAGTGAACAAATGACAAATTTGCATGCATGATCACGTGTAACTGTGAGTTACCAAAGTTACCCACCATACACCCACTGCTCTCGTGCATTAACAATTGTTTGTTCTACCAGTCAGTGTCTGCAACGTTGTTGACCTCCAAATCATGTCTGTAGCTCCTCAGATGGAATTTTCCCTGCCTGTTGGTGTCACGATGGGCCTGAGCGGACAATATGGTGGGAAGGCCAAAAATTGGTTTTACAAAGTCGTAAAACCAGTTTGCAATCGTTTGCTACGCCCAACAGTGGCAGTCTGCATTTCCCACCACTGCACATCAAGAATTTCATTGTAATACATCTGCATATCATTATAAGCCCAGCTCACCAGAATCATCCTCCCACGCTGGATCATCCCGGCATGCCAGCGGAAGTGTTTCACGGCTGAACATAAGCGACGTGCACCTGGCGAGCTGCACTTCACTTGGGACTTTGAGGCTTGTTTGCCTACCTTGCTCAGGGCAGCACTCGCGGTCATCAGTGCCAGCCTTCGCAGGAAGCACCACATCACTTTTAAGGGCCCTCAGGACCCGTGAGGTGGGGGCTTTTCAATGGCTGCAGGGCTATGGCTTGCATGGGGAAGGGAGACAAGTGGCCTCAGGCAAGGGAGGCTGCAGGGCTAGGTCATTACTGGGAAGGTGGGCTATCCCAGGGTGTATGGGGACACATGCTAACCTATGCAAGTGGCCTCAAGAGGGTGAGGGCTGAGGTTGCAGTCTCCAGAGGAGATGAGGCCAGATGGAGATGTGAGGGTGTGTGTGAGAGAGTGAGTGGTGATGTCCCTGGAGCTGGTAGTGAGTGAGATGCCAGTGAATGTGTGCTGGCCTTGTGAGTGTGTGAGTTTAGAGTGATGAGATGGTTGCCTTATCCTGGCGGCACAGGTGATATCATTCACCCTCTTTCTTCACTGGATGGCGAACCTCTTCTGTGCAGCATTGGCACTGACCACCACTGGCACCATCTCCCAAGCCGGTGTGGTGACACTGATGGGCCCCCTGCGGGCACAGCGGGGTTAGAGGACATTGCATCAGGCTCCAACGGTGTCCAGAAGGCATCGCAGGGACGTGTTACTGAATCGGGGGGGGCTGCAGTCTTCTTGCCTTTCGGGGCCGTGTCTTGTGTGTAGCAGACCGGGGCTGGAAGCACTGAGGGGTGTGCGCACGGCTGCATTTTACATATGGCACCTGGCGTGAGGAAGCGGCGAGGTGATGGTGTGGCGATCAAATCGGAGGCTGCCTGCCAGGGAAACGGCATGTTTGCAGGGAATGCATGATTAATGATGCGGGATTGGGATGCGGGATATGGCGTGAAAGCCCCCCCATCGCAGCCGGCAGGTAAACCTTTCTTTTCCCCACTCGCTACTGCACTTAGTGCAAATCTGACATGATTCTGCCTCTTATGTGTTTTCACGGCTACATATTGATTCTTCAAGGAGCCTTTCAGGGTCCCAACTTCTTTGCGTGTCGTTTCTGCCTGTTGTTTTGCCTGGCTGTACGTCTGGCTGAGTTTTCTTCAACTCCCAACTGTGGAACTGGGGGGGGTCGTTATTTCCTCCTTGTACTTTTGTGTCATCTTGACATTTGTTTGTTTGGATCCCGCGCAGCTTGGCTCATTGTTTATTGGGCGTTTTCAACGTTTCATACTCAGCTTGAATCTTATACTTCAAACCTTCCAGTTCAGCTCTGATGTGAACATTTTCCTGTATGACAGCTTCATTTACCTTCGGTTTGTGCATTTCATTGCATTGACATGGTCGGCAACCATCTCGTGGTTTACTTGAATATTCTCTCTCACTCTCTCTGGGGTCTTCTGGTTCCCTCTCTCTGGGGTTCTCCATTGCCCTCTCTCTGGGGTCTTTTGTTGTCCTCTCTCTGGGGTCGTTTGCTGCCCTCTCTCTGGGATCTTTTGTTGCCCTCTCTCTGGGGTCGTTTGCTGCCCTCTTTCTGGGGTCTTTTGTTGCCCTCTCTCTGGGGTCGTTTGCTGCCCTCTCTCTGGGATCTTTTGTTGCCCTCTCTCTTGGGTCGTTTGCTGCCCTCTCTCTGGGGTCTTTTGTTGCCCTCTTTCTGGGGTCGTTTGCTGCCCTCTCTCTGGGGTCTTTTGTTGCCCTCTCTCTGGGGTCGTTTGTTGCCCTCTCTCTGGGGTCTTTTGTTGCCCTTTCTCCATTGGCATGTTCAGGGTTACCAGTCCAAATCTTAGATTTGTTTCAGTTGAGATGAGTGGCTGTTGAGTCCCATCTGTTACCTGGAACTCTAGATCTTCCTTCTTGCCAATGCATTGGGGTAATTGCATTGCATGGCCAATAAATGCTGGCCAAGCCATCGACGCCCACGCACAAATAAAATAAAATGCCTCCAGTAGTCCTGCTCACTCTTTGTTGAAGCAATGTTATCCTGGTTATCAGTTTTGGACTTCCCTTTGTTCAGTTTGAGCCAACGTTCCTTGTTCAATCGGTAAACTTGCAACCTGCACTCATTTCAAACTTCGCTGTTGCTTGTGGTATGTCACACACTGTTATACAGCCACCTCTCATTCAACTTTTTACAATGCCAGAGAGCGCAAGGTCTGGAAGTTCAACTATGCTGAATTGACTGTCATAGAGCCTGATGAATCTGATCAGAAAACCATGGGCACTAACATTGTGCACAAACTCTGCAGGAGTGCCATTTAAAGGACTCAACCCCTCTATACTGGTAAGTTGCTTTTTCTCTTCCCTCTCAGCTGCTGGTTCATTTCTGAGCCGTTTGTTGGGTAGTTTACCAATTCCTGACGTGAATCCTGACTTGTAGGAAACGTTTTCAGCTGGTGCTGTGCTGTTTTTGTTGGCTTTGCTGATCGTTCATTCCGGTCACCTGTCAGGTCTGCCTTTGGGGATTGAAGCTGGCAGCGGGGGGTGGGGAGCAGCCACGAAGGCAGGAGGGAGAAGAGGGCACTGCTCAGGAAGTTCTACCTGCAATAGGTATTCAGTGAGTACCCCTCATACCTCAACGTCACACCCAAGGAGCAATGTGTGAGGTGCCCCGCCTTCAGCAGAAAGAATGTGGCTGAACTCGGTCACTGGGCGTCACCCACAGCTGAAGCATCAAACGGGGGCATGTAGGTGGGTACGTAGCCTTTAGCTGCCAAGCTCATTGTGACCTTTAACATTTATTCAAAGGGATTTGATTAAAAATACACTTGCTGAGTAGAGCTGGTGGTTTTGCTGGAAGCCTTATTATCGCACTTACTTGCTTTAAATTTCACTTTAAGCATAATCTCGTTGACTGCAGCCCATACTACGCCTGATGTTATTTGTAAAACTAATAGAGCCAATTAGTAATCTCATACAAGGGCAAAAATCACAAAGGGAATATCACCAGCTCTGGGAGGCAAGCTGTGATTTACCATCAACAGCTTCTCCTTGAGTTATTTCCAAAAATAACTATTCTCGAACAAGTGACTCTCTTGTTGCAGATAGTGGCTTGGAGCGAATTTCAGAACTTGGCTGACATGGAACAATGAAATGATTAAAGCATCCTTTTCTACCATGAACATGTTCAACTGGCCCTCCTTGGGGAAGCAAAGATTCCTTTTGAGAAGCTTTAAGCAGATCTTAATCTTCTTTAATGCACTCAGACATTTAGTTCTAGCTAATAATCATGACTTGGAGGCAGATTTTCACTTCTCATAGTACAACGCTGTCTTATTAGCAATAGTTAGGTTGCTTCCATACACTCATTATAATCCTTTGAGCTGTGTTGGGAATAGAGAACAATTAGACTTGTGAAAACATCACGTGAGTTAAAGACTACCATTTATGTTACTGTCCTCAGATATGCCTGACGTAAAGGAGAGTTGGTTAATTTTTGGGCAAGCTCACTGTGAGCAGTGTGATCATTTCCACTCATGGACGTTACAGCAACAACTTACCTTTGTATAGCACCATTAACATAGTAAAACATTCCAGGAGGTTCCCAGCAGTGATTATCAAACAGGATTTGACACCAAGGCACATAAGAAGCTACTAAAATAGGTTTGACCAAATTGGTAAATTTTAAGGAGTGTCTTAATGGATGAGAGAGGTAAGGAGTCGGGGAGATTCAGGGAGGGAATGTCCAGAGCTTAGTGTTCAGGTAGCTGAACATACAGCCACCAAAAGCAGGGTGAAGAAAATCAGGGATGTATAAGAGGCCAGAATTGGAGGAGGGGTGGTTCAATGAGCAGCTTAGGAGAGCATGCCATGAGCAGCACCAGGCATGGCTAAAAATAAGGTGCCAACCTTGTGAATCTTGAACATAGGACTATATGAACATAAAACTGTGGAAGCGGGATGCTATAGATAGAGCAAAGTGATCTCTTGACCAACGGGTCAACTTTGCATTCTTGCCACATCCAGCCGTGAATGGTGGTATTCAATTAAGCAACTAGTGACAGAAGGGGACTCCATGAATATCCCCATTCTCAATGAGCCCAGTGCATCAGTGCAAAAGACAAGGCTGAAGCATTTGCAACCATCTTCGGCTGGAAGTGCCGAGTAGATGATTCATCTCCACCTCCTTCTGAGGTCCCCACAAATGGAATGTCATAACAGAAGACAATCTTCAGACAATTTGATTCACTCCATGTGATATTAAGAAATGGCAGATGGCTGTTTTTTTCTTTATTCATTGGATGTAGGCTTCGCTGGCTGGACCAACATTTAGTGCCCTTCCCTAGTTGCCCAAGAGGTGGCAGTGGTGAGTTGTCTTATTGAATCGCTGCAGTGCATATGGTGTAGGTACACTCACAGTGCCTATGTCGATGCCGGGTGGTCCATTCGGCTTCATTCCTTTTTTTGTGACTTTGTAGCGGTTTGATACAACTGAGTGGATTGCTAAGCCATTTCAGAGGGCATTTAAGAGTCAACTACATTGCTGTAAGTCTGGAGCCACATGTAGGCCAGACCACGAAAGAATGACAGATTTCCTTCCCTAAAGGACATTAGTGAACCAAATGGGTTTTTACAACAATTGACAATGGTTTTATGGTCATCATTAGACTTCTAATTCCAGATTTTTATTGAATTCACATTCCGCCATCGACGGTGGTGGGATTCGAACTCAGGTCCCCAGAGCATTACCTGGGTCTTTGGATTACTAGTCCAGCAACAATACCAGTGACAATACATACTGCAAAGCTATGCCTCAGCCTTGTCTTTTGCACTGATGCACTGGACTCTACCATATCATTGAGAATGGGCGGCATGGACAGGGTGGATAGGGAGCAGCTGTTCCCCTTAGTTGAAGGGTCAGTCACGATGGAGCATAAGTTCAAGGTGAGGGGCAGGAGGTTTAGGGGGGATGTGAGGAAAAACTTTTTTACCCAGAGGGTGGTGACGGTCTGGAATGCGCTGCCTGGGAGGGTGGTGGAGGCGGGTTGCCTCACATCCTTTAAAAAGTACCTGGATGAGCATTCAGCACGTCATAACATTCAAGGTTATGGGCCAAGTGCTGGTAAATGGGATTAGGTAGGTAGATCAGGTGTTTCTCACGTGTCAGTGCAGACTCGATGGGCCGAAGGGCCTCTTCTGCACTGTGTGATTCTGTGATTCTGCGATATTCGTGAAGCCTCCCCTATCACTAGTTGCTTAATTGAATACCACCTATTGCAAAGCCCATGGACATTGACAGCATCCTGGATATAGTGCTGAAGACTTGTTCTCCAGAACTAGCCAGGCCTCCAGCTAAGCTGTTCCAGGACAGCTGCAACACTAACATCTACATGACAAAGTGGAAGATTGTCTAGGTGTGTCTGAAATACAAAAATCAGGACAGATAAAATCTGGCCAATTGCCACCCCATTCGTCTACTTTCAACCATCAAAAAAGTGATGGAAGGTGCCATATCGCAGCACTTACTCAGCAACAACCTGCTCACCCACACTGGGTTTGGATTCTGCCAGGGCTGGTTGCTTGCTAATCTGATTACAATCTTGTTCCAAACATGGATGAAAATGCTGAATCCCAGAGAGTGACTGCCCTTGACATCAAGGCAGCTTTTGACTGAGTGTGGAATCACAGAACCCTGCCAAAATTGAAGTCAATGGGAATCAGGGGGAAAACTCTCCACTGCTTGGAGTCAGACCTAGCACAAAGGAAGATGGTGTTGATTGTTGTACGTCAATCATTTCAGTCTCAGGACATCACTGCAGGGTTTCTCAGGGTAGTGTCCTAGGTCCAATCGTCTTCAGCTGCATAGAACCATAGAAACGTTACGGCACAGGGAGAGGCTATTCAGCCCATCATGTTTATACCGGGAGAAAGAAAAAGGGCTTCATCAATAATCTTCCCTCCATCATAAAATCAGAAGTATGATATTCACTGATGATTGCAGGGTGTTCAGTACCAATTGTGACTCCTCAGATACTGAAGCAGTTCATGTCAATATGCAGCAAGACTGGGTCAACATTCAGGCTTGGGCTAACACATGGAATTTGTGCCACACAAATGCCAGGCAATGATCTTCCCCAACAAGAGAGAATCTGACTATTTTCTCTTGACATTCAATGACATTACCATCACTGAACTCCCACCATCAACATTCTGAGGGTCATCACTGACCAGAAATTTAACTGGACCAGCCATCTAAAAACCATGGCTATAAGAGCAGGTTAGATGCTGGGAATTCTGAGGTGAGTAACTCACCTCCTGATTCCCCAAAGCCTGTCCCCAATCCACAAGACACAAGTCAGGAGTGTGATGGAATACGCTCCACTTGTCTGAATGAGTGCAGCTCCAACAACACTCAGGAAGCTCAACACCATCTAGGACAAAGCAACATGTTTGATTGCCACATCATTCACCCTAAACTTTCAGTCCCCTCACCATTGGTGCACAGTGGCAGTAGTGTATACCGTATGTAAGATGCACTACTGTAACTTACCAAGATTCTTTTGAAAGCACCTTCCAAACCTGTGTCCTTTTCTACCTACAGGAAGAACGGAAGCAGACTCATGGGAACACCACCACCTGCAAGTTTCGCTCCAAGTCACTCACTATCCTGACTTGGAAATATATTGTCATTGATGCACTTTCGCTGGGTCAAAATCCTGGAACTCCCTCCCTAACAGCGCTGTTATTGAACTTACAACACATGGACTGAAACAGTTGAAGAAGGCAGCTCACCACCACTTCCTCAAGGGAAATTAGAACTGGGATATCAATGCTGGCCTTGCCAAGGAGGCCCATGTGTATATATATATATATTGAAGTTACATGTTGTGCTTCACACTACACCAGAGGGAACATATACTGGACATTAAAAGCATAAAGCAGATGTGCTCCCTCTGGTGTAGTATGAAGCACAACATGTAACTTCAATGGCCTTTTATTTATTTTGTAATCATACTAATAACTGACGGTATTAGGATATTAGGTTTGTGCTTTCCAGGGAAAACTGAAATCTTATTTATTCTGTGGGCATTGGTAATAATTCTGCAGCCCTGAAGCCTGGTGACTACTAATCGTACATTAACTTTTAACGGTTCTGGAAACCAGCTCAAAAAGCAAACCCATAGAATATATAGACCTGTCGTGCTGCCGTCAGCATGACATTATGGGAATTGTTTCACAGGGACAAGGCGCTGGTGATGCGGCTCCTTAATGTTCTTCAAGGGAAGCAAGGAATTGGAAAAATAGATCATGGCCCATCTAGTCTGTGTTCTACCACTCTTCTAACATGCCACAACGTTAATGGAGTTCTTTCAGAAAATAATGTTTTGGGATAGAACATATGAGTAGTTTGCGATCTAACGTGATAAGTAGAGCACACTTGGAAGACAAACTGTGAATGTGCACCTATAATTCTAAATGCTCTCCACCACTGGTGTTTTCCTTGTTTTGCTCCCGGATGTGTTGTTTCCTAACTGATATGATACTGATTGCTATGATTATTTAATAACTCCATTTTATTTGTTTCTTTTTTTGCTTAAATGTTTAAAGGACAGGAGGGAAGGGTGGGGATTCTCTGTTGTTGGAGATGGTCAGAGCCTGGCACTGACCAGACTCTTAGAAGAGGAGTGAGGTGAAGTTGATGGGCTTTTATGTATTTTTTGTCTCGCAACTTTGATAAATACTTGAAGGGGAGAAATTTGCTGCGCTATGGGGATGGGGCAGGGGAAAGGAGTTAATTGAACAGCTATTTCAAAGGACCAGCACAGGCATGAGGTTCTAACAACCTCATTCTGTGCTTTATCATTTTGTGATTCTAAGATCTGTGATTCCTATGAATGGGAGATTAAAATGAGATTTAAATGTGCATTATTCCAATGGGTAACGAGGTGGTATGAAGATGCAGAAGAGATGGGATAATAGAATATGATGTACATACGGAAATGGCTGATGGATGCAACAGCCACAGCAGCAATCTTAGTGAAGACACATTTTCAAAACAAAGTGTTTTGAGTCTAGCCCTTCAAAATAGGAATAAATTGCTCAACACGAGTAATCAAACATCTAAAATAGCTGTTTTAATCTGCCATAGAGAGAAGAAAAAAGATTTACTTGGCAACCCTACAACAGTCAATTCCAGCACAAATTTCCAGGCTAGTCCTGAATTAGCAAATTAGCTAGCTGCCATGCAGGCGACAAAAACATCCGTCTCGATACGCTTGACACATTCCACCTGCATGTTAACAGAATGGTTGCCTCTCCTGCAGCATTGGGATTCTCTAATGTCAGCAATTGAACAGATTGTGCTGTGAGTACAATCAATCACAGCAGGTTAATTGGGAAATCAGCAGTGATGCAGAATGTCTATCATTCCTTGCTGCTTAGGCAGACACGTACGAATAAAGCAATGGTAACTTTGGCAAATACTTTGTCCGTGGTTTGCCCATTGAAGGCCATGATTTCTCCAACAGGCGGATGCTGCAGCGTGGGAAGACAGCAGTGACAGCTCTGGTGCAGAAGATTTGTTGTAAACTGCTATTCTAAATTCAAATTCACAAATATACCTCAGACAGGATGTTCTTATTAAACACGCATCATCAACAATGCTTGTGTTTCCTCTGATGACTCAACCCATTTAGTGAGAATGGACTCAAGAGCAAGAGGTGGCGTCCATGGGCAAGGTGTACATTAAAAAGGTAAATAATATGTTGGCTTACACAATATAGCTCCAAGTCAGGACGGCATGGGATTTGAAAGGAACCTCCTGTTGGTGGTGTCTTCAAATGCCTGCTGCCCTTTGTCCTTCTAAGTGGTAGAGGTTGCTGGTTTGGAAGATGCTGTCAAAGGAGCCTTGGTCACTTGCTGCAATGCATCTGGCAGATGGCACACATTGATGCCACTGTGCATCAGAGATGGGGGAAATGAATCACTGTACTGTTACAGTACAGAAGGAAGACATTTGGCCCATTGTGTCTGCACAGGGTCTCCGGATGAATGATTCACCTAGTGTCATTCCCTGCCTTCTTCCCATCATCCTGTACATTCTTCCTTTCCAGATAATAATCTAATTCCCTTTTGAAAGCCCTGATTGAACCTTCCTCCACCACACCATTCAGGCGGTGCCTTCCAGACCCTAACCACTCGCTGCATGGTGTACAGGCTTTGGGCAGTAAAGAGGGAGGTGGAGGCATAGTGGTATTATTACTGGAGTGGTAACCAGTGACCCAGGATAATGCTCTGGAGACCTGGGTTTGAATCCCACCAAAAGCAGGTGGTGGAATTTGAATTCAATAAAAATCTGGGGCTGAATTTTCTGGTTGGCAGGGGAGCGGACATGATCAGGTCCACACCACCATTTTACGCAGGCGAGCCAATTAAGGCCTGCCCAGCATACTTCATGACTCCCGTGTACTGCAGGAGTGGGCGGACGCACTCAGGCCACTGGGTCCAATGGCGACCCGGGGGCCTGCATAAAGGAAGGCCCTGGCAGCCTCGGAAAGGCTGCTCTCGATGGTTGGGCGAAGGGTTGTGCAAAGGGGCAATGAAGTTCATGCAAGTCCGAAGGGTAGGCCATTAGGGCAGGCCAGGCCTGAGGGTAGGCCATCGAGGCAGGCCATGTCAGAGGATAAAACAGCAGAGGTCCCCTATCACACCTGAGGGCCTTGGAGTCTCACCAGCATCACACCATCTCTGCCAGGCAGGCACCAGCGCAGATACTAGCACCTCGGTGAGAATTTGAACATTGGCTACTGTCCCAGGGCACAGCAGTGAGGGGACTTCACAGTCGCTGGAGGAGCTGGCAGAGACAGAGAGTGCCCATGGTGCCAGCAGTCAGAGGATTGCAGGGTCCCAGGCACATGCTCAGCCGGTGCCAGATGATGTGCCTCTGGAGTCGTCAGCAATGCAGCAGGGACAGGAAATGTGGCTGGGTGTGTGGGAACATCTGGGGGAGATACATAAGGCAATGCTTGGCTGGGTCTCCGTGGTGGAGGAGCTTACATGGACGATTGCCGAAGCAATGAGCCACATGTCCGAGTGCCATGCATTCTCCATGGAGAGAATGGCAACACTCATGGGGAAGGCCCTCCAGGAGACCCGTCAGGGCTTCCTGGGGATGTGCTCTGACCAGCAAGCCCTCACATTGGCATTGACCTCAGTAGCTCACTGGTCAGTGCCAGTGTGGGAGATGGTGTGGGCATCAAGTTTCCCAGCTCGGTGCCCATCCATCCACAGTGAGCAAGGAGATGCAAAGCAACCTCACGTCGGCGCAGCAGCTGTCTGTTGTCTCTGTGGGCTCCTCTCAGGGTGATCCAGATGAGGGCTGCAGCTGCTCCGCCCCTCTCCCAGTGACCGTATCATCCAATAAGGCTGCAATGACTGGGGAGACGCCAGCTGCAGAATTGGTAGCTCCCTCCCAGGCTGGGACAGCACAGGCTCCAAGAGCCAGAGGACGACCACCAAAGTCATCGAGGCCAACAGGACAGCAGAGTCAGCAGGCTGTCTCAGATGCCACTCCCAGCGATGGGGCAGCACCAAGACGTAGCACCCGGAAACGTAAACAAAAGGCACCTTAGGCACAGCACAGGCTTTTCGTTGGTGCTTTTTTGTTGGCCCGAGCTGAGGTCTTTATTATTTGTTCTGATTTGTAACACTATTGTCTTTTTTTTTGCATAACTTTCTTTGCTTGACAAATTAGATTCAGACATATCACCATGTGCTGAGGGTGCCGCTTCTGCATGTGGATGGTTTCCAAAAATGTAATGAGTGCTTTGTTGGACCTTCAGCTTTATTAACAAGGCCCTTAGTTACTGTTCATAACCTGGCAGATTTTGCACTTAAGTGTTGAGTATGGAGCCTACAGCCCAGGCTTGTCCTGGAGGTCCATCTGTGTTGTGCTAGCTGAAGGTTCGCTGGATTAAAGCATCCCGGGTGTCCCTGCCTCCCTGGAGTATGCCCGGGTTAGCGTCTACCCCCTCAGCATTTCCCTGCGCGTGCTCATCCTCGGACTCACTGTTGGACTCATCATGTGCAGCCGCAGCCACTGAGTCGATGTCTTTATCATCCATTATGTCCCCTCTTTCCAGCACAAGATTGTGGAGAGTGCAGCATGCAACCACTATCACCGAGACAAGATCTTGGGGGATACTGGAGTGTGCCCCATTGGCGGTCCAGGCAACGGAAGCGCATATTGAGAAGATCGATGGCTCTCTCCACCACAGCCCTTGTGGAGGCGTGGCTCCTATTGTACCGCTGCTCACCTCCTGTTCTTGGATGGTGATGAGACATCATGAGCCACCTTGTGAGGGGATAGCCCTTGTCACCCAGCAGCCATCCATCAAGCCGTGCTAGAGCACTGAAGAGCCCCGGCACCTGGGACTGTCTGAGGATGTAGGCTTCATGGGAGCTGCCTGGGTACCTTGCACAGACTTGCAGAATCTGCATCCTGTGATCACACACTATCTGCACTTTCATGGAGTGGAAGCCTTTCCTGTTGACGAAGGCACCGGGCTCACCTGCTGGCGCCTTGATGGCCACATGTGTACAGTCTATTGCACCCTGGACAAGAGGGAAGCCAGTAATGGCCGTGAAGCCTCTGGCTCGCTGTGTCTGGCTGACCTGGTCCCAACAGTAGAGGATGAAGATCAATGCACGCCTGAACAGAGCATCTGTAACCTGCTTGACAAAAGTGTAGACAGCTGATTGGGAGACACCACAAAGATCACCCACCGACCCCTGGAAGAAGCCAGAAGCAAAGATGTTGAGGGCAGCAATGACCTTCAGAGCCACTGGCATGGGGTGCCCACCCACACAGTTCGCAGAGATCTCAGGCCCAATCATCTGACAGATGGAGGTGACTGTCTCCCTTGAGAGACGGAGCCTCCTTCGGCACTGCACCTCAGACATATTGAGGTAGCTGCTTCACCGCCTGTATACCCTGGCAGCAGGATAGTGGCGTCTTCTGCAGCCCCTTATGCCTTGGTCCACCTCTTGGCCCTGCGCTCCTTGTGCCTGCGCCTGTCATCCCAAAGGTGGCTCCCCTGGAGGCTGAATGTGCACTTCTGGCCTCTTCCCCCTTCTAGTCCTCCCTTCCCCCTCAGAAGAGCTGCTGTCAGTGGACAGTTCAGCTCCCATTCCCAGGCTATGGGAAGGCTTCCTGAAACCTGCAGGCCCAGGAAAATTTGTCACTGCAGAGTGCTGACCTGAAGGTTAAGAGTCCAACCAAAGCAGCTGGAATGCGTTTTGAAGTATTGCAGATCACACAGGCAAGTTTCAATAACTTTGAAAAATAAATATTTGACAGAGCACACTTGCGACCCCAATGACCCCTCTTAGCCCGCCCATGGATGAGGTTTATACAAATGTGTTCTACCTGCCTGCCCGTGCGCCCACCCGAAGATTGCACGGGCACCGAAAAATCGGCATCAGTTGGTGAGTCAAGGGCCTTAAGTGGCCCGTTAATTAATGGCGGGTACACGTCGGACACCATCGCGTGCCCACCCAGCAAAATATCGTGATGGCGCGCAGTGATGTCGGGATGCTCGCCCGATATCACCGTACATCGTTTTACGTGCAGATGTGTGGGTCCCACCCCCGCACGCCAATGGGAAAATTCTGCCCCTGGAATTAAAATTTAATGATGACCATGAAACCATTGTTGATTGTTGTAAAAACTCATCTGGTACACTAATGTCCTTTAGGGAAGGAAATCTGCTGTCCTCACCTGGGCTGGCCTACATGTGACTCCAACGTGGTTGACTCTTAAATGCCCTCTAAACAAGGGCAATTAGGGATGGGTAATAAGTGTTGGCTCAGGCAGCGACGCCCACATCCCATGAACGAATTTTTCAAAAAGTGAGTTACCGCAGAATTCCCAGCCTCTGGGAATCAGACACTTCTCAACTTTGTTGTCTGTTATTTAGGACAATTTTTTTTTGTCCCATTTCACCCTGAGTTGAGCGCCTGAATGGATATCCTCACTATTACAGCTCTTTTACATTGCCAAACCTCTGCTCCAACCTCAACCCATTGACTGCTGAAATCCCCATGAATTTGTTTCTCACCATTGAATCAAGTGTTCCGATGCTGTGCTGGTTAATTCCACATCTCCCATGTAAGCTTGAGTTCACCCTGAACTCTACTACCTGTATCCTACACCAAGTCCTGTTCACCCTGACCTGTGCTCGCTGACCTGCATTGGCTCCCAGCCCGCTATGCCTTAACTTCTGTCACTGTGATGCCTGACCCCTCACGACCACCCTAATCTCCTCGAGGCCTATAATTACATTCTCTTCAGCTTGTCATTCCACTGACTCGGGCCTCTTGTGTATCCCATGCCCTTTCCCCACCAATGGCCGGTTCCAGCTGCATGGAACCCACATGTTGAAATTCCCTCCTTTAGCTCCTCTGTCTCTTCACCTCACCCCTCTTCTAAGAGCCTGGTCAGTGCCAAGCAATGACCATCTCCAACAGAGAGAATCCCCGCCCTTCCTTCCTGTCCTTTAAACATTTAATGAAAAAAAAATCAGGCTACCCACTCCCGCCCAGCTTCCCACGCCAAACGTTTGATAACAAGTCTAACTGACCCTTGGTTATTCATTTAAATATGGCAGGGGGGCTGCCAATTTCGGCGCCCGCTCACCCCTCCACATATTATGGGGATGGGCTCAGGGATGGCCGGGAAGGTGATGGGGTGGGCATTTGTCCTATTTTATGTGCCTCCCCCATGGGAAACACGCCCACCAGGGGTATGTAAAATTCAGCCTCATTTATTTTATTTTGCTGTCATGTAAATAGTTTGATTCTTTAAAGGTGAACCTTTAGTTAGAAACAAGGGAGATGTTGTGATATGATGTACATGTACCTTTAAGGGAGTGTATCTTAAAATGCTGTCAATCATGACCACCTCGACAGGATGTGATACATTTGTCCAATGACTTGTAGTCCGTCTGGAAGCAGCAGCATTAGGAATCAGATGCATATACTTAGTCTTCTAGTTAACATTATTTTTATATAGTCTTTACCTTCAAATAAAGAATCCGCACTATTGTTTTACCAATCCTCGTTGTATGACTGGCATGTTTACATCAAAGAGAAGAACATACCACCATCCGCCAATTTAAATATTCACCCCCTCCACCACAGGCACGCAGTGGCAGCAGTATGTACTGTTACAAACGGGAGGCGGTCAGTTCAAACAGCACTGTTTTCCTCTTACCACCTGTCCGTAAGCAGAAGATGTTTTGAATTAGCTTTTTTTTTAGAATAAGCGGTGACATAGTTTCCCAACCCCTTCAGTTTTTGTGTGATCCAATTTTACTAATAACTCCCCAGTAACCATCTTAATCGTTTTTGTTTGGCAGAAAAGTCCGGTTTAAAAATAAGAAGTAGTAATAAGGATAAAGTTTTTAAATATACATAGGGTTCAGTTTCTGTTCCATGTTGGAGGAACCCAACAGTACCATCTACAAGATGCACTGCAGCAACTCACCAAGGCTCCTTCAAACCTATGACCTCTACCACCAAGAATGACAAGAACAGCATGGGAACACCATCACTTGGAAGTTCCCCTCCAAGCCACACACCATCCTGACTTGGAAATATATCGCCCATTCCTTCATTGTAGCTGGATCAGAATCCTGGAACTCTGTTCCTAATAGCACTGTGGGTGTACCTACACCAGATGGACTGCAGCGTTTCAAGAAAGTGGCTTGTCACCACCTTCTCAAGGGAAATTAGGGATGGGCAACAAATACTGGCCTTGCCAGCGATGCCCACATCCCATGAAAGAATGAAAAAAACTCCAGCTGTTTGACCAAACCTTTGGTCACTCCTTCTAACCTCCACTTTGACTTGGCCTCCATCCTTGTTGACTACCACTCTATGAAGCTTATCAGGATACTTTAATATGTCCAAATGCAAGTTGTGTTTATCTGGGAGTGTGCTTGGTGTTCACAACTTTGATGATCTGAAGTTGCACCCTGAGAAGATGCAATTTGCTATCTCAAAATTACAATTGGTAATATTAGCCAGTAAGTGCGTAATGCATTCTTCAGTTTGTTATTTTAAAGGAGTTATTACTGCTTCCAAAAACTGTTATGTAACATCTTGGAGATTAGTTTGAAACTGCTGTAAGATATTGCAAAAGAAACATTCCTTTGACCTCCATCTGGGTACATTTCTTCATTAGGAAATCCTCAACCCAGATATACGTGGATGATAACCTACTTTAGCAAATCTGCAGCCCAGATTCTATACTATGCAACTCTTCACTAAGAAATCCTGAACCTAGGAAGTAGATAAAACACATAATTCCAAATAAATGTTACATGCTTTGACATTTATAACTGGGTTTAAACTGAAATGCTTAAAATACAAGCAGTCAAGATTAAAAGGCCATATTTGACAAATTTTCTTTTAATAGGTGAAAAATTCCATGGAGTACATTCATCTGAAGGCTTCAGTTCCCAATATCTGCTGCCAGCGTGAATCTCAATGTCAGAGGCACAAATTTATAACACTTATTTTAAATGTCTTCCTATCTAGAAAGGATACACCTTCCCTACAATTAAGATACAGGAACATTTCTGACCACAAAATTGAAAGTTTAATCTATTCTTGTTCTGGAAATTGCTCTGTATGAGCAACAGAACGCATAATAATCATTTGAAATTCCTTTGCCTGCTATTTTAATGGAGGTATTGCAATAAAATATCATTAATAGGCAAAGGAATATGTTAATTGTTGTACAACATGATTTCAAGTCCTTAGATCAGAAGAGTTCTTGTGCTGACAGATTTAAAGCAGATATATAATGGGCAAATTTTACCAGCACTGGATCAGCATGTGGCAAAGTATCAGCTGAGGTTATTGAAATATTTTCATTTCAGATTATGGTGAATGACTAATGATTCAACATAATCAGCTAATGAATGAACCTAGATGAAAATTGTCTATTATACTAATTTACATTGAAGGTCAAAAATAACTTTGTGATCAAGATCAATTTGCAGACAAAAAAAAACAGTCCTTTTAATTTGTCTTTCAAATTTAAACTGGTTTAAAGTTTCAACAACAGTAGAATCCAAGAGAACACCGTAAACTTAAGTGTTGCGCACCGGTGAATCCAGTAGGGAATTCAGGAGAAACTACTTACCTTGAGAATGATTAGAATGTAGAACTAGCTACCACAAAGTGTAATTGAGGCAAATTACATGGCTATACTTCAAGGGGAATGGCTACTTAGTGCCCCATGTTTGGAAGCAACTAATTTATGCAAAAAACTTGATGTCAGCTGTAAGGAACATATCTTTTTATTTTCTGTTGGACTGTGGGTTAAAATTACAATGGCTACAGTTTGAAAGACCTGCCCACTGGAACAGGGTGAGAAATATATACATTGTTGCGGTCCTGGAACACAGTGTGCCATGAAAGACAGGATGGTGTTGGAAAGGAGTCCTGGACCAAGGGAGCTGCCTGGCTGTTGGCTCCTGACCAGGTGACCAGGTTTTGTGTGAGGGCAGTTCAGCAGAATAGCTCCTAGCCTGAAAGAAAAAAGAGCTAAAGCCTCTTGCTCCTGTGTGTGGAAGATTCCAGTAATTCCACAATAATAGCTAGCTGGCTTTTTCTCCTCATATCCCTATAATACGCTCTCTCTGAAAACCCCTGTCAAGAGGCAAAGGTGAAAATCACTTAGAGACATTGAAAGGCAAATGCTCAACCAGTGAACTAAATACTGAAAGTGCTGGAAGACCATCACCATGGTTTGTGTGAAAAGGGGTTTAAGACGGGGGTAGAGTTTAAGTTACAGTGTTAAAGCTTCGCAGTTAATATTTCTTTCTTTTGCCACTAGTTAAAGACAATTTGTTCAATAAACAGTTATTTACTTATTAGGTTTACAAACCTGGTGCTTGTATCTTGTTAACCTAAATTAAACAATTAGGTAGAATTGGGGAAATCTGGTGGTTTGGTCAAACTTTTCACATTTGTTGTGGCTCGGGGAACAGCGGAGCTTGATATTACAGCGCACTATCCCCAGTGAGTCGTGACACAGTGATAAGGTCCTTTAACACCTGCCACACCACTCCCTGCAGACCTGTGCAAATTTAGACAACTATAGAAAACACCAAACAATTGTAGAATTGAAGCAATAGCCATAAAAAACCAGCCAGCATCCAACTTCTAATTGTTGAAGGTCATTTTAAATAGCGCTGGTGGGGGATGCTCAGCTGTGTACGGTTAAGAGGGAGCCATAGCTGAAGCTTTGAGCTCCAAAACGACACCATAACATTGCACACTGATTGACACCATGATCTGCCTGCTTCGCATACTTCCAGCAGCCATCCACTATGTGTCACCAATATGGCATCTGGCATGACTCACCCATAAAAACTGTGCTCATAGTACCCAAAAAAAATGGGCACAAACAATTCCAATTTCACACTCACAAAATCAATCTTTGCATTTAAAAAAAATAAATAAATACCTACTTGGAAAATCAGGATATTATGGGATATGAAGTAAGGGTGGGTAATTGAAAATTAAAAGTTAGTGCTGCCAAGGCTAACAAAATGGTAGTGTGAGTTCAGTGGGCCTATTTATATTGCTACATTTGTGCTGCCAGGTGATATGATCAGTGGAGAGCAACAAGCCCAATGGTTTTATTAATATTAACTGGAATGCTTGCTACGATCAGTTGATTTATGCAATATGAAAAGAAAGTACCTCTGGACAGGTATAAGCCAGACCTGCGACTTGAAAAGACTAGCAATTAAGTACTTAGGAACAGTTTGCATTCAGGGATACAGTCAATTCCGATTTCTAGTGTGGATGCATCAAATTGAATTGGCATAATCCCAATTCTATTATGAAGCCCTCATGGCAATATTGGAGCCGCTATCAGTCAATGGACACTATTAACTCTGGCTGCAGCTGATAGATTCCCTGAAAGCATTTGGAAGTCTAAGAAGTTAGTGATTGTGGCACTTTGCGTTTGGAATGCCTAGACCTTGTACCCAGTGTTTCTGTTCTTAATAAATTGCCTCACTTAGGGAGGCATTGAAGACAGTAGCTTTGCATCATTTTTAAAGAGAAGTTAGATTTAAATTAATGAAAGGTAATTAGAAATGATCACCATCGGATAAGGTATGCAGCTGGAAGCCTGGACATATTAGGAGCTGCTTAATTTCAGATGCTGGATTAACTCTCAGTGCACTTTTAATCAGAACTATTACAGTTAGCAGTTTTGACATGATTTTGGGACTTTATCAAGCTATTGTCAGGTATTTTCAGTTTGCATGGTTAAAATGACAATGAGTTATCTGCTGTACAATATGGCAGATGGTGAACATCTTAGCTAACTAAGCAATGTAGTCTGACTATTCACTGCACAATGTATCGTCCATTTGAAAAATTACAGAAAGAACTCCATTCCTATATTGCTAGATAAATGCCCCTGTTGAATGTTGAGGCAGGAATGATGTTATGAATTTGAGTAGGAAAGTTAGTGACAGTTGCAGAGGGTGCAGGTACAAGCCTAAACATCAGGGCTCACAGCTGGCCAATAATACTGACTGGGTGCCCTGAAGGTTAAGCAGTTTGCAGACTCAACCCAATACCAGGGTGGAGCAAAATGCAATGAGTGGAAGATAGTTACATGAGGCAAAATTATGTGCTTAAACACAATAGCAGTTGCTCACAACAGTGTAGGCTCCAGGCATGAAAAAGCACCTTTTTTAAATTCATTTATAGGGTGCAGGCATCACTGGCTAGGCCAGTATTTATGTATTTATTGCCCATCCCTAATTGCCCTCGAGAAGGTGGTGATGAACTGCCTTCTTGAACCATTGCAGTCTCTATGGTGTAGGTACACTCACTGTACTGTTAGGGGCAGGGTGGGGGGAGTTCCAGGATTTTGACCCAGTGACAGTGAAGGAACGGCGATATATTTCCAAGTCAGGATGGTGAGTGGCTCGGAGGGGAGCATCCAAGTGGTGGTGTTCCCATGTATCTGCTGCCCTTGTCCTTCTAGATGTTAGTGCTTATTTGTTTGGTGAATTGGTAGATGGTATACACTGCTGCTACTGTTTGTCAGTGGTGGAGATAGTGTAAGGGGTGCCAAACAAGCAGGATGCTTCCTCATGGATGGTGTCAAGCTCCTTGAGTATTGCTGGAGTTGCACCACTCCAGGCAAGCGGAGCATATTCCATCACACTCCTGACCTGTGCCTTGTAGATGGTGGAGAGGCTTTGGGGAGTCAGAAGGTGAGTTACCCACGACAGAATTCACAGAATCACAAAATCATAGAATCACAGTGCAGAAGAGGCCCTTCGGTCCATTGAGTCTGCACCCACACGTGAGAAACACCTGACCTACCTACCTAATCCCATTTACCAGCACTTGGCCCATAGCCTTGAATGTTATGACGTGCCAAATGCTCATCCAGGTACTTCTTAAAGAATGTGAGGCAACCCGCCTCCACCACCCTCCCAGGCAGCGCATTCCAGACCGTCACCACCCTCTGGGTAAAAAAGCTTTTCCTCACATTCCCCCTAAACCTCCTGCCCCTCACCTTTAACTTGTATCCCCTCGTGACTGACCTTTCAATCAAGGGGAACAGGCTGCTCCCTATCCACCCTGTCCATGTCCCTCATAATCTTGTACACCTCGATCAGGTCGCCCCTCAGTCTTCTCTGCTCCAACGAAAACAATCCAAGTCTATCCAACCTCTCTTCATAACTTAAATGTTTCATCCCAGGCAACATCCTGGTGAATCTCCTCTGCACCCCCTCCAGTGCAATCACATCCTACCTATAATGTGGTGACCAGAACTGCACACAGTACTCCAGCTGTGGCCTCACCAAGGTTCTACACAACTCCAACATGACCTCCCTACTTTTGTAATCTATGACTCGATTGATAAAGGCAAGTGTCTCATATGCCTTTTTCACCACCCCACTAACATGCCCCTCTGCCTTCAGAGATCTATGGACACACACGCCAAGGTCCCTTTGTTCCTCAGAACTTCCTAGTGTCCTGCCATTCATTGAATACTTCCTTGTCAAATTACTCCTTCCAAAGAATATCACCTCACACATTTCAGGGTTAAATTCCATCTGCCACTTCTCTGCCCATTTGACCATCCCATCTATATCTTCCTGTAGCCCAAGACACTCAACCTCACTGTTAACCATCCGGCCAATCTTTGTGTCATCCGCATTCCTAGCCTCTGACCTGCCCTTGTAACCACAGTATTTATACGGCTAGTCCAGCTCAGTTTCTGGTCAATGGTAACCCCCAGGCTGATGGTAATGGGGGACTCAGTGATAGTAATGCAATTGAACATCAAGGGGCAATGGTCCCATTCTCTCTTGTTGGAGATGGTCATTGCTTGACACTTGTGTGGCATGAATGTTACTTGTTATTTGTCAGCCCAAGCCTGGATATTGTCCAGGTCTTGTTGCATTTGCACATGGGCTGCTTCAGTATCTGAGGAGTCGTGAATGGTGCTGAACATTGTGCGATTATCAGCGAACATCCCCACTTCTGACCCTATGATGGAAGGAAGGTTTTTGATGAAGCAGCTGAAGATGGTTGGGCCTAGGACACTACCCTGAGGAACTCCTGCAGTGGTGTCCTGGACCATATGTGATTTACCTCCAACAACCACAACCGTCTTCCTTTGTGCTAGGTATGACTCCAACCAGTGGAGAGTTTTCTCCCTGGTTTCTATTGACTCCAGTTTTTCGAGGACTCCTTGATGTAACACTCCATCAAATGCTGCCTTGATGTCAAGGGCAGTCACTCTCACCTCACCTAAGGAGTTCAGCTCTTTTGTCCATGTTTGAACCAAGGCTGTAATGAGGTCAGGAGCTGAGTGACCCTGACAGAACCCAACTGAGCTTCAGTGAGCAGGTTATTGCTAAGCAAGTGCTGCTTGATAGCATTGTTGATGACCCCTTCCATTACTTTGCAGATGATGGAGAGTAGATGGATGGGGCAGTAATTGGATGGGCAGTTATTCAGCTTTTTGCGTACAGCAGATACCTGGGCAATTTTCCACATAGCCGGGTAGATGCCAGTGTTGTAGCTGTACTGGAACAGGTTGGCCAGGGGCCTGGCTAGTTCTGGAGCACAAGTCTTCAGTACCATTGTCAGAATATTGTCAGCGCCCATAGTCTTTGCAGTATCCGGTACCTTCAGCCATTTCTTGATATCACGTGGAGTGAATCGAATTGGCTGAACACTGGCATCTGTGATGCTGGGGACCTCTTGAGGAGGCCGAGATGGACCATCCACTCGGCCCTTCTGGCCGATATCTGTCCCATTCAGCACTTTGGTAGTGCCACACAACATGATGGAGGATATCCTCAAGGTGAAGATGGGACTTCGCCTCCACAATATCTGTGTGGTGGCCACTCCCACCGATACTGCCATGGACAGATGCATCTGCGGCAGGCAGGTTGGTAAGGATGAGGTCAAGTATGTTTTTCCCTCTTGTTGGTTCCCTCACCAGCTGCTGCAGATCTAGTCGAGCTATATCCTTTAGGACACCACTTAGGAGTGGTGCTACTGAGTCACTCTTGGTGATGGACATTGAAGTCTCCCACCCAAATCTGTGCCCTTGCTACCCTTAGTGCTCAGTGCTCCCTCCAAGTGGTGTTCTACGTGGAGGAGCACTGATTCATCGGGTGAGGGAGGGCGGTATGTGGTAATCAGCAGGAAGTTTCCTTGCCCATGTTTAACCTGATGCCATGAGTTGATGTTGAGGACTCCCTCCCGTAAAGCACTGTGCCACGTCTGTCCTGCTGGTGGGACAGGACATATCCAGAGATGGTGATGGTATGATTCCATGAATATGACTCTGTCAGGCTGTTGCTTGACTAGCCTGGGAGACAGTTCTCCCAATTTTGGCACTAGCCCCAAGATGTTAGTAAGCAGGACTTTGCAGGGTCAATAGGGCTGCGATTGCTGTTGTCAGTTCCAGTGCCTAGGCCGTCCTTCTGGTTTTATTCCTTTTTAATGGCTTTGTAGCAGTTTGATATAACTGAGTGGCTTGCTCAGCCATTTCAGAGGGTATTTATGCAGGTCTGGAGTCACATGTTACTCCAGCAGATTTCCTTCCCTAAAGGGGCATTAGTGAACCAGATCGGATTTTGCAACAATCGCTCAACTTCCAGACTGTTATTGAATTCAAATTCCACCATCTGCCATGGTGGGATTCAAACCTTCATCTCCAGAGCATCACTTTGGGCTTCTGGATTACTAGTCCAGTGACAATCCCACTACGCCACCTCATCCTCAGCTGAATTGGGGTGAGTCAATCACTCTGAGCTTCAGCCCGCATCTCCCCATCACTTGCTTTGTTTTTAGATTGGATTCTTCTGTTGAAATCATACTCTTCTTGGAGAACATTTTGCAAGAGTAATCCCAGCTAATGGCTGCAATTGTTCATACACAACAGGTGTGCTTGGCTCTCCCATAGCTAAGAGACAACTGTGCAGAGCTTCTTAAGTTCTCTGCCCAAAGGCAGGTCCGACCTATAGTTCCAGAACCTCCTCCAGCCCACATAGGGCAAGGAGGTAGGTCTCAAATCCACCTCAGCTAGAACAGAGATCAAACACTGTGCAGAAGAGGTTTACAAGAATGGTTCCAGGGATGAGAAACTTCAGCTATAAGGATAGATGGGAGAGGTTGGGACTGTTCTCCTTGGAGAGAAGAAGGCTGAGAGGAGATTTGATAGAGATATTCAAAATCATGAGGGGGATGGACAGAGTAGACAGGGAGAAACTGTTCCTGCTCATAAAAGGATCAAGAATGAGAGGGCACAGATTTAAAATGATTTGCAAAAGAAGCAAATGCGACGTGAGAAAACACTTTTTCACACAACGAGTGGTTTGGCTCTGGAATGCACTGCCTGGAAGTGTGGTGGAGGCAGGTTCAATCGAGGCATTCAAGAGGGCATTGGATGATTACTTGAATAGAAGCAATGTACAAGAGTATGGAGAAAAGGTAGGGCAATGGCACTAGGTCATAATGCTCATTTGGTGCAGACATGATGGGCTGACTGGTCTCCTTCGGTGCCATTAAGATTCTGTTGGCACCAATTTGATCCCCACCAGCATGTCCAGCCAGCCAACCTCCCAAGGAGTCTAAGTTACTTTGGCAACACATACTTTTACATACTTGCTATAGTCTGGAGCTACAAATACTGATGGTAGAGATTCCAATTTCCTTTTCAACCCATGGCTGACCAAAAATTCCTCCCACTCTTATTGCCTGCTGTTGGTATATGTTGGAAGGATTTGCAGGTTGATACTCAACCTGTTTGGCCACATTATGAACGCACCTTCCTCAGCCATCAAGTCCTGGTAAGGGACTTTAACCTGGAGATTTTGGCTCAGAGGTAGGGACGCTACCCACTGCACCACAATTCCTCAACTGTTGAGAAATAGAGTAGAATCAGGGTAAATAGGGGAAGAAACCGAGTATTCCTTAAAGCAGGGGTTAACAGGTGGTGCTAGGTGAGTTCATGATAGAATAGTTATACCTGGGCTTGGGATGGAGGGGTGGTTGGATGGGCTGAGTGGTCACTTTGCTGTCTGAAGTTTTTTTTTGCGTTCATGATGATTTTTATGACTTTTAGCTATATGTATGGCTCCTTGATGTTACATAGAGTTACACAGAATTATATAGAAGTTACAGGACAGAAACTGGTCCACCGCTTGTATATCAGTATTTAAGCTCTACACAAGCTTCCTCTTAACCCTCCATATCACTCTTTCAGCATAACCTCTATCCCTCTTCTCTCAGGCACTTCTTTGTCTTCTCCTTAAATACATCTACTATGGTTGCCTCAATTCCTCGAGCTGAAGCAAATAGCATAGATGGCATTAAATGCCAATCAGCAAGAAAATAGCATCATTCAGAAAAATACTTTTTGCTTTACCAAATATCTGCTTTAAAAAATTAAATAATAATGAAATGATACATGAAAGTTTATTTGTCCTCGGTATGGAGGCTACACTGGCTGACAATATTTATTGCCTATCCCTGTTTGCCAATAAGGCGTTAGGAGTCAACCATATACAGTGGGGCTAGGTCATGTACAATTTGGGCTTATCAGATTTATTTAATTTGATTACACCCCTTGCACTGGAGGGATTCATGTTAGTCCACATGAGCAAATGGCTGTTCCTATGTTTAGGTGTTGCTTAAAAGTTTCCTCTTAAGGCCTAGTTCCAGGGAGCAGAGTCGGAGGGTGGAGTTCCAGAGCGGTGAGTATAAAAACCTTACCTCGGGGATTCGCAGCCTAGTTCCAGGGAGCAGAGTTGGAGGGCAGAGTTCCAGAGAGGTGAGTATAAAAACCTTACCTCAGGGATTCGCGGCTTAGTTCCAGGGAGCAGAGTCGGAGGGTGGAGTTCCAGAGAGGTGAGTATAAAAACCTTACCTCGGGGATTTGTGGCCTAGTTCAAGGGAGTAGAGTTGGAGGGCGGAGTTCCAGAGGGGTGAGTATAAAAACCTTACCTTGGGGATTCGCGGACCTCGGGTCTTAAAAAAAAATTAAAAGTGGCGTCACGGTAAACCTTTGACCTGATTGGCTGGTAGGGAATCTACACTGAATTTGAAACTAAAACATTGTTAAACTAATTAAACCAAATAAATTAATCACTTAATTAATAAGTAGAGGGTATCTAGACCAGAATCAAGGGATTACTGTTCTTAGAATTTAGCATTTATAGTAGAAATCTAGCCCTAGGGAACATGTAGCTAATAAGGAGTCAATAAGCAGTTATTAGATTTAAATTAATTTATTAAATAGTTCTAGAAATGGCAGTTGCTGGGGTGAAGTGCTTCACCTGTGGGATGTGGGAAATCTGTGATGCTTCAAGTGTCCCGGACAACTACATCTGCAGGAAGTGTACTCAATTGCAGCTCCTCACAGACCGCATGGAACGGTTGGAGCAGCAGTTGGATGCACTTAGGAGCATTCAGATGGCGGAAAGCGTCATTGACAGGAGTTTTGCAGACATGGTCACACCCAAGGCACAGACAGATAGATGGGTGACTGCTAGAAGGGGCAGGTAGTCAGTGCAGAAATCCCCTGTGGCTGTCCCCCTCTCTAACAGGTATACTATTTTGGATACTGTTGGGGGGGATGACCTATCAGGGGAAAACAACAGCAGTAGCCAGAGCAGTGGCACCACGGCTGTCTCTGTTGTTCAGCGGGGGGGGTCAAAGCACAGAAGAGCAATTGTCATAGGGGACTCTATAGTCAGGGGCTCAGATAGGCGCTTCTGTGGTCGTGAAAGAGACACCAGGATGGTATGTTGTCTCCCTGGTGCCAGGGTCCAGGATGTCTCTGATCGGGTACGGGACATTCTGAATGGGAAGGGAGAACAGCCAGAGGTCATGGTACACATGGGTACTAACGACATAGGCAGGAAGAGTGACGAGGTCCTGCAGCGGGAGTTCAGGGAGTTAGGCAGAAAGTTAAAAAACAGGACCTCCAGGGTTGTAATCTCAGGATTACTCCCTGTGCCACGTGCCAGTGAGGCTAGAAATAGGAAGATAGTGCAGCTAAACACGTGGCTGAACAGATGGTGTAGGAGGAAGGGTTTCCGATATCTGGATCATTGGGATCTCATCCGGGGCAGGTGGGACCTGTACAAGAAGGACGGGTTGCATCTAAACTGGAGGAGCACCAATATCCTGGCTGCGAGGTTTGCTAGTGTCACTTGGGAGGGTTTAAACTAATATGGCAGGGGAGGTGGGAGCCAGAACAATAGGTCAGCAGGTGAAATAAATGACTGGGAACCATATTCACTGGAGTCAGTAGGACTAAGAGGAAGGGCAGGCAGGGAGAAATTACTGAACACAGTGGGACTGGGGGTCTGAACTGCATTTGTTTCAATGTGAGAAGTATAACAGGCAAGGCAGATGAGTTTAGAGCTTGGATTAGTACTTGGGACTATGATGTTATTGCTATTACAGAGACTTGGTTGAAGGATGGACAGGATCTGCAGATAAACGTTCCAGGATTTAGATGTTTCAGGAAGGATAGAGAGGGATGTAGAAGAGGTGGGGGAGTTGCACTGCTGGTGAAGGAGAATATCACAGCTGTACGACAGGAGGACACCTCGGAGGGCTCATACAGCGAGGCAATATGGGTATAGCTCCAGAATAGGAAGGGTACAGTCACAATATTGGGGGTTTATTATAGGCCTCCCAATTGCCGGCAGGAGATTGAGGAACAGTTATGTAGGCAGATTTTGGAAAGATGCAATAGAGTTGTTGTGGTGGGCGATTTTAACTGTCCCTATATTGACTGGGAATCACTTAGTGTTAGGGGTTTGGATGGTTCAGAATTTGTAAGGTGCATCCAGAAGGGCTTCCTGAGACAATATGTAGATAGTCCAACTAGGGAAGGGGCAATACTGGACCTGGTATTAGGGAATGAACCCGGCCAGGTGGTCGAAGTTTCAGTAGGGGAGCATTTCGGGAGAAGTGACCATAATTCAGTAAGTTTCAAGGTACTGGTGGATAAGGATAACAGGAGTCCTCGGGTTAAGGTGCTTAATTGGGGGAAGGTTAATTATAACGATATTAGGCAGGAACTGAGGAATCTAGATTGGAGGTGGATGTTTGAGGGCAAATCAACATCTGACATGTGGGAAGGGCTTTCAAACGTCAGTTGATAAGAATTCAGGACCGGCATGTTCCTGCTAGGATGAAGGATAAGAATGGCAAATTTCAGGAACCTTGGATAACGAAGGATATTGTGAGATTAGTCAAAAAGAAAAGGGAAGCATTCGTAAGGGCTAGAAGGCTGGGAACAGATGAAGCCCGTGGAGAATATAAAGAAAGTAGGAAGAAACTTAAGCAAGGAGCCAGGAGGGCTAAAAAGGTTCATGAAACCTCACTGGCAACCAGGATTAAGGAAAATCCCAAGGCCTTTTATACATATGTAAAAAGCAAGAGGGTAGCCAGGGAAAGGGTAGGCCCACTCAGGGACAGAGGTGGGAATCTGTGTGTGGAGCCAGAAGAAATGGGAGAGATATTAAATGAATACTTCTCATCAGTATTCACCAAAGAGAAGGACTTAGCGGTCGATTTGTCTAGGGAAGAGTGTGTAGACAGCCTGGATCATGTTGAGATCAAAAAAGAGGAGGTGTTAGGTGTCTTGAAGAATATTAAGGTGGATAAGTCCCCAGGGCCAGATGGGATCTACCCCAGAGTACTGAGGGAGGCAAGGGAGGAGATTGCTGGGACCTTGACAGAAATGTTTGTATCTTCACTGGCTACGGGTGAGGTCCCAGAGGACTGGAGAAAGGCCAATGTTGTTCCATTGTTTAAGAAGGGTAGCAGGGATAATCCAGGAAATTACAGGCCAGTGAGCCTTACGTCAGTGATAGGGAAATTATTGGAGAAGATTCTTCGTGACAAGATTTACTACCACATGGAAGCAAATGGGCGTATTAGTGACAGGCAGCATGGTTTTGTGAAGGGGAGGTCGTGTCTCACTAACTTGATCGAGTTTTTCGAGGAAGTGACAAAGATGGTCGACAATGGAAGGGTAGTGGATGTTATCTACATGGATTTGAGTAAGGCCTTTGACAAGGTCCCTCATGGCAGACTGGTACAGAAGGTAAAGTCACATGGGATCAGAGGTGAGCTGGCAAGATGGATACAGAACTGGCTTGGCCATAGAAGACAGAGGGTAGCGGTGGATGGGTGCTTTTCTGAATGGAGAGCTGTGACTAGTGAAGTTCCGCAGGGATCAGTGCTGGGACCTTTGCTGTTTGTAGTATATGTAAATGATTTGGAGGAAAATGTAACTGGGCTAATTAGTAAGTTTGCAGATGACACTAAGGTTGGAGGAGTTGCAGATAGTGAAGAGGATTGTCAAAGGATACAACGGGATATAGATTGGTTGGAGACTTGGGCGGAGAAATGGCAGATGGAGTTTAATCCGGACAAATGTGAGGTAATGCATTTTGGAAGGTCTAATACAGGCAGGAATTATACAGTAAATGGCAGAATCCTTAACTGCATCGACGGACAGAAGGATCTGGGTGTACAGGTCCACAGGTCACTGAAAGTGGCAACGCAGGTGGATAAGGTAGTCAGGAAGGCATATGGCATGCTTGCCTTCATCGGCAGGGGTATTGAGTATAAAAGCTGGGAAGTCATGCTGCAGCTGTGTAGAACCTTAGTTAGGCCACACTTGGAATATTGCGTGCAATTCTGGTTGCCACATTACCAGAAGGAAATGCAGGCATTGGAGAGGGTGCAGAGGAGGTTTACCAGGATGCTGCCTGGTCTGGAGGTTATTAGCTATGAGGCAAGGTTGGAGAAACTCGGATTGTTCTCACTAGAGCGACGGAGATTGAGGGGCGACTTGATAGAAGTTTACAAAATTATGAGTGGCATGGACAGAGTAGATAGTCAGAAGCTTTTTCCCAGGGTGGAAGACTCAATTACTAGGGGACATAGATTTAAGGTGAGAGGAGAAAACTTTAGAGGAGATGTGCAGGGCAAGTTTTTTACGCAGAGGTTAGTGAGTGTCTGGAATTCGGTGCCAGAGGAGGTGGTGGAAGCAGGTACGATAGTGGTGTTTAAGATGCAGTTTGACAAATACATGAATAGGATGGGAATAGAGGGATACGGACCCCGGAAGTGCAAAATGTTTTAGTTGACGGGCAATGTGATCGGCGCAGGCTTGGAGGGCCGAAGGGCCTGTTTCTGTGCTGTACTTTTCTTTGTTCTTTGTTCTTTGATCTTTATGTGTGTTCCAATTTTCCCAATTCTGTCTGATGTGGATTTGCAAGTGTCAGGCTTCCTGTTAACAGATGGGAAAATCATGGTCTGGTTTATTTTTTTCTGTCTGTTCTCTGCACTTGATTATTTTTTTTCAAACTGTATTTTCAGGGCTATTTCATATTGCTGTTTCACCAGCTTTTCTACATCATCTTGATATTGGAACCAATTCATAAAAATCGCACGGGTGTGATGAACCTAAGTTTATTCAGCCTTTCTGACCAGTAGCCATTGCTTTTCTGCCTCATTAGCGAGGAGAGTGCACACATGAGATGAATGAAGGAATCCTAAGGGCATTTTCTATTCCACACAGCTTCATATATTTTTGTGACACATGGGAGATTTATTTAGGCACAAATAGAGCTAAGCTTCAGCAACACATTGCTACAATCTCCTCTTATTGTGTACAACCTGCAGTGTGAGTCACACTGTAATGGGTATTGGAAGGGGAGAGCTTACAGTCCATTCAAAAATTTGTCTAGGACTAAGACAACATAAGGGCCATAATGGGCCATGTGGGGCGATGGGGTGGAGTTGGGGGGTGGGGAATAGGCTGGGGGCGTGTGTTGACCTAATCTCTCACTAAAGGTGCAGCAGGAGATCATGAAAACAGGAAACAGGAGGTGGGGGCATTCAGCCTCTTGAGCTTGTTATGCCATTCAATTAGCCCATGGCTAATCTGTGTTTTAAATCCATTTACCCACTTTTACTTCATATCCCTTAATACCCTTACCCAACAAAAACAATTGATGGAGCCTGTTGGGGAAGAGCATTAACAGCTGAAGGAAGAGCAATTTGCGCCATTTCTACAGGGGCTGTGCTGATCTCCCACAGAGGGCATTGAGGGAATTCCTGAAACTTGTGGAAAAATTCAGGACCAGAAATTTTTCAGAATTGGCTTTAGGCCTATACCTTTTTTCATAGTTCAAGCCCTCCATTGTCATCGTATCCTTCAGTCCTTTCTCTCTCCAGAAGTGCAGTGAGTGGCCTACTCCTGTTCCTTATTTCTATGTTCATATGAGTTCCCTCTTAATATTAAGACTGATTTTGAACTGCCTGTGAATGACCCTGTGCTTGAAGCCAGTGTTTCAAAGGAAATCATCCATTGAAAAGCATGGAATGTCCACCTGCCGTATCCTTTGATACACTGATAGTGAGCACAGGTCCCTGACTGTCTGGCTCAGTGACCTTGCCTGGTGGAGTTGAGGGGAGTTGCGAATAGGTCAATTAACAAAAGCAAGAAAGAAGAATATGCATTTATACAGCACCTTTCATGGTCTCAGGACCAACATATCTTTCATTATTTTTCCAACCCTTGCTCTTCTTTTTCAGACCTCCAGCATTGCTTTTACCTTCTTTTTTTGAAGAGTCCGGACAATTTGTTTAAGTGTGTAGCCCCTCTTAAATTTCTTTGTGGGCCGCTCACGAGCAGTAGCTTAAACGGGCCAACTTATGTGCTGTCGTGTGCGGGAAAGTTTGGATTGTGGCCCCGCAGCATACCAGGAACATTGCTCAGGATGTCTCTGGACAGCCAGTGCCTCCAACAGTGCAGGACTCTGTCAGCCCTTACTACGCCATGATGAACCTCACTTGCTTTTGTCAGCAAGGCAACAGGGCCTTGTTGGCCTTTAAGCCATGGTCTTAGTGGGGCGCCCTTTGTGCCTGTTGTCTCGGGGTAAGCTGTGAAGATGCTGCAAGAGGTAGATACTAAACTTCTCTTTGTGGGTGCAAGAGGACCAGTAGTGAATCTCCAGAAATATCTCGGCCCCTCTTGCCTCAGGCTTCCCCTAATCATTTCGCCCTGCTGACCCTGCTGTAAACTCTGCTATTTACCCTCCAGGCCACGTGGTTTTACCCAACCGGCCAGCAGCCACTCTCTGCCTATCTCACTGGCGGAATGGATGCAACTGAGGCTCAGGGTTTAAAATTGATATGGGCCTCCAATTGATGACATTCGGGGAAGGGGAAGAGGAGGAGGAAGAGGGTGCTTGACACTTGTCCATCTTACCTGCTCAAAACCAACTCCCAGTTGAAATCTCCTTCCTCCCATTATTGCTCTGATGAGATAGTTATTCACCCTTAATTACATCCAATGTCCCAATTTTAACCAGGGCTGGGCAGAGACAAATAAAAGAGAATGGTTCAATGATTCTGGAGTCTGCAGTCCATACTCAACTTGTTATTCAATTTTTCATAATGATTTGAAAAAAAGAAAAACACCTTCAACTAAAATGATAAAGCCAAAAGGATGAAGGTCAGTTTATTAAGAAAGAATGGGTGAGTGACGTCAACCCACTGTCCGAGAATCAGGCTGGACTGTTCAGAGAATACATGATAGGACTGACAGAGGAAATCCACTGTGGTTTCTGGATCACAATTGCTAAGGGGAATTGTTCGTGCTGCATGCAAAGAGTCTAGGCCAAGTCCACTAAACAGCGTAAACCTGTCACATTTGTCAGGTTGACTCAGTTGATAGCGCTCTTGCCTCTGCATCAAAGGCTATTTCTTGAGTGCCCTCTTGAGTGAGTGCCAGGCTGTTGGAGGTGCCGTTGCTAAAGCTGTGGCTCCACCTGCCTGTGCTTGCTCAACATGTCAAAGGTTCAATGCTGTTTTTGGAAGAGGCGCAAAGCAGCAACCATCCATCCATCAACGAAAATTCAATGGACATTCGTTTCATTGGCATTTGTGGGATCTTGCTCTGCTGAAATTAGCTGCCATGTCTCCTCTTGGACAACATTCACTACAATTCACCATGTACAACAAGCTTTGAGGCATTTCTGAAATGTTAATTTTTTTACGTGGATATTGCCTGGCATTAAAGAAACAAGGCTAAATTTAATGTTCATTTGACCTTTGTTTTAATAAATTACACTCAAGCTGTCAAGGATCTGAAGTGTACTTAGAGTATTATAAAAATGGCTTAATAATTTAAATTGGACTTCTGCATCAAGCTATATCATCGATAAATGAATGAATGAAGTCCCTCGGGATTGAGGGTGACTGGCTTCCACTCCACCTCGATGGGTTCTGAGATGGCTGATAAGTCCAATGTGTGATCTGCAGACTCTCCCACATGTGGGGCAGGTAGCACTTGAAGGTTTGGGTAGACGGGTTGTTTCATGGTTTTTGAGTTCCCTCCGACGCCTCGTCTCTGCCTCTGGACTTTCCCGACAAAGTCTCCGGATGTGTTTGGTGATTTCCCCAAATCAGCCTTCTCCATTTCGGTCGGTCACAAGCCAGGGTCTCCCACCAGTCAGTGGTTATGCTTGACCTGTTCAGAGATGCTTTGAGGGCATTGCTAAAGTGTTTCCACTGTCCTCCTGCTGCATCCGAGTTCCAAGTTGAGCAATTGCTTTGGGCGTCTGGTGTCAGGCATATGAATGACATATCCCACCCAGCCCAGTTAGTTTTGAGCGATCAGCACCTCGATGTTGGACAGGTTGGCTTGGGAGAGGAGGCTGCCTTTCTTGCCACTGGATTTGGAGGATCTTGCTAGGGGTACCACTGGTGGGACTTCTTCAGTGTTATGAGGTGTTTACTGTTTGTTATCCAAATCTCTGAAGTATATAGGGGAGTGGGGATCACTGCTGCCCAGTAAATCTCAGTCTTGGGTTTGAGATCCTGCTCCTCAAATATCCTTTTCCTCAGTCAGTTGAAGGCTGAGCTGGCACACTGGAGGTGATGATGAATTTTGTCATCTATGTCTACTTTTGTAGAGAGGAGGTTCCTATCTTACAGAAAATGGTCCACATTTTCCAGGATCTCACCAGTGATCTTAATCAGCGGGGAGAGGTGTTTTGCTTTGGGATCTGGTTGAAAAAGGACCATAATTTTCCAAATGTTTAGTGAAAGGCCCATTTTCTCAAATGCTGCAGGGAAGGAGTTGACAGTGACCTGGATGTCAGTTTCTGAGTGAGCGCGTAACCTCTATGACTGGTTTTGGATTGAAGGTGGTGTAGATTAAACAGTTTCCCATTTGTTCTGTAGATTATTTCCACACCTGTGGGTAATTTGTTGGAGTTGAGGTGATATCACTGATAAATGAACTAATGATAATGATTCTGTGCAAAGTACATTACAGGGAACATCTCCATTTATTACTTATCAAACTGGAGATGAAAAAAACTATTCTTTGACTGGGCGTGGAGGCTGGAGATAAGAGGTCAGATGATAAAAGCTCCCGAAAAATGTCCAATCAGAGCTGACAGCCCTGAACCTATCCAATATGGCGGGTGATACACTTCGAGGTCCCAGGACCTGGGAAATGTTGCATGTTTGGGTGTCTGTTTTGTGCCTGAAAAATGAACCACAATCATCTGGTTTCTTGGCCAATTTGCTTCAAAGTGACAAGAAGCCAAAATCAGATGTAGCACTTCCAGGTTAGTTAATAAATTTCATGTAAAGCTTTTCCGCATTTCCACTTTCAGTTGTTGGTTTGGTGCCAGTAAAACTTGTGTACTCAGCAATGCTTGGATCCCAGCCCTGTAGCCTGGCATTTGAATCTTCCTCATGTTCCAAAGAAAACAGCTGCCTGTTTCCAAATCTCCCGGCTATTTGTGCAGCTATTATATATTCTGCTTGATAAGTTGTATTGTCCTGGGCTTGGTGCCTTTCACTACAAATTTCAAAGGAAGAATGAGGAGAGACAATACAAACTAAATACTACAATTTAAAAGGAGATGTCAGAGAGACCTGAATGTTTACATGCAAAAGCCTTTGAAGGTGGCTGCACAGGTTGATAATTCTGTAGAAGAAGAAGCATATGGGACCCTTGGATTTCTAAATAAGGTAAAGTGTACAAATGTACAAAATGTATAAAATGTAAATATTTATAAATCATGGGTTTTGGACCTTCAGCTGGAGTATCATGTACAATTCTAAGCACCACGCTTTAGGAAGGCATTGGTGCGGATGCAGAAAAATGTACTTGAACGGTAGTAAGAGGAGATTTCATAGCATTGTTCATATTTATGAGGGTATTTGATAGAATGGAGGAAACTGTGGTGTAGTGGTAATGTTACTGGACTAGTAATTTGAGGCCCAGGCTAATGCTCTGGGAACATGGGTTCAAATCCCATCATGGCAGCTGGTGGAATTTAAATTCAATTAATAAATCTGGAATTGAAGCTAGTCTCAGTAATGGTGACCATGAATCTATCATTGATTTTTGTAAAAACCCATCTGGTTCACTAATGTCCCAGAGAAGGAAATCTGCCATCCTTATCTGGTCTGGCCTACATGTGACTCCAAATCCACATAATGTGGGTGACTTTTAACTGTCCTCTGAAATGGCCTCAGCAAGCCATTCAGCTCAAGGGAAATTAGGGATGGGCAACATGCTGTTTGCCACATATCATGAAAGGAAAAAAGGGTAACTTAAAACTGTTTCCACTGATGGGTATGTCAGTAACCAGAAGACACAGACTTAAAGCTATCAGGAAAAAGAACAAATGAGGAGATTATTTACACAAGTTGTTATGATCTGACGTGCATTGTCTTAAAAGCAGTAACTTTCAGAAGGGAAATGGATATATACTTGAAGGGGAGAAAATTGCAGGGTTATAGAGAAAGAACAGGCAATTGAGATTAATCAATTGCCCTTTCAAAGAGTTGGAACAGGCAGTACTGAAAGTACTTTGGCCTCTTGTGCATCTCTCCCACTCTTAGCCCAACCATTGGTGTCTATGCCTTAGCCTCTTCAGTGCATGCACTGAACATCCCTCCCGAAGCCCCTATGCCTCTCAACCTCCCTTTCCTCCTTTGAAACCATCCTTAAAAACTACCTTTGTGACCTAGCTTTTGCAAAGCTCCTTCTTTGGCTCAGTGTTCATCCTTCCTTTAAAGCATCTAGACATTTCACTTCAAACAGTAGAGGTGCAATATAAAAGTAAGTTGTTGTTGTTGCTGTCATCACCAACGGTGCCCAAAATAGAAAGTGTTGCATTCCCCAGCATTATCACACCACCACTTCACTAGTACACACGAAATTCATAAAAACAAGCTTCCTCAAAAAAGAAACTTTGCAGGTAAGGTTTGATTGATTGTTTCATGGAATGAGAAAGTTGTCCTTTGATGAATGTGAATGTTGTCCAATGATCTATATTGAATGGAATGGAGTTTGGACGAGGGTTTGACAGGGTAAATGCTCAGAGACTGTTTTCCTTGGCGGGAGAGTCTAGGACACAGAGGCACAGTCTTGGGATAAGGCCAGTCAAAACTGAGGGGAGGAGGAATGTCTTCACTCAGAGGGATGTGAATCTTTGGAATTCTCTACCCACGGAGGCTCAGTCACTGGATATATTCAAGGCTGAGATTGACACTTTTGACACTAAGGGAATCAAGGGATACGGGGATTTGGTGGGCTAGTGGCATTGAGGTCAAAGAACAGCCATGATCGTATTGAGTGATGGAAGAGGCTCAAAGGGCTATATGGCCTATTCCTACTCTTATTTCTTATGTTCTATTCATCAGAATATTTCTTGTTTGCTTTAAGTTTGGCTTAGTTAGTAGGACTCTGGTCCTCGAATCAGAAGATTATAGGTTTCAAATCCATATCTATGGTTTCAGCGCATAATCCTAGCACACACAAAAGCAGTGCTGACAGAACACTATATTATCAGAGGTGGCATCCTTGAATTATATAGAAGCCCAATCTGCTGTTTCAGAGGTTCAGGTGGACTTAAAAGATCCTCTGGATGAATATCTGGACGTTCTTACCATGTTAGGTTCAATATTCCTCCCTGATTTGCCAGTAAAAACAATTTAACTGGTGAATCATCACATTGATTTGTGGGATCTTGTTATGCCTGCCATGCTTGTTTACAGAATTGCAGTGACTGCCATTCAGAACAATGCACTGTGCCACTTTGAATTGTTCCCATGAAATGAGATTGATATGATCTAAATGCAAGTATCTAGAAGCACAATTTGAAACCAATTTTGTCGTCTTTTAATTGCATGAGATCTTAGTTATGTCAGCCTGTGGGCTCTGCTCTGCTCTGTTATGTAGCAGATAGATGCATGGTATTCTCCAATTCAGGCTGGCATTACACCCAGATATATCTCTAGTAAGATCAACTCCCACACTGCCAACATCACCTCAATGCCAACATTCCTCCAATGTCCTTCTGTTCTTCCTATAACAAGGAAATTAGGTGCAGCAATACTCACGTAGATACTGTGGCAACAAAACGTGATAACCTTTCAGCACACATTTGGATTTATTTGTGGACTAACATGTCACATCATTCTTTGAGCTATTTTGCCTGCTGGATCATAGTCAATGAATTCTGCTTGGCTCACTAAGTATGACCGAAAGACTCATGTGCCTGAACAAATGCTTTAGGTGATTCAGTTAGATTCACCTAAATGAAAAAAAAAGTCTCCTTCCAAAAAAAAAAAAGAATTTTAGCAGTAGGGTTTGCGCAAGCAATGATGTACTTGACACCGGTTGGATTCCAGCACAAAAGGAAATGGTAGTGGCTGTTGGATCATTTCAGTTCCAGGACATCACTGCAGGAGTTCTTCAGGGTAGTGCCCTCAACCCAACCATCTTCAGTTACTTCATCAATGACCTTCCTCCCATCATAAGATCAGAAGTGGGATGTTTGCTGATGATTGCACAATGTTCAGTACCATTTGTGACTCCTCAGGTACTGAAGCAGTCCATGTCCAAATGCAGCAAGACCTGGCCAATATCCAGACTTGGGTGAAAGTGGCAAGTAACATTCGTGCCACACAAATGCCAGGCAATGACCATCTCCAACAAGAGAGGATCTAACCATTGCCCTTTGACATGCAATGACATTACCATCACTGAATCTCCCACTATCAACATCTTGGGTGATCAGAAGCTGAACTAGACTAGTCATATAAATACTGTGCCTACAAAAGTAGATCAGAGGCTAGGAATCCTGTGGCGAGTAACTCATCTCCTGACTCCCCAAATTCAGTCCATCATCTTCAAGGCACAAGTCAGGAGTGTGATAGAATACTCCCCACCTGCCTGGATGAGTGCAGCTCCAACAACACTCAAGAAGCTTGACGCTGTCCAGGCCAAAGCCACCCGTTTGATTGGCACCACATCCACAAACATTCATTCCCTCCACCACCGATGCACAGTGCCCGTGCGTTTACCATCTACAAGATGCACTGCAGAAACTCAAGAAGGTTCCTTAGGCAGCACCTTCCAAACCCACGACTGCTACCATCTAGAAGGACATGGGCAGCAGACACATGGGAACACCACCACCTGGAAGTACCCCTCCAAGCCACACACCACCATGACTTGGAAATTATTGAAGATAAATGTAGGTCCCTTACAATCTGAAACAGGAGAATTTATAACAGAGAACAAAGATATGGCAGAGCAATTAAACAACTACAACTACAACAAAAACATAAAATGCTGGAAAAACTCAGCAGGTCTAACAGCATCTATGGAGAGAAAAAAAAAACAGTTAATGTTTCGAGTCCATATAACTCTTCTTCAGTAATACGGACTCAAAACATTAACTTTTTTTTTCTCTCCACAGGTGCTGTTAGGCTTGCTGAGCTTTTCCTGCATTTTCTGTTTTTGTTTCAGATTTCCAGCATCCGCAGTATTTTGCTTTTATCTTAGCAATTAAACAACTACTTTAGTTCTGTCTTCATGGAGGATGACACAAATAACTTCTCAGAAATAATACGGAACCAAACTTCTAGTGAGAAGGAGGAATTGAAGGAAACTAGTATTACTTAAAACACAGTGTTGGAAAAATGAATGGGACTGAAAGCTGATAAATCCCCAGGGCCTTATAATCGACATTCCAGGGTACTAAAGGAGGAGGCCATGGAAATAGTGGATGTGTTGGCTTTCATCTTCCAAAATTCTATAGATTCTAGAACAGTCCCAGCAGATTGGAGGGTGGCACATGTAACCCCAGTATTTAAAAAAGGAGGGAGGGAAAAACAAGGTATTTCAGACCAATTAGCCTAACATCAGTAATAGGGGAAATGCTAGAGTCTATTGTGAAGGATGTGATAATCGGACACTTAGAAAACATCAACGGTATTAGATAAAGTCAACATGGATTTATGAAAGGGAAATCATGTTTGATAAACCTACTTGAGTTTTTTGAGGACATAACTAACAGAATAGATAAGGGAGAACCAGTGGATGTGGTGTGCTTGGATTTTCAGAATGCTTTTGATAAAGTCCCACATAAGAGATTAATGTGAAAGTTAAAGCACATAGATTCAGGGTAAATATATTGGTGTGAGAATTGGTTAGCAGGCAGGAAACAGAGCATAGAAATAAATCAGTCTTTTTCATAGTGGCAGGCAGTGACTAGTGGGGTACCGCATGGATCAGTGCTTGGGCCCCAGCTATTCACAATATACATCAATGATTTGGTTGAGGGAACAAAATGCAATATTTCCAAGTTTGCTGATGACACAACTAGGTGAGAATGTGAGTGGTGAGGAGGATGTAAAGAGGCTTCAAGGCGATTTAGACAAATTGACTGAGTTGGCAAATACATGGCAGATGCAGTATAACGTGGATTAGTGTGAGGTTACCCAATTTGGTAGGAAAAGTATTATTTAAATGTTGCTAGATTGGGAACTGTTGATGTACAAAGGGACCTGAGTGTTCTTTTACACCAATCACTGAAAGCAAGCATGCAGGTGCAGCAAGCAGTTAAGGAGGCAAATGGTATGTTGACCTTCATTACAAGAGGATTTGAGCACAGGAGCAAGGATGTCTTACTGCAGCTTTACAGGGCCCTGGTGAGACCACACCTGGAATATTGTGTGCAGTTTTGGTCTCCTTACCTAAGAAAGGATATACTTGCCACAGACGGAGTGCAGCGAATGTTCACCAGACTGGTTCCTAGAATGGCAGGATTGTTGTATGAGGAGAGATTGGGCCAACTAGGCCTGTATTCACTGGAGTTTAGAAGAATGAGAGGGGATCTCATTGAAATGTATAAAATTCTGACAGGGCTGGACAAACTAAATGCAGGGATGATGTTTCCTCTGGCTGGTGGGCCTAGAACAAAGGGTCACAATCTCAGGATACGGGGTAGGCCATTTAGGACTGAGATGAGAAGAAACCTCTTCACTCAGAGGGTGGTGAACCTGTGGAATTTTCTACCACAGAACGTAGTGGAGGCCAAGTCACTGAACATATTTAAGAAGGAAATAGATTTCTAGACTCTAAAGGCATCAAGCAGGAGTGGGAGAATGGCGTTGAGATAGAGGATCAGCCATGATCATATTGAATGGCGAAGCAGGCTCGAAAGGCCGAATGACCTACTCCTACTTCTATTTTTCTATGTTTCTATGTTTTTTCTACTTCAGCAAAAATTGAGTTAGATATGTCCTCTGTAAATACAGAGATAGACATATACTTTGGGATAAGTACATTGAATCATACTTCAGGATAATTACAAAACAAAAACAGAATTACCTGGAAAAACTCAGCAGGTCTGGCAGCATCGGCGGAGAAGAAAAGAGTTGACGTTTTGAGTCCTCATGACCCTTCAGCAGAACTGAGTAAAGTTAGGAGAGGGGTGAAATATAAGCTGGTTTAAGGTGGGGGGTGGGGTGGGGGGAGAGAAGTTGGCGGGGGGTGGGGGGGGTGGTAGTAGGGACAAGCAAGCAGTGATAGGAGCAGATAATCAAAAGATGTCACAGCCAAAGGGACAAAGAGGTGTTGAAGGTGGTGATATTATCTAAGAGAATGTGCTAATGAAGAATGGATGGCAGGACACTCAAGGTACAGCTCTAGTGGGGGTGGGGTGGAAAGACTGACAGGGCATTACAGGTATAGATTTAAAAATAATGGAAATAGGTGGGAAAAGAAAAATATATAAATTATTGGAAAAAAACAAAAGGGAGGGGGAAGAAACGGAAAGAGGGTGGGGATGGGGGGAGGGGGAGTTCAAGATCTAAAGTTGTTGAATTCAATATTCAGTCCAGAAGGCTGTAAAGTGCCTAGTCGGAAGATGAGGTGCTGTTCCTCCAGTTTGCGTTGGGCTTCACTGGAACAATGCAGCAAGCCAAGGACAGACATGTGGGCAAGAGAGCAGGGTGGAGTGTTAAAATGGCAAGCGACAGGGAGGTTTGGGTCTTTCTTGCGGACAGACCGCAGGTGTTCTGCAAAGCGGTCGCCCAGTTTGCGTTTGGTCTCTCCAGTGGTCTCCTCTATACTGGAGAGACCAAACGTTTGTTTGTTTGTTAAGGGGAGGTCGTGTTTGACAAATTTGATCGAATTTTTTGAGGAGGTAACCAGGAGTGTTGATGAGGGTAATACATTTGATGTGGTTTACATCGACTTTAGCAAGGCTTTTGATAAGGTTCCTCATAGCAGACTGGTCAAGGAAGTAAGAGCCCATGGGATCCAAGTCAAAGTGGCATGTTGGATCCAAAATTGGCTGAGAGGCAGGAAGCAGAGGGTGATGGTGGAGGGATGTTTCTGTGACCGGAAGTCTGTTTCCAGTGGGGTTGCCTGAATTGGTGCAGCTCCAACACTCGAGAAGCTTGACACCATCCAGGAGAAAGCAGCCTGCTTGATTGGCACCACATCCACAAACATTCACTCCCTCCACCACCAATGAACAGTAGCAGCAGTGTGCACCATCTACAAAATGCAGTGCAGAAACTCATCAAGGCTCCTTAGGCAGTACCTTCCAAACCCACGACCACTACCATCTAGAAGGACAAGGGCAGCAGATAGATGGGAACGTCACCACCTAGAAGTTCCCATCCAAGCCACTCACCATCCTGAATTGGAAATATATCGCCGTTCCTTCACTGTCGATGGGTCAAAACTTTGGAACTCTCACTAACAGCACTGTGGGTGTACCTACACCACATGGGCTGCAGTGGTTCAAGAAGGCAGCTCACCACCTCCTTCTGAAGGGCAGTTAGGAATGGCAATAAATGCTGGCCTAGCCAGTGATGCCTAATTCCTGTCAAAATCAATTTTTAAAAAATCCTAGCGTGTGTGGGGGCACATATTGACCTGTGCTGGTGGCCTCAAGAGGGTGAGGGCTGAGGAGGCACTCACCAGAGGAGATGAGGCCAGATGGAGATGTGAGGGTGTGTGTGAGAGTGTGAGTGGTGATGTCCCTTGAGCTGGCAGTGAGTGAGGTGAATATGTGATGGCGTGAGTGTCTGAGTTTAGAGTGATGAGATGGTTGTGTTACCCTGGCGGCACAGATGAGATCATTCATCTTCTTTCTGCACTGGATGGGCAGCTTCTTCTGTGCAGCATTGGCACTGACCACCTCCGTCACTGCTGCCCAAGCCGAAGCGTGGCACTGATGGACCTCTGGCAGCCAGAATAGAGGTAGAGGACAACGCTGCGGGCTCCAACGGTGTCCAGAAGATGTCCTAGGGCTGCATCACAGATTCAGGGGCTGGAGTATTCTTGGCTTTCAGGTCCATGTCTTCTGTACGTCAGTTCTAGGCTGGAAACACTGAGAGGTGTGGCACGTGGCTTCACTTCAAATATTGCGTCTGGCATGATGACAGCACGGTGACAGCGTGGTGGGTGAATGAGAACCCACCCACCATCAAAATGGCGTGCTTCCTGGGAATGCATGGTTAATGAGGAGGGATTGGGATGATACGGCGTAAAAAGCCGCTATTGCGGCCAGCGTGTAAAACGTTCTATTTCACGCCCGCTACCACACTTAATACAAATCTGGGACAATTCCGCCCTATAGTCCAGGTCTTTGTGGAGTCATGGACCTTCTAAAATGGTAGGTGGGACCCAGATTCAGAAGACCCGCTCCCATTTCGGACAGTTGTCGTTTTCTCATTTTTAGGGGAAAGGGGGTGGGCATGACTCACACATGAAGCTGAACTCAGCAGGGCCACATCAACACAGAGTGCAGTGTGGGAATTATGAATTTTTAGAGTACATAAATGCTCATGAAGGATGGTTAAGATGTATAGAACCATCATGATGGATGTTATTTAAATCCATGGCCCTTTAAAAATTAAAAAAATAAGTCTGCCTCCGTCCATGAGAAATAAAACCCTATTCTGGCATTCACAATAGCTGTTTGTTGACATTACCCTCAGGGCTCTTTAGGAATGCCTGGCTGATTTCTACAACCTTTAATTATCTCAGTGTGGGGAAGGGCTGTGGGGGAGGGCAGGGAAGTTCATAGTTTGATTGACAGCTCAAAGAGACTACTAAAGGATTAGCTGTCTTTGATGTGGAGGTATGAATAGGAGTTTTAGATTCCATTAAGGGATAAAGCACTTGAGGGGATATAAAACTTTTGTGAAGGCTGGAAAAGATATTTAACTTTCCTTTTATCTCATTTCAACGTGGCTCTTGAGGTCTGCCTATGGTGGATATTGGGTGATTTGGTATGGAGGGTGTAATCTGGTGGATGGGCTGACATGGGTTAGCATCAGTTGGCATTAAGTTTGGCATGGTGAGTATAAGGGTGCATTGGAGTTGGGTAGGGGCATGACGTGACATGGAGGTTATGTGAATCCATGGGGGTGGGTGGGGGAGCATCCATTGGCATGGATACTATGACGGGATTTTGGGGGTGGATGGGGGCATGAGTTTTCTTTACTCATTCGTAGTATATTGGCATCTCTGGCTAAGCCAGAATTTATTGCCCATCCCTAATTGCTCTGGAGAAGGTGGTGGTAAGCTGCCTTCTTGAACCGCTGTAGACCATGTCATATAGATACAGTGCTGTTAAGCAGAGCGTTCCAGGATTTTGATCCAGTGACAATGAAAGAATGGCGATATATCTCTAAGTCAGGATGGTGTGTGACTTGGAGGGCAACTTCCAGGTGGTGATGTTCCCATGCACCTGCTGCCCTCGTCCTTCTAGATGGTAGCAGTCATGGGTTTGGAAGGTGCCGTCTAAGGAGCCTTGATGAGTTTGTGCAGTGCATCTTGTAGACGATACACACTGCTGCTATGGTAAGTCGGTGGTGGAGAGAGTGAATATTTGTGGAAGGGGTGCTAATCAAACGGGCTGTTTTGTCCTGGATGCTGTAGAGCTTCTTAAGTGTGTTGGAGCTGTATGCAACCAGGCAAGTGGAGAGTAATCCATCTTCAATACTTTCCAGGGTTCTACCATTCACAGTGTAATCCCTTGCCTTGTTAGCCCTCCCCAAGTGCATTACCTCACACTTTTCCGAGTTGAATTCTATTTGCTGCTGCTCTGCCCACCTGACCAGTCCATTGATATCCTCCTGCAGTTTGCGGCTATCCTCCTCACTATTTACTACCCTACCAATTTTTGTGTCATCCGCGAACTTCTTGATCATACCCACTACATTTAAGTCCAAATAATTTATGTAAACTACAAACAGCAAGGGTCCCAGCACTGAGCCCTGTGGAACCCCACTGGAAACAGACTTCAGTCACAGAAACATCCCTCTATCATCACCCTCTGCTTCCTGCCTCTCAGCCAATTTTGGATCCAATGTGCTGCTTTGCCTTGGATCCATAGGCTCTTACTTTCTTGACCAGGCTGCCATGAGGAACCTTATCAAAAGCCTTGTTAAAGTCCATGTAAACCACATCAAATGCATTACCCTCATCAACACTCCTGGTTACCTCCTCAAAAAATTCAACCAAATTTGTCAAACATGACCTTCCCTTAACAAATCCACGCTGACTATCCCTGATTAATCTGTGCCTCTCCAAATGCAGATATGTTCTGTCCCTCAGAATTCTTTCTAGTAACGTCCCCAACACGCTGACTGGCCTGTAATTTCCTGGTCTATCCCTTCCTCCATTTTTTAATAATGGGATAATGTTAGCAGTCCTCCAGTCCTCTGGCACCTCACCTGTGACCAGAAAGGATTTGAACATTACTGCCAGAGCCGCTGATATCTCTTTCCTTGCCTCCTTCAACAACCTGGGATACATCTCATCTGGGCCTGCGGATTTCTCCACTTTTAAGGCCGCTAAACACATTGGTACCTCCTATCTCTCTATGTTAATTTCCTCTAATATTTCACAGTCCTCCACCCTGATGTCTATATCTGTGTCGTCCTTTTTTATTGTAAAGACCGATACAAAGTATTCATTGGGGACTGCACACACGTCTTCTGGGTCCACACACAGGTTACCTCTAAGGTCCCTAATTGGCCCTACACTGTCCTTAGTTATTCTCTTGCTCTTTATATATTAAAAAAAACCCTTTGGGTTTTCCTTTATTCTACCCACCCATACTTTCTCATGCACTCTCTTAGCTTCCCTAATTTCCTTTTTAAGTTCCTCTCTGCATTTTTTATACTCTTCTAAGCACTCTGCCATATTGAGCCCTCAGTATAAGCTTCTCTCTTTGTTTTAATCCTAACCTTTATGTCTCTTGAAATTCAGGGTTCTCCAGACTTGGTCCCCCCACTTTGACTTTACGGCAACATGTGTGCCCTGTACTTTCACTATTTCCTCCTTGAATGCCTCCCACTGCTCTGACACAGTTTTATCTGCAAGTAGTTGCTCCAAGTCCACTTGTGCCAAACCGCATCTCATCTTAGTAAAATTAGCCTTTCCCCAGTTTAGAACTTTTATTCCCAACCCAACCTTATCCTTTTTCATAACTATCCTAAATCTAATTGAGTTATGGTCACTATCTCCAAAATGCTCCCCTACTGATAGGCCTTCCACCTGCCTGGGCTCATTTCAGAATATTAGGCCCCTCCCTTGTTGGACTTTCTATGTACTGGTTAAAAAAAGTTAAGGAGAGAATTATCCTTGCTGAGCTCTAAAAGTTGTACCTTTACCATGATTGTTGCTGAAGCAAGTTCAGTGAAGTCAAAAATCCAATGTGTGCTTCCGATATTTATACTGTTCCTCAAGCTGTGTCACTAATTTGTTACACATGGCTGTTGTACCTCAGTTTCCAGTAAGTTCGTCCCAAATAAGGTTTCTAAGTAAGGTCTGGCCTTCTTCGATTTCTAAGAAAACCAGTATAGATGCAAACAGAGAGGGTTGTGATGGTCAATTTTTCATGAGTCAGCTAATTGTGTTTCAAGGTTAGGGAGCTAATTAGAATTCAATTTGGGTTTGGTTTGTTTTGTCAAAAATTCAGTTGACTGTGCTTTAGGGCTATCAGCATAAAACCATCTTATCAAATATTGCACTGTGACAAGCTTTGTGATAGCTTGCAAAATCATCTTATCAATGTTTTACCCTCTGGTAATCTTTGTGATTTTAGGAGTGAATCCAACTTCTCAGGAGTTACCCTTATGGTTTTAGGATGAGTGAGGTTTTCAATCTGGGGGCCCATGACCATTTAGTATTAGAGAGATTAATTTTTTTTAACCTTTTTGGAAGATAAACCCTTTTAAATTTTTTAATTCCCTCAGTCATAGGAAAATAACCTTTTTAAGATTATTGCACCTCATTATGGCCAGATTCCTTCGCAATTCAACACTTCAAGGTTATGTTAACTAAGTGAGCTCAAAGCAGGTACATCGCGGATTTAAACCGCATGCAGCGCAAGTGGAAGTTTGATGGGAACGAGAAAATGAGGTTCAATAAAATTAGTTCGAGTAATTATAGAATCTCACAGCACTGAAAGGGGCCATTCACCCCGTCATGCCCACTCCTCCGCCCTTACCTTAAAGCCCTGCAAATTATTCCGTTTCAAGTATTTATACAATTCCTCTTTGAAAATCATTATTGAATCTGCTTCCACCACCCTTTCAGGGAGTGGATCCCAGATCATAACAACCTTTACAACATTTTTTTTCTATTTGTTCATGGGGCATGGGCATCCGTGGCAAGGCCAGCATGTTTTGCCTGTGCCTAATTGCCCTTGAGAGCATTGCTGTGGGTCTGGAGTCACACGTAGATCAGACCAGCAGATTTCCTTCCCTAAAAGGCGTTCTTCACAATAATTGATGATAGCTTCGTGGCTACAATTACTGAGGCTAGCTTTCAATTCCAGGTTCTTTTAAACTGAATTTTAATACCACCAACTATAGCAGATTTGAACTCCTGTCTTTTGAGCATTAACCTGGGCCTCTGGATGACTAGTCCAGGGACATTACCGCCGCACCACCATCTCCCTGGAAAAGTTCTCTTTATTTGTCCTCGGCTTCTTTTGGAAATTACCTTAAATCTGTGTCCTATGGTTACCAACCCTTCTACCACTGGACGCAGTTCCTCTATGAAAGCCCTTCATAACTTGAATTATTATTATTAAATCTCCCATTAAACTCCTCTCCTTTTAAGGGAACATGGAGCTGGTTCATTAATTAAGGAAAAAAACATACCGCAATGCAGAAAGAGAGGTTCAAGATGAAAGATTAAAGCTGGATAGCCTATCAGCAGAAAAGCTTTGCCAGCACGAGTGATTCCACATCCTGCAGTCCCGGTGGGATCTGTACTTACAGAGAGTGTGGGCTGGGGAGAGGACTCCATCATGATCTTCTGATGCATGCTCTCTGCACCTCCAGTTATAAGTTCACAATCACCTCTGAACTCTTGTACCTTCTTGAATGCAAAATTGCAGTTAACGAAAAGGAGGTTCAGCAGTGGTGGCTAATCCAATAGAACAAAAGCTGAACATTTCTCTCACAGTTCCAATGCTTCCCGGTGCACTGCACCAAAGTTGATTGTTTCTTGTGTATTTTTTATTATTTTCTGTAAATTGAGACTCCTCTTTGTGCACTGATCCAGGGATGGGTGTTCAGTGCGGGTAGTGCAGGGGTAGCGGGGTTCGTTCCTGGGAGAGGAGAAGGAGGCCTCAGTTGGTGAGGTGTGGCGGAGGTGGGGTTTGTGGGGCGGGGAGTGGAGTTTGGAGGCTTTGGGAGCAGGTTCAAGGCCTGGCATTGTGGAAATGTTGAAGGAGGGAGTCAGAGGTCACCTGGGAAGGTTGGAGGTGGTCGGGTTGAGAATTAAACAGCTGAGGTGTAGGAATGCGGGGGCTGGGGGTGGGGGAAACAGACCTAGGAAGGGAATCATCCCACGGGGTGGGTTGGGGGGGTTAGGGTGTTGGCAATTGCAGTGGCGGTGGGAGAGACAGTCGGACTGCCTGGAGTGGGGGAAATCAGCGGTCTGAGGAGACAGTGGTGTCACAGGCGGTGGGGGTGTTAAATCAGGGATTTGCAAAGGGCTGGGTTTTCACTGGCATTGGAAGTCCTCGGTGGGAGGGGTGCTAATCGGAGTTCTGAAGGGGCGTGGTGTCGGAGGCCTGGGAGGAATTAATTGAAGGTCTGAAGGGAAGTTGTGGTGGAGGCACCGGAGGGGTTGGGAGGGGGGGGTGCGGGTGGTGCAGTGGGGGGTAGTTAAGCAGAGGTCTGAGAGGGGGGTTAGTGGCGTTGGAAGCCTTGGATGGGGGGGCAGGAGAGGGGAATCTCATGATTGCAGCCTTATTATCATAGTTAATGGCTACCCTGATCAGATCATTTTGCGCTGTATATCACGCAAACTCATGAACGAGCCTAAGACCGTCACTTTTGGCCCTGAGAAGTGCCCAGTCTACCTCAGATTAGCCTGGAAGGACAAGGTATCTCAAAAATTTGAGCAACAAGTGAAGCTAGCTGGTTTACGGCTCCTATGCAACAGCAGCACGAGTGGTATTCGCCACTGACAGGAAGTTGCTGTCAAGCCAGGAAGATGTTCTGCCTATCCCACAAATGAGTCATGTGGTGTATGAATTTCAGTGCCAGTGTGATGCTCGGAATGTAGGCCATACGTCCCAAAGACTGGCGGATTGTATCAAACAGCATGTCCCAGCTGCTGTTCGCAACAGGCAGGGTACAGACCCTACCCAACCAGCCCATGCCTGAGAAATTCAAAACACAGTGTCCAACATCAAATGTGATTCTGCGATTGGACATTTGCTAAAGATTTGCCAGGGAGGCGAAGGCCTAGTGGTATTGTCACAGGACCAGCGATCCAGAGACCCAGGGTAATGCTCTGGGGATACGTGTTTGAATCCCGCCATGGCAGATGGTTAATAAAAATTTAGAATTAAAAATCTAATAATGACCATGAAACAATTTCCAATTGTCATAAAGGCCCATCTGGTTCCCTAATGTCCTTTAGGGAAGGAAATCTGCTGTCCTTACCTGGTCTGACCTACATGTGATTCTAGACCCACAGCAATGTGGTTGATTCTTAAATACCCTCTGAAATGGTGCAGCAAGCCAATTGAATTGTAACAAGCCATTACAAAATTACAAAAAAAGGAATAAAACCGGACGGACCACCTGGCATCAACCTAGACACTGGAAACGACAACGGCAAACTCAGCCCTGTCAAACCTGCAAAGTCCTCCTCACTTACATCTGGGGGCTAGTGCCAACATTGGGAGAGCTGTCTCACAGACTAGTCAAGCAACAGCCTTACATAGTCATACTCATGGAATTATATCTTACAGATAATGTTGCAGGCACCACCATCACCATCCATGGGTATGTCCTACCCCACTGGCAAGTCAGACCCAGCAGAGGAGGTGGCATACAGTCATAAGGAAGTTGCCCTGGAAGTCCTCAACATCGACTCTAGACCCCATGAAGTCTCATAGTATCAGGTCAAACATGGACATGGAAACCTCCTGCTGATTACCATGTACTGCCCTCCCTCAGCTGATGAATCAGTGCTCCTCCATGTTGAACACCACTTGGAGGAAGCACTGCGGGTGGCAAGGGCACAGAATGTGCTCTGGTTGGGGGACTTCAATGTCCACCACTAAGAGTGGCTCAGTAGGCACCACTGCTGGCCGAGTCCTAAAGGACATAACTGCTAGACTGGGTCTTTGGCAGGTGGTGAGGGAACCAACAAGAGGAAAAAACATACTTGACCTCATCCTCACCAACCTGCCTGCCACAGATGCATCTGTCCATAACAGTATTGGTAGGAGAGACAACTGTAGTCGTTGTGGAGACCAAGTTCCGCCTTCACATTGAGGATACCCTCCATCGTGTTGTGTGGCACTACCACTGTGCTAAATGGATAGATTTTGAACAGATCTAGCAACTCAAGACGGGGTATCCATGAGGCTCTGTGGGCCATCAGCAGCAGCAGAATTGTACTCGAACACAATCTGTAACACATGGCCTGGCATATCCCCCACTCTACCATTACCATCAAGCCAGGGGATCAACCCTGGTTCAATGAAGAATGCAGGAGGGCATGCCAGGAACAGCACCAGGCATACCCAAAAATGAGGTGTCAACCTGGTGAAACTATAACACAGGACTACTTGTGTGCCAGATAGCATAAGCAGCAAGTGATAGACAAAACTAAGCGAACCCACAACCAACGGATCAGATCTAAGCTCTGCAGTCCTGCCACATCCAGTTGTGAGAGGCGCTGGACAATTAAGCAACTCAATGGAGGAGGAGGCTCCACAAATATCCCCATCCTCAATGATGGAGGAGCCCAGCACGTTAGTGTAAAAGATAAGGCTGAAGCATTTGCTACAATCTTCAGCTAAAGTGCTGACTGGATGATGCATCTTGGCCTCCTCTGGAGATCCCCAGCATCACAGATGCCAGTCTTCAGCCAATTAGATTCACTCCACATGATATCAAAAAATGGCTGAAGGTATTGGCTACGGCAAAGGCTATGGGCCCTGACAACATTCCGGCAATAGTACTGAAGACTTGTGCTCCAAAGCTTGCCGCACCCCTCGCCAAGCTGTTCCAGTACAGCTACAACACTGGCATCTACCCGGCTATGTGGAAAATTGCTCAGATATGTCCTGTACACAAAAAGCAGGACAATTACCTGGCCAATTACTGCCCCACCAGTCTACTCTCCATCAGTAAAGTGATGGAAGGGGTCATCAACAGTGCAATCAAGAGGCTTAGTAATAACCTGCTCACTGATGCCCAGTTTGGGTTCTGCCAGAGCCACTCAGCTTCTGACCTCAATACAGCCTTGATTCAAGCGTGGACATAAGAGCTGAACTCCGAAGGTGAGGTGACAGTGACTACCCTTGAAATCAAGGCAACATTTAACAGTGTGGCATCAAGGAGCCCTAGCAAAACTGGAGTCAATGGGAATCAGGAGGAAAACTGTTCACTGGTTGGAGTCATACCTAGCATAAAGGAAGATAGTTATGGTCATTGGAGGTCACTATTCTCAGCTCCAGGACATCACTGCAGGAGTTCCTCAGGGCAGTGTCCTCAGTCCAACCATCTTCAGCAGCTTCATCCATGACCTTCCTTCCATCATAAGGTCAGAAGTGGGGATGTTCGCTGATGATTGCACAATTTTCAGCACCATTCGTGACTCCTCAGATACTGAAGCAGTCCATGTCCAAATGCAACAAGGCCTGGAAAATATCCAGGCTTGGGCTGACAAGTGACAAGTAACATTCATGCCACACAAGTGCCAGGCTATTACCATCTTCAACAAGAGATAATCTAACCATCTCCCCTTGAGGTTCAATGGCATTACCATCGCTGAATCCCCCACTATCAATATCCTGGGAGTTAACCTTGCATTGACCAGAAACTGAACTGGACTAGCCATAAAAATAATGTGGCTACAAGAGCAGGTCAGAGGCTAGGAATCCTGCGATGAGTAACTCACCTCCTGACTCCCCAAAGCCTGTCCACTAACTACAAGGAGTGTGATGGAATACTCTCCACTTGCCTGGATGATTGCAGCTCTCACAACACTCAAGAAGCTTGACACCATCCAGGACAAAGCAATCCACAAATATTCACTCCCTCCACCGACGCACAATAGCAGCAGTGTGTACCAACTACAAGATGCACTGGAGGAATTCACCAAGGCTCCTTAGACAGCACTTTCCAAACCCATGACTACTGTCTAGAAGGGCAAGGACAGCAGATAGGTGGGAACACCACCACATGGAAGTTCCCCTCCAAGTCACTCACCATCCTGACTTGGAAATATATCACTGTTCCTTCACTGTCATTGGGTCAAAATCCTGGAACTCCTTTCCTAACAGCCAGGCTATGATCATCTCCAACAAAGAATCTAACCATCGCCCCTTGAGGTTCAATGGCATTACCATCGCTGAATCCCCCACTATCAACATCCTGGGGGTTAACACTGCATTGACCAGAAACTGAACTAGGTGTGGGTGTACCTATACCACATGGACTGTAGTGGTTCAAGAAGGCAGCTCACCACCACCTTCTCAAAGGCAACTAGGAATGGGCAATAAATCCTGGCTCAGCCAGCGAAGCCCACATCCCGTGAGTGAATTAAAAAAAAAAATCTCAATGTGCTAAGAACTAGGCAGACAACCAATTTAAGATTACAAGTTGTCACAGTGTGGCACACTTGCATGTACTGGAAGCTACATATATTAATACACAGAGCCCTGTTCTTTGCAGACAGAAAGAACATGTATACACATTCCAGATAAACAAAATAAGTGATAGCCATTCGCTGGGTCATTCCTCAGGGCCATACCTTGACCAATCAGAGTCAATCTGCCTGGTTTAATTTTCAAACAATGCTTGGCAGTTAACTGTCAGTCACCATTAACTGGAGCATTCTCCATGGCAACACCACTATCAATCAGAGTCCACTTGCCAACCAGTCAATACTCTCTTCTCATACAGTATAAAGTTGTTGCTTCTGCTGACATTGGTCTTCTTGTGATTATCTTGATGAGTGCAAGATGAAAAGCTTCAACAAAATGTATTTCTTCAGCAATGCTCAATATCATAGTTAAAGTACCAAGCTGGCACCTTGGAGCAGGTTCTGATTTTACAATTAAATTAAAGGCATTTCAAAACATGCCCTCACAAATCTATCGACAACTGGAGCAGGGCTATCAGATTTATTTTCTATTAACAGCCATCGGAGAGAGAGAGAGGTCTTGGATAATGCAGCAGAGAGTAAAAGCTCTGGGCAGAATTCCTTTTCAAGAAACTGAGGCAAGGTTTGGGTGTTGGCTGTATCTCTGCCGCTAGCACTCTCACCTCTTAAGGAAGAAAGTTCTGTGTTCAAGTCCTGCTCCAGGACAAATATCAAAACTGACACTCCAGTGCAGTACTGATTGAGTGCTGCACCGTCTGGAGGTGCTATCTCTCTGATCTCTCTGATGAGACGTTAAAACTGAGGCTCTACCTGCCTTCAGCGGTGTGTATAAAAATGTTCCTGGAAGTTGCTCCTGGTCAATATTTATCCCCCAATCAAAAACAGATTATCTGGTCATTATTACACATGTTGAATGCAAATTGGCTGCTGCTTTTCCTACATTACAACAGTGACTACACTTCACCAGTACCTCATTGGCTGTAAGGCAGTTTGGAATGTCCTGTGGCTGTGAATAGCGCTATATAAATGTAAGCCTTTCTTCCTTGTCTTTTCAAGGTGTTGGTCAACGACTCCCCATCAAACAGCCCAGCCAGAACAGTGATGGATTACTGACAGTTCGGTGTTCAGGCCTACAATTTGTAAAGCAGCAGCCATGCTTTTCTGCCTTGAATATTCTGTTCTCAGAGAGGGCAGCCTTGCTAAAGTGAGAGCAGTGACAAGAGAGCTGGGAACCAAGCAAATTTCATTCAAATCTGGCCGTGTGTTGTATGAAGTGACCGCATGGAGTGACAAAGGTCGCAGCTTCCCCAGCCTATTGCCCCATATTGTATGGCAGACCCACCTGCAAAGAGTATCAATTATTCTTCACCTTCACACTCACCCTGTGTTGGCTTGTGATGTTGCTGAGATGTAGTGTCCTTGAAAGCTGGGTGGGGGAAAATTGAAATTCCTTCAAAGGAACCTTTTAGACAGCGAGAAAGGAAAGGCTTAAGGATTGATTAGCGACACCAATGTGTCAGCCAATGGGTTGGAAGTGGATCTTAAGAAACTCTGAGTAACTTACTGAAACAACAGCAGTTTCCTGACTATAGTAGAACTATTACTCCAGAAAATGCAGTAAGTGGTGGATAGTTACACAAAACAAATTGATTCTTTCTCCAGCAAAACACTGAGTGGAATACAGTTACAAAATGCAAATTGATTCTTTCTCCAGCAAACAGCAATGGGCAGGGAATAGTTACATAATACAAATTATGGGCATAAAATCAATCTCAGTCAGTTACAGCAGTGTGGTCTCCGGGCGTGACTGATGGAGTAATTAGAAATCATCCTCATTCTGCCCAGGACCTTCCAACCTTTGAGAAAAAAGAGGCAGTTGGTGTGTTTTCAACTTGTGCTTGTTTTAGTCAACTTCGATGTTGTGGAATTTCAACCACCAGACATCTGGAAGCACTTTACAGCCAACGATGTGCTTCTGAAGTGTAGTCACCATTGTAATGTAGGAAACGTGGCAGCCAATTTGCACACAGAAAACTTCCAAGAATAGCAAGGTGATAATCTGTTTTTGTGACGCACGATTGAGGGATAAATATTGGCTGGGTCAACTCCCCTACTCTTCTGTGAGATAGCGAAATGGGATCTTTTACATTCACCCTTGCAGACAGATGGGGCCTCTCTGTAATGTCTCATCCGAAAGGCAGCATCTCTAAGGCTGCAGCACTCCCGCAGTACTACACTGGAGTATCGTCCTTGGTTTTTGAAACCAGAACCCTGTGATTCCAAGGAAAGAGTGCTATCGTCCGAGCCACAGCTGAATTGGGCTAAGATTGATGGGTACAGTGCCATTTTGTTTTTTATTTGACTCATTCATGCTGAGCTATTACATGCATGTTTTGTACTTCCATCAGAAAATATAGAAGCCCAGGGAGGGCCTTGAAAATCTTTTAAATTATGAAAAGACTATTATAACATGGATTGTACTTACATTGTACATCACGAAAGAATACTGAAAAAATTTGACCTTCCTTCACCCACCCAAAAGAGAAGTGGTGAAGTGAGACTGTATAAATAAACAAAGGGCTTCACTGGAAAAAGATTAATACCCACTGTTTCACTCATCTATCTTTCAATGTTTTGCTGCCTGTTGGAAAAAATAATTTATTCTGCAAGCGCACACAAAAAATGATATTAAGCCTTACATCTATTTCAAGTACAAATACAAAATTTTCTGTCCTTAGGAATATGATAAGGTACGATAAGGCAGAAGTGAAGAGGATGCCTCCACTTCTGAGGGAGAGTAAAACTAGAAGCCACAAATATAATAGTCACAAATAAATCCAACAGGAAAATTAGGCGGATTGTCTTTACCCAGAGTTGTTACGTTGTGGAGCTCATTACTACAGTAGATGAGGCAAACAGCATAGATGCATTTAAGGGGAAGCAAGATAAGTTTATTTTTAATTCATTCATGGGCTGCGGGCATCATTGGCAAGACCAGAATCCAATAGCTATGGCAGAATTAATTAATTTAACCTCACCGTTTGCTATGGTAAAGCAATTAAGAAGGCAAATAATATGTTGGTCTTTATAATAAGAGAACTTGAGTTTAGGAGTAAAGATGACTTGCTGGATTTATAGAGAGCCTTGGTGAGACCACACTTGGTGCTGAATTTTTCCGTTGACGAGCTGGGGGCGGGGCCCGCTTGCCGACGCAAAATTGATGCCGGATGACGTCAGGGGGAAACCCCGCGTCACACCCGCCCCATTTAAATCTTCAGGAAGGCGGGCAGACAACAAAATCAGCTGTCCACCCGCCGACCTATCAATGGCCAATTAAGGCCATTGACAGGCTAATTAAGATAATTAAAGACCTGCCCGTCCAAGCTTAAGGTTGGTGGACAGGCCAGGAGCCTCACCGGGCTTCTGAAAAAACATGAAACCTCATCCACGGCGGGATGAGGTTTCATGTAGGTTTTAAAAAAGTTTATTAAAGTTTTTGTGAAATTTATGAACATGTCCCATCTCGTGTGACATTGTCACATGAGGGGGACATGTTAAAGATTTTTTTTTCCACTTTTAATATTTTTAAAGCTGTCAGCGATCTCCCTGAGGCAGCACTTAGCCTCAGGGAGATGTGCGCTCTTTCGTGCGCATGTGCAAAAGAGCACACTCTCGCTTTTGGGGAATCCCCCCCCCACCCGCACAGGGAGCCCATAGCGCTTCCCGCCGGACGTCCCGCCTTAATTGGCCCACCCACGTAAAATGGCGGCGGGGCCCACTTCTCTGACAGGGATCGGCTCCCCTCCTCCGGATATTGGGTCGGGCCCACCCGCCCGACAGTCAAAGAATTCAGCCCCTGGAGTATTGTGTGTAATTTTGATCTCCTTACCTGCGGAAAGATATACTTGCCAAAGAGAGAGTGCAACAAAAGTTCACTAAATTAATTCCTTGGATGGAGGGAGCGTCGTATGAAAATACATTAAATAGCCTGGGCCTTTATTCTCTGGAGTTTAGAGGAATGAGAGGTGATCTCATTCAAACGTACAAAATTCTCACAAGGCTCGACAGGCTAGATGCAGGAAGGATGTTTTCCTTGGCTGGGGGTCTAAAACCAAGGGGCACAGTCTCAGAATAAGCGGCAGGTCATTTGGGACTGAGATGAGAAGGAATTTCTTCACTCAGAGGGTGGTGAAACTTTGGAATTCTCTGCCCCAGAGGGTTGTGGAGGTTCAGTCGTTGAGTACGTTCAAAACTGAGACTGATAGGTTTCTACATATTAAAAACATCAAGGGATACGGGGATAGTGCAGGAAAATTGTATTGAAGTAGAAGATCAGCCATGATCTCATTGCATGGTAGAGCAAGCTCGAAGGGCTGAATGGCCTACTCTTGCCCCTATTTCTTATGTCCTCATGTTCTCAAGTAATAATAAAATGGAAAATGCTGGAAAATACTTGACAGGTCTGGCAGCATCCACGGAGAGAGAAACAGAGTTAACAGGTGGAATTTTACGGCCCTGTTGTGGTGGGGCTGGGGCTGTGGGATGCAGTGAGCCATTCAAAAGTCCATTGACTTTGGCAGGAATGTAAAATCCCACCAGCGTAAAATTCCACTGTTTCAGGTCAAGGGCCTTTCATCAGAACTGACTAAAGAGTAATAGGTTTTGAGCAAGTGAAGGGGGAGGTGGGGGCAGAGGTGGGGGCAGGAAAGAAGAACAGGAAAGAAGGCCTGTGGAAGGGCAGGAGAGTTTAAACGATGGAAGGTTTCATGGTACAAAAGTCAAAGTGTGTGTTAATGGATAAAGCAAAGAAACAAAAGATGCGTCCAGGTAAGGTGTGAATGGCTGGATAGCAACCACCTAAGTGCAAAGTAAAGGAATAAAGAGAAAGCAGAGAAGAGAAAAAAAAACAAAAAAACACAGAACAAGATGGAGGCAGAGGTTATGATCGAAAGTTGTTGAACTCAGTATTGACCCCAGAAGGCTGGAGAGTGCTGAGCTGAAAGATGAGGTGCTGTTTCTCCAGCTTGTGTTGAGCTTCATTGGAACAGTGTAGCAGACCGTGGACAGAGAGGTCAGAGTGGGATCAAGGTGGAGAATTAAAATGACAAACGACAGGAAACATAGAGTCATGCTTGTGGACTGAACAGAGAGGTTCCATAAAGTGGTCACCCAGGCTGAGTTTGGTCTTGCAATGTAGAGGATACTACATCATGTGCAGCAAATAGAGTAGACTAAATTGAAAGAAGCACAAGTAAATCACTACTTCACTTGGAAGGAATGTTTGGGACCTTGGATGGCGAGAAAGGAGGAGGTTAAAAGGGGAGGTGTTGCATCTCCTGCAGTTGCATGGAAAGATGCCGTAAGGAACAGAGGGGAATCTAGGGGTGACTGAGGAATGGACCAGGGGGTCGCGGAAGGAATGGTATCTTGGAAATGATTCTGTGATTCTGTTGAAAGGCGAGGATGGGAGGAGATGTGTTTGATGTTGGAATCAGGCTGGAACTGGTGAAAATGGCGGATGATGATCTGTTGAATACAGAAATGGGTGGGGTGGAAGTTAAGGACAAGTGGGAGTCCTATCATGGTTCAGGGCGAGAGGGGAAAGGGTGAGAGCAGAAGAGTGTGAAATAGATCGGACACAGTGGAGAGCACTGTCAAAAATGGTTGAGGAAAAAGGAAGACATATCAGAAGCATTAGTGCGGAAGGCTGCATTGCAGAATCAGAATTTTTACAGCTCAGAAGAATGCCATACATCCCATTGTGCCTGCACTGCCTTTCCGAATGAGTAATTATTTATTTTATTCATTCATGGGCTGTGGGCTTCACTGGCTGGGCCAGCATTTATTTCCCATTCCTAGTTATCCTCGAGAAGGTGGTGGTGAGCTGCCTTCTTGAACCACTGCAGTCCATGTGGTGCAGGTACACCCACAGTGCTGTTAGAAAGTGAGTTCCAGGATTTTGACCCAGTGACAGTGAAGGAACGACAATATATTTCCAAGTCAGGATGGTGAGTGACTTGGAAGGGAACATCTAGGTGGTGGTGTTCCGATGCATCTGCTGCCCTTGTCCTTCAAGATGGTAGTGGTCATGGATTTAGAAGGTGCTGTCTAAGGAGCCTTGGTAAATTCCTGCAGTGCATCTTGTAGATGGTACATACTGCTGCTACTGTGTGTTGGCAGTGGAGGGAACAAATATTTTTGGATGTGGTGCTAATCAAGTGGGCTGCTTTGTCCTGGACAGTGTCAGGCTACTTGAGTGTTATGGGAGCTGCACTCATTCAGGCAAGTGGGGAGTATTCCATCACACTCCTGACTTGTGCCTTGCAGATGGTGGACAGGCTTTGGGGATTCAGGAGGTGGGTTACTCATCGCACTATTCCTAGCCTCTGACCTGCTTTTGTAGCAATAGTATTTATAAGGCTAGTCCTGTTCAGTTTCTGCTCAATGGTAACCCCAAGGATGTTGAAAGTGGGCAATACAGTGATCGTAATGTAATTGAACATCAAGAGGCGATGGTTAGATTCTGTCTTTTTGGAGGTGGTCATTACCTGATATTTGTGTGGTGTGAATGTTACTTGCCACATGTCAGCCCAAGCCTGGATATTTTCCAAGTCTTGCTGCATTTGGACATAGACTGCTTCAGTATCTGAGGAGTTGTGAATGGTGCTGAACATTGTGCAATCATCAGTGAACATCCCCACTTCTGACCTTCTAATGGTCATTGATGAAGCAGCTGAAGATGGTTGGACCGAGGACACTATCCTAAGGAACTCCAGCAGTGATGTCCTGGAGCTGAGAGACCTCCAACAACCATAACCAGCTTCCTTTGTGCTAGGTATAACTCCAACCAGGCCGTATGAAACTGCTTGTGTACGAAGGAATGTAGATGTCTCTCTCCATCAGATAAGAAAGCCTGGGATGCAAAAGTCTTGAGATACAGTGGTAACTACAAAGGGCATTATGTAAATATGTAAGATTAGCAACAGCCCTATAAACTATTCCTGATTGGTCAAGAAAAGCATGATGACCATGGGGCTGAAAATGATTGGGGTGAGGGAGGGGTTAATTGGATAAAAGGCAGGATAAAGAGGGCCTCCTGATCAGGTTCACATGGCAGAGAAATCTAGAAAACAAATCTCGAAACAAATCTGCCATCCTTACCTGGTCTGGCCTACATGTGGCTCCAGACCCACAGCAATGTGGTTGACCCTCAAATGCCCTCTGAACAAGGGCAATTAGGTATGGGTAATAAATGCTGGCCTAACCAGCGATGCCCACATCCCATGAATGAATATTAAAAAAGCAAGAAAGAAAAACAGAAATGCCCGAAGACCAAAAGCTACAAGAAGAGAAGTCCTTGTGTGTGCTTCTCATCCAGTCACAATACAGGAAGTAGCCTGAGTTAGATTGTAAATCACTCCCTGAAGTTTACCAGAAATCTTAATAAACTTGTTCTGACTTTATGTAATTAAAGTAGTTTCACAACTGAACTTGTGCCCGTCCCCATAACAACTAACAGTTCAAAACCCCCAAAAATCAACAATGGACCAGGTGAATGTAAGAGAAGGGTAGAAATTGAAAACAAAGTTAATGAAATTTTCTAGCAAGAGCAGGAAGCGGCATTGATACAGTCATCAATGTAGCCAAAATAGATTTGGGCGAGTGGGCCTGAGTAGGACTGGAACAAGGAGTGTTCCATATATCCCACAAAAAAATCAGGCATAGCTAGGACGCATGTGGCTACCCATAGCAACACCTTTTATGTGGAGGAAATGAGTGCAGTTGAAGGAGAAGTTGTTCAATGGGAGAACAAGCTCAGCCAGTGCGAGGAAGCTGGTGGGGTATGGGGGGGTGCTTGGGTCACCATTGAATGAAGAAGTGGAGAGCTCTCAGGCATCCTGGTGGAGAATGGAGGTGTAGAGGGATTGGACATCCATGGTGGAAAGGAGACGACTAGGGCCACAATACTGTATACTGTTGAAGTAATGCAGGTCATTGGAGGAATCACGAATGTAAGTGGGAAGATGCTGGACAAGGGAGAAAGAAATTTGAGTCGAGATAGGAAGAACTAAGTTGAGGGGGGCAGGATCAGGCTGAAACAATGGGTCGACCAGGGCAGCCTCGTTTATGGATTTTGGGAAGGAGGTAGAAGCAGGCTCTTCAAGGTTGGGGACAATGAGATTGGAGGCTGTGGAGGGAAGATCTCCAGAAGAGATGAGGCCAGTGACAGCCCTGGGAACAAAGGCTTGATGTTTGGAGATGGAGTCATGGTCCAGAGGGAGGTAGGAAGAAGTGTCAGAGCGTTGACATTCAGCCTCTGCCCGGTAGAGGTCAGTACAGCAGACAAAAAACATAACCTTTGTCAGCAAGTTTGATGACGCTGTTAGGATTGGACTCTAGCTGCTATGGTGAGATGTAAATTCATGTCTCCAGCAACATAACCACTTTGTGATCCTACCCCTAAGTAAATGAGGAAACAGGAATGGAAGGAAATGCTGCTAGAGTTAGATGCAGTAGGGAGAAAGAAGGAACATGTGGAGTATAAATACCTGCATGGACAAATTGGGATAAATGGCCTCTTTCTGTGCTGGACATTATTTAATGTAATTCTTTGTAAAATAGCATCTAGGAGAGGGAATGGAGGACTTATACAACAGGGAGTATTGACTTGATTGCAAAATAACCCCTATTGTGCATTCATGTAAGATAGATTGTACTGGATACAACTGTGGGATGAAATTGCATGGCATACTGCCTTCTTTATAACCTGCACAGGGACTCTGACACTCGCCCCCTCAACATTTTTTTATATTCCATGTAGTTTGATAGAAGCGAATCTTCTTAAATCAGACCCAACCTGTAAAATAGCAAGCATTCAAAGGAATTGCATTTCACTCCCCACTCCTTACTAACTTTATTTATCTTTCAGTTGGTCTATTAATTTCAATCCAAGAATTTTACAACTTAAGTCAAGATCATTCGGTCCATCATAGCAATGCCAGCATCTGAAAGAGCTATCACTTACGCCCAGACTATCATGGAGGCGGGTGAGAGGAACCTGGATGTGAAAGCCCTGCATGCCATTCCAACAGATCCCATTTTTTTCTGGCAGTGGGAATGATGCGGGATATGAATCACACAGGCAGGAAACCCAAACTCAGCAGATCACATTTGAAATTAGTGCTGAGTTTAAACAAACCTCATTTTTCACTATTTCAAGAGCCTTAAGCCACAGCGTGGCAGTCAAAAATTTATGGAATAGACATAAATGCACTTAAAGGGCAGGTAAGGTCTGTTTAAGCTTCATGATCGGAAGTTACTTAAATTCCTAGGCTTTAAAAATGAAAAAAAAAGGTGAAGCTCTAAGTTAGAGTTTTTTTTTAAATTGGCTGCTGGAGTGCTTTGATTGACAGGCCATCTAGTATAGGTTATAAAAACCCTATTATTATCTTTTCCAATAATCAGTTTCAATAGGGTACATTCTTTTTTTAATAGATCAAACACTTGCGGGGATTTAAAATCCTTGAATGGAACATAGGAGCAAAAGAACATAGGAAATACGAACAAGAGGAGGCTATTCGGCCCCTCTAGCCTGCTCTGCCATTCAGTTAGATCCTGGCTCACCTCCTACCTCCACATCATTTTCCAGCATGATCTTCCTATCTCTTGATATCTTTACTATCAAGAAATGTATGAATCTCTGTCTTGAATATACTCAATGACTGAGCTTCCACAGCCCCATGAGGTAGAGAATTCCAAAGATACACCACCCTCTGAGTGAAGAAATACCTCCTCATCTCAGTCCTAAATGGCCTGCCCCTTATTCTGAGACTGTTTCCCTCGGTTTTAGACCCCCAAACATGGAAAGCATCTTTCCTGTATCTACCCTATCAAGTCCTGTAAGAATTTTGTAAGCTTCAAAGTGATCATCTTTTATTCTGCTGAACTCTAGAGAATACAGACCCAGCCTCCTTAATCTTTCCTCATAGGGAAATCCTGCTATCCCAGGTATCAGAATGGTGAACTTTCATGGCATGAGTATCCTTCCTTAGGTAAAGAGACCAACATTTGTACAAAATACTCCTGAAGCAGTCTCACCAAGGCTCTATACAATTACAGCAAGACTTCTTTCTTCCTGTACTCAAACCCTCTTGAAATAAAGACCAACATGCCATTTCCTTTCCTAATTGCTTGCTGTACCTGCATGTTAGCTTTCAGTGACTCATGAACAAGTACACCCAGATCCCTTTGAACATCAACATTTCCCAATCTCTTAACATTTAAGAAATACTCGGCATTTTTGTTTTTCCTGTAGTGGATTACTTTACATTTTTCACGTTATATTCCATCTGCCATGTTTTTGCCCACTCAGCCTGTCTAAATCCTCTTAAAGCCTCTTTGTGTCCTCTTCACATTCCCACCAAGTTTTGTGTCATCAGCAAACTTGGAAATATTACATTTGGTTGCCAAATCTAAATCATTGATATAGATTGTGAATAGCTGGGGTGTAAGCACTTATCCTTGTGGTACTCCACTATTCACAGCCCGCCAACCTGAGAATGACTGGTTTAGTCCTACACTCTATTTTCTGTCCACTAACCAATTCTCAATCTATACCAGTATAATACCCCCAATCACATGCGCTCTAATTTTGCTTACTAACCTCCCATGTGGGATCTTATCAAAAGCCTTCTGAAAATCCAAATACGCCACATCCACTGGTCCCCCCTTATCTACTCTGCTAGTTACATCTTCAAAAAATTCCAACAGGTTTGTTAAGCATGATTTCCCTTCCATAAATCCATGTTGACTCTGCCCAATCCTACCGTTATTTTCGAAATTTATCATAGTTATCATATCCTTTGTAATAAATTCTAATATTTCCCCTATGGCTGATGTCACGCTAACTGGTCTGTAGTTCCCTGTTTTCTTCCCCTTCCTTTCTTAAATAGTTGGGTTACATTTGCTACCTTCCAATCTGCAGGAACTGTTCCAGAATCTATAGAATTTTGGAAGATAACCATGAGCGCATCCATTATATCTAAAGCCACCTCTTTCATTACTCTGGGATGTAGATCATCAAGTCCAGGTGATTTATCAACTTTCAGTCCATTAATTTCTCCATTACTACTTTTTTACTGATACTAATTTCTTCCCATTCATCATTCCCGCCAGCCCCTTGGTTCTCCAGTTTTTTGGATTTTCTTCCATGAAGATAGACACAAAATATTTGTTCCGTTTTTCTATCATTTCCCAACAAAGATCTGTCACCCAGAAGCATCATACGAGCATACATACATATGAATTAAGAGCGGGAGTAGGCTATTCGGCCCCTTGAGCCTGCTCCACCATTTGATAAGATCATGGTTGCTCTGATTGTGGCCTTTACTTTCAGCTCTACTTTCCTGTCTATCCCCTTATAAGCATCACCGCTGCTTGAACCCCGAAATCTGCAGCTTTCTATCGAGCCTAGATTTGCTTTGATCTTTAGCGTTGGTGCCAAATAGTGTTTGCTTACACAACACTGATATCCTTTGTCTTTGATAACACAAAAATTTTGAAAAAGGATAAATACAAATGTGTCCTCTCCATTGCTTAAAGCTCTCAATGACCCAGAACAGACCTCTTCAGAAACCATTAGTTACTGTTCCCAAACAGCAACTTTCCCATTTATTATCTCTTCCTGCTTTCTATTTCCAAGCCACCTTTCAATTCAGTTGGTTAATTTTCCATTAATATTGAAAGCTTTTAACTTCTGACATAGAAACCCTTCTGAAAATCCAATTATATTTGTATCCACAGCAACTCCTCATGTACTAATTTAGAGCCTGAAATTATTCTCTCTCGCATTGGCAAAGCAGGCACAGAGGGCATGGATCCACAGAAGAATAATCCCCTGTGTCTGAGTACTGAGTCCTGAGGCACATTCAATATTGGCCTCTTTCCATTGGATGGAGTTAAATTCAGCCTTATAAAGTGGGTTATAGAATCATAGAAGGATTACAGGACAGTGGAGGCCATTTGGCCAATTGAACCCATGATGGCTCTCTGCAAAAGCAATTTACCTAGACCCACTCCCTCACCCTTTCCCCATAACCCTGCCAATCTCTTCCCTTCAGGTGCTTAACCAATTCCTTTTTGAAGGCCATGATTGAATCCGCCTCTACCACACTCTCAGGCAGAGCACTCCAGGCTGCAACCACTCATTGCGTTAAATCGTTTTTGTCATGGATTCTGGTTCTGGATCCTTCTGCCAATGGGAGCAATTTTCTCACTTTCTACTCTGTCTAGATCCCTCATGATTTTGAACGCTTCTATCAAATTGCTACCAGTTAACATTAAGGACACATTGCTAACATTTTCATTTTAATTAAAAACTGAAGTCCAGGTCTAAGGTTCTCAGCGCCAAGATTCAAAAGAGTTTTAGAAGAGGAATGTGATTTAGAGCAATAAGTGAGGGGATGACACCAAGCTTGGATTTGAAATCCTGGCAACTGACTAAAGGAGGTAATTGAATCAGCTAAACACTGACCACAGTTGTCTCCGTCCAACAGAGAAAGGTTGTGGTGGAGATGGAGAGCTGTAGGCTATAACTGAGAAAAAGGATCCGCTGTCAGTTGACACCATTAATGATGTTATAACCGGTTTTGTACTTGGTGAAGATTGCATCACAATTGGAATCATAGTATTGTGCAAAAACGATGCGAGGGGAGGGTGGAAGAATTTGCTTTGATGTAATGGCTTATGAGTCTTAGGACACGCTACCACAAATAGCTGTTAAAACCCAGTTAATTATGCTATTTATGAAGGAATCAAATAAGCAGTTGAACAAAAAAAAATTGAATGTATGAGGGAAAAAAGGCTTAGAGTAAATAGTGTTGATGTGACGCTACAAATGAGGGATCGAATGGCTTCATTCTGGATCAATTTTTAAATGATGTTAACAGTGGAATCAATTTGTAATCTACATTAATTTTATTTCCACTTAAATTTAAGATTTATGTTCAACATTTCAATTATGTGCCTGACACAGTTCAGTGGGCCAGGATTTATTTGCCGCAAAATTTGGATGTGGGCACTACAGGTGGCATCAGAGGTCCTAAGTGGTGAGCACGATGCATGTACAAATCTGCTGCTAGTTGCGCCGAATGTCACTTTGGTGTGGGCATTAGTGCGTGTGCAGTGAGCGTCCATCAGATGTATGCAGAGCTGACAGCTGATGACATCAAATGAATTGATGCCAGTGCTGCCATTTTGGAACTTAGCACTCCAGCAAGTGCACTCTCTTGGTCAGTGCTATTTAAAGGGATCATCATTACTTCCAGGTTAGTTGCTGGACAAAGTTTCATCCCTCCACTGCATACCAGCTGACCTAAGACCAGAAGACTTAGGAGCAGAAGTAGGTCATTCAGCCTATCGACTCTGCTCCACCATTCAATGAGATCACGGCTGATCTGGTAATCCTCAACTCCACTTTCCTGCCTTTTCCCCATAATCCTTGATTCCCTTACTGATTAAAAATCTGCCTATCTCGGCCTTGAATATACTTAACGACCCAGCCTCTACAGCCCTCTGCGGTAAAGAATTCCACAGATTGACTACCCTCTGAGAGAAGAAATTCCTCCTCATCTATGCTTCAGATGGGCGCCATTAAACTCTGAGATTATGTCCTCTGGTCCTAGACGCTCCCACAAGGGGAAACAACCTCTCAGCATCTACCCTGTCAAGACCCCTGAGAATCTTATGTTTCAATAAGGTCGTCTCTCATTCTTCTAAATTCCAGTGAGTACAGGCCCAATCTACTCAACCTCTCCTCGTAAGAAAATCCATCCATACCCAGAATCAACCAAGTGAACCTTCTCTGGACTGCCTTCAATGCTAGTATATCTTTCCTGAGACAAGGGAACCAAAATTGTTCACAGTATTCTATGTGTAGTCTAATTAGTGCCTTGCATAGTTTTAGCAAGACTTCCCTATTTTTATACTCCATTCCCTTTGAAATAAAGGCCAACATTCCATTTGGCTTCCCTGTTATCTGTTGAACTTGTATGTTAGCTTTTTGGGATTCATGCACAAGGACTCCCAGATCCCTCTGTGCTGCAGCCTTCTGCAGTCTTTCTCCATTTAAATAATATTCAGCTCCGATATTCTTCCTGCCAAAGTGCATAACCTCACATTTTCCCACATTATATCCCATCTAAGTTTTTTCCCATTCACTTAATCTGTCTGTATCTCTCTGTAGACTCCTTGGGCACAATTTTGCCCTCGGTGAGTGGGCGGGCCAATTAATGCCCGCCCAGCGGCCTGCCCGACGGGAAGTGCAATGCGCTTCCTGTGCTGGGGGGGGGAGGAGGGATTCCCCATTTGTCAAAGAGCGCTCTTAAGCTTGGATGGGCAAGGTCTTTAACAATCTTAATTAGCCTATCAATGGCCTCAAACTGATTTCGCTGTCCGCCCGCCTTCCTGCAAATTTAAAGGGACTGGGATGACGTCGGGGGTTCCTCCCGACATCATCCCGCGTCATTTCCCCATCTGCGAGCGGGTCCTGCCCCCAAATCGCCGACGGGAAAACCCTGGCCCTTGTGTCATCCTCACCACTTGCCTTCCCACCAATTTTGTGTCATCCCCAAACTTGGAGATAGTACATTCACTTCCCTCATCTAAGTCATTAATATATATTGTAAATAATTGGGGCCCCAGCACTGATCCCTGTGGCACTCCACTAGTTACAGGTTGCCATCCTGAAAATGCCCCTCTTATCCTAACTCTGTCTTCCATTAGTTAGCCAATCCTCTATCCATGCTAATATACAACCCCCAACACCATGGGCTCTTATCTTATTAAGTAGACTTATGTGCAGTATCTTATTGAACATCTTTTGGAAATACAAATATATTACGTCTACTGGTTCCCCTTTATCTATCCTACTTGTTACCTCCTCAAAGAATTCTAATCAATTTGTTAGGCATTATTTCATGAAGCCATGCTGACTCTGCTTGATTAGATTATGTATTTCTAAATGCTCTGCTATTAGATCCTTTGTAATAGACTCCAACATTTTCCCAATGACAGATGTTAAGTTAACTGGCCTAGAGTTACCTGTTTTTTGTCTCCCTCCCTTTTTGAATAAGGGGGTTACATTGACCATTCTCCAATCCTCTGGGACTTTTCCAGAATCCAAGGATTCTTGGAACATAACTACCAGTGCATCCATTATCTCCCTAACTACTTCCTTTAATATCCTAGGATGCAACCCATCAGGTCCAAGGGACTTATTGACCTTTAGCCCCATTAGTTTCCCTAGTAATTTTTCTCCAGTGATAGTTATTTACTTCCTCCCCCACTTTTGCCCCTTGATTATTTAGTATTTTTGGAATGCTATTAGTATCTTCTACCATGAAGACTGAAGCAAAGCATTTATTCAACTCTTCTGCCATTTCCTGGTTTCCCATTATTATTTTCCCAGCCTCATTCTCTAAGGGGCCTATGTTCACTTGGGCTTCTCTTCCTTTTCATATATTTAAAGAGGCTCTTACTGTCCATTTTTATATCATTTGCTAGTTTACCCTCAAAGTTTATTTTCACCCTTTTTATTATTTTTGGTGATATTTTATTGTTTTTTAAAACTTTCCCAATACTCTGACTTACCATTAATCTTTGATGCATTGTATGTTTTTTCTTTCAATTTGCTACTGTCCTTAATTTCCTTGGTTACCTGTGGTTGGTTTATTGTTTTCCTTGAATGTTTCTTCCTCACTGGGATATATCTTTGCTGAGAGTCATGAACTATTTTTTAAAATGTCTGCCATTGTTCATCAACAGTCTTTTCTGCTAAACTCCTTTCCCAGTCCACTCCACCCAACTCTGCCCTCATTCCATTGTAATTACTCTTATTTAAGTTTAGCACAGTTGTTTCTGGCCCAAGTTTCTCACTCTCAAACTGAATGGTAAATTCTATGATATTATGGTCACTGTTTCCCAGGGGATCCTTTACTCTGAGATCGTTTATTAAACCTGCCTCATTGCACATTACCAGATCCAAAATAATCTGATCCCTGGTTGGATTCACAACATATTGCTCTAAGAAACTGTCCCGAATACACTCTATGAATTTTTGTTCATGTCTACCTCTGCCGATTTGAGTTTCCCAATCTACATCAAAATTAAAGTTACCCATGATTAATATACTGCCCCTTTACATGCCCTCATTATCTCCTGATTTATTCTCTGTCCTACAGTATAGCTACTGTCATGGGGCCTATAGACTACTCCCACCTTGTCTTCTTCCCCTTCTTATTTCTTATCTCCACCGATATGGATTCTACATCTTCCGATCCAAGATCCTTTCTTGCTATTATACTTATTTCAGCTTGTGCTAACAAAGCTACCCCACCACCCTTTCCTTCCTGCCTGTCCTTTTAAAAAGTCACATACCCCTGAATATTTAGTTCCCAGCTTTTATCTCCTTGTACCTTGTCTCCGTAACGACTATTAGATCATACCCATTAACCTCTATTTGTGCTGTTAATTAATTTATTTTGTTCCGAATTACATGCATTTAAGTAAAAAGCCATTAATTTTGCTTTTTTTAAACCATTTTTCCCCCTTTGACCCTATTTGCTGCTGTTTTTTATGTTTGTACACTCTGTCCTTTCCTGTCACACTCTGGGTATTATTACCTAAATAGCTGCCCTGCAAGGCTGCCATATCCTCTTGCTTTGTAAGCCTATGTATCCCCTTTCCAGAACCCTCCCCATACTATTTAGTTTAAAGACCTCTCTACAGCCCTAGTTCTTCAGTTTGTCAGGACATTGGTCCCAGCACGGTTCAAGTGAAGCCCGCCCCACCAGAACAGCTCCCTTCTACCCCAGTACTGGTGCCAGCGCCCCATGAAATGAAACCCATTCCTCCCACCAATCTTTGAGTCATGCATTTAACTCCTTGGCTTTATTTACCCTATGCCAGTTTACCCGTGGCTCCCAGTAACCCCGAGATTATTACCTTGGATGTTCTGCTTTTTAATTTAGACCTTAACTGTTCAAAAACTTTCAGCAGAACTTCCTGTTTCTCTCACACTCTCTCACTGTAAATGGCCACGTTATTTCTCTCACACTCTGTCCCTGTAAATGACCACGCTGTTGCTTTCACACTCCCACCCTTTAAATGGCCACGCTGTTTCTCTCGCACACTCTCCCTGTAAATGACCACGCTGTTTCTCTCGCACACTCTCCCTGTAAATGACCACGCTGTTTCTCTCACACTCTCTCCCTGTAAATGGCCACGCTGTTTCTCTCGCACTCTCTCCCTGTAAATGGCCACACTGTTTCTCTCGCACTCTATCGCTGTAAATGACCACGCTGTTTCTCTCACACACTCTCCCTGTAAATGACCACGCTGTTTCTCTCACACTCTCTCCCTGTAAATGGCCACGCTGTTTCTCTCGCACTCTCTCCCTGTAAATGGCCACACTGTTTCTCTCGCACTCTCTCGCTGTAAATGACCACACTGTTTCTCTCGCACTCTCTCCCTATAAATGGCCACACTGTTTCTCTCTCACTCTCTCTCTGTAAATGACCACGCTGGTTCTCTCGCACACTCTCCCTGTAAATGACCACGCTGTTTCTCTCGCACACACTCCCTGTAAATGACCACGCTGTTTCTCTCGCACACTCTCCCTGTAAATGACCACGCTGTTTCTCTCGCACACTCTCCCTATAAATGACCACGCTGTTTCTCTCTCACTCTCTCCCTATAAATGGCCACACTGTTTCTCTCTCACTCTCTCCCTATAAATGACCACGCTGTTTCTCTCGCACACTCTCCCTGTAAATGACCACACTGTTTCTCTCGCACTCTCTCGCTGTAAATGACCACGCTGTTTCTCTCGCACACTCTCCCTGTAAATGGCCACACTGTTTCTCTCTCACTCTCTCTCTATAAATGGCCACACTGTTTCTCTCGCACTCTCTCGCTGTAAATGACCACGCTGTTTCTCTCGCACTCTCTCCCTGTAAATGACCACACTGTTTCTCTCGCACTCTCTCCCTGTAAATGACTACGCTGTTTCTCTCTCACTCTCTCCCTGTAAATGACCACGCTGTTTCTCTCTCACTCTCTCCCTGTAAATGACCACGCTGTTTCTCTCTCACTCTCCCCCTGTAAATGACCACACTGTTTCTCTCTCACTCTCTCCCTGTAAATGACCACGCTGTTTCTCTCGCACACTCTCCCTGTAAATGACCACGCTGTTTCTCTCTCACTCTCCCCCTGTAAATGACCACACTGTTTCTCTCGCACTCTCTCCCTATAAATGGCCACACTGTTTCTCTCACACACTCTCCCTGTAAATGACCACGCTGTTTCTCTCGCACTCTCTCCCTGTAAATGGCCACACTGTTTCTCTCGCACTCTCTCGCTGTAAATGACCACACTGTTTCTCTCGCACACTCTCACTGTAAATGACGACGCTGTTTCTCTCGCACACTCTCCCTGTAAATGACCACGCTGTTTCTCTCTCACTCTCCCCCTGTAAATGACCACACTGTTTCTCGCGCACACTCTCGCTGAAAATGACCACACTGTTTCTCTCGCACTCTCTCCCTATAAATGACCACGCTGTTTCTCTCGCACACTCTCCCTGTAAATGACCACGCTGTTTCTCTCGCACACTCTCCCTGTAAATGACCACGCTGTTTCTCTCGCACACTCTCCCTGTAAATGACCACGCTGTTTCTCTCGCACACTCTCCCTGTAAATGACCACGCTGTTTCTCTCGCACACTCTCACTGTAAATGGCCACACTGTTTCTCTCGCACACTCTCCCTGTAAATGACCACGCTGTTTCTCTCGCACACTCTCCCTGTAAATGACCACGCTGTTTCTCTCGCACACTCTCCCTGTAAATGACCACACTGTTTCTCTCTCACTCTCTCCCTATAAATGGCCACACTGTTTCTCTCTCACTCTCTCCCTGTAAATGACCACGCTGTTTCTCTCGCACACTCTCCCTGTAAATGACCACGCTGTTTCTCTCGCACACTCTCCCTGTAAATGACCACACTGTTTCTCTCCCACTCTCTCCCTGTAAATGACCACGCTGTTTCTCTCGCACACTCTCCCTGTAAATGACCACGCTGTTTCTCTCGCACACTCTCCCTGTAAATGACCACGCTGTTTCTCTCTCACTCTCCCCCTGTAAATGACCGCACTGTTTCTCTCACACACTCTCCCTGTAAATGACCACACTGTTTCTCTCGCACACTCTCTCTGTAAATGACCACGCTGTTTCTCTCGCACACTCTCCCTGTAAATGACCACACTGTTTCTCTCTCACTCTCTCCCTGTAAATGACCACGCTGTTTCTCTCGCACACTCTCCCTGTAAATGACCACGCTGTTTCTCTCGCACTCTCTCCCTGTAAATGGCCACGCTGTTTCTCTCGCACACTCTCCCTGTAAATGACCACGGTGTTTCTCTCGCACACTCTCCCTGTAAATGACCACGCTGTTTCTCTCTCACTCTCCCCCTGTAAATGACCACGCTGTTTCTCTCACACACTCTCCCTGTAAATGACCACACTGTTTCTCTCGCACACTCTCGCTGTAAATGACCACACTGTTTCTCTCACACTCTCTCCCTGTAAATGGGCACGCTGTTTCTCTCGCACTCTCTCCCTGTAATTGGCCACACTGTTTCTCTCGCACACTCTCCCTGTAAATGACCACGCTGTTTCTCTCGCACACTCTCCCTGTAAATGACCACACTGTTTCTCTCTCACTCTCTCCCTGTAAATGACCACGCTGTTTCTCTCGCACACTCTCCCTGTAAATGACCACGCTGTTTCTCTCGCACTCTCTCCCTGTAAATGGCCACGCTGTTTCTCTCGCACACTCTCCCTGTAAATGACCACGCTGTTTCTCTCGCACACTCTCCCTGTAAATGACCACGCTGTTTCTCTCTCACTCTCCCCCTGTAAATGACCACGCTGTTTCTCTCACACACTCTCCCTGTAAATGACCACACTGTTTCTCTCGCACACTCTCGCTGTAAATGACCACACTGTTTCTCTCACACTCTCTCCCTGTAAATGGGCACGCTGTTTCTCTCGCACTCTCTCCCTGTAAATGGCCACACTGTTTCTCTCGCACACTCTCCCTGTAAATGACCACGCTGTTTCTCTCGCACACTCTCCCCGTAAATGACCACACTGTTTCTCTCGCACACTCTCCCTGTAAATGACCACACTGTTTCTCTCGCACACTCTCCCCGTAAATGACCATGCTGTTTCTCTCGCACACTCTCCCTGTAAATGACCACACTGTTTCTCTCGCACTCTCTCCCTGTAAATGGCCACACTGTTTCTCTCGCACACTCTCCCCGTAAATGACCATGCTGTTTCTCTCGCACACTCTCCCTGTAAATGACCACACTGTTTCTCTCGCACACTCTCCCTGTAAATGGCCACACTGTTTCTCTCGCACACTCTCACTGTAAATGACCACACTGTTTCTCTCTCACTCTCTCGCTGTAAATGGCCATGCTGTTTCTCTCTCCCTATAAATGGCCACACTGTTCCTTTCGCACACTCTCATTTTAAATGACCACACTGTTTCTCTCGCACTCTCTCCCTGTAAATGGCCACACTGTTTCTCTCGCACTCTCTCCCTGTAAATGGCCACACTGTTTCACTCGCATTCTCTCCCTGTAAAGGGCCACGCTGTTTCTTTCGTGCACTCTCCCTGTAAATGACCACACTGTTTCTCTTGCACTCTCTCCCTGTAAATGACCACGCTATTTCTTTCACTCTCTCCCACTGCCACAACAGTGAAGGCTGAAGACTCCAGTGTACAATACACACACACACACACACACACACACACATGCGCAATATGCACAAATGAGAGTCATGCTGCTACACAAAATGGTATAGGGCAGACCTTTGACATGCTGAAACAACACTTCCGCTCTCTGAACCTCTATGGAGGAGCCTGGCCGTCGTCCACAGAGTGAGTGTCAAGAATCATGGTGGTCTGCTGAATGCTGCAGGTCATGAAGGAGCAGCTGATGCCACCAGCTATACAGTAACCGGCTAAGAAAGGGCAGGAGAAGGAGGAGGAAGACAAGAATGATATGGAAGAGGACGAATCAAGGAAAACTAGGCTATCCCTTTCTGACTGGGCTGCCCATGACCAACTCACCCAACTGTGATGTCAGGAAAATCAACCCCAATTTCTCATTCACCAACAATCCCACACTTTACCTTCCCTCCAGCACTGCCCATCAAAGTGTATGCTTGGCTCCAGTGCAAAAATAAAAATAAACATTCCAAACCAAATTTATAAACCAAACTATGGCACTTTGTAGATAAATGTCAACTAATCACCTTTGTGAATTCCCTTTGCACCTGTCTTCCATGGAGTTGGGGGGCAATATTTTATCTTGGATAGAGGATTGGTTAATAGGAAATGGAGATTGGGCATAAACGGGACCTTTTCAAGTTGGCAGGCAGTGACTAGTGGAGTGCCGCAAGGATCAATGCTGAGGCCTCAGCTATTTACAATCTATATTAATGACTTAGATTCAGAGACAGAGAGTAATGTATCAAAGTTTGCTGATGACACCAAGCTGGATGGGAAAGTAAGCAGTGGAGAGGGGACACAGAGGCTGCAAAGAGATATAAACAGGTTAGGTGAGTGGGTGACAAGATGGCAGATGGAGTGTAATGTAGGGAAGTGTGAAGTTATTCGCTTTGGTCATGAGACTAGAAAAGCAGAATATTTTTTAAAATGTGTGAAACTTGTAAATGTTGATATTCAAAGAGACTTCAGTGTGCTCATACAAGGAATGCAGAAAGTTAGCATGCAGGTGCAGCAAGCAATTAGGAAGGCAAAAGGCCTGCTGGCCTTTATTGTGAAGGGATTGGCGTACAAGAATAAAGAAGTCTCGCTACAGTTGTACTGGGTTTTGGTGAGACCGCATCTGCGGTACTGTGTGCAGTTTTGGTCTCCACATTTAGGAAAGGATATACTCGCATTGAAGGCAGCACAGTGAAGGTTCACTAAGTTGCTCCCTGGGATGAGGGATTTGTCCTATGATGAGGCTGAGTAAATTGGGTTTATATTCTCTGGCGTTTAGGTAAATGAGAGCTGATCTCATTGAAACTTACATGATTCTGTAGGGGCTTGACAGGGTAAACACTGAGAGAGTTTCCACTGGCTGAGGAATCTAAAACACAGGGGCAGTCTCAAGATAAGGGGCCAGTCATTTAGGACTGAGATGGTGAGAAATTTCTTCACTCAAAGGGCTGTGAATATTTGGAATTCTCAACCCCAGAGTATTATGGGTACTCCATCGTTGAAGGCTGGGATAGACAGGTTTTTGGTGTCGCAGGGAACCAAGGGAAATGGGGAGTGGGTGGGAAAATGGAGTTGAATTCCAAGGGCAGCCATGATCGTATTGAATGGAGGAGCAGGCTTGATGGGCCGTGTGGTCTACTCCTGCTCATATTTCTTGTTTTTGTGATGCTGAGGATGTAAGGAGAAGTTTCAAATGGATCACCCACTCGGTATTTCAGGCTGTAGCTGCTTGCAAATGCTTCAGCCTTGCCTTTTGCGCTGAAATGTTAGACTCCCCCATCACTGAAGATGGAGATGTTTGTGCAGCCTCCTCCCCTAGTTAGCTGTTTAATCGTCCAGCACCATTCATGATTGGATGTGGCAGGTGCAGAGCTCTTTCTATAGATCGCTGCTTCCACTGTTTAGCATGCAAGAGTCCTGTTTCGTAGCTTCATCAGGTTGGCACCTTGTTTTTGATATGCCTGTTGCTGCTTCTGGCATGCTCTTATATACTCCTCATTGAACCAGGGCTTGTCCCTTGGTTTAATGGTGATGATAGACTGAGGGACATTTTTCTTTATTCTTCCATGGGATGTGGGCATCACTGGCAAGGCCAGCATTTGTTGCCCATCCCTAAATACCCTTGAACTGAATGGCTTGCTGGGCCATTCCAGAGGGTAGTTAAGAGTCAACCACATTGTTGTGGATTTGGAGCCACATGTAGGCCAGACCAGGTAAGGACGGCAGATTTCTTTTCCGAAAGGGCATTAGTGAACTAGGTGTTTTTTTACGATAATCGATAATAGTTTCATTGTCACCATTACTGGAACTGGCTTTATATTCCAGATTTATTAACTGAACTCAAATTCCACCAGCGGCCATAGTGGGATTTGAACCCATGTCCCCAGAATATTAGCCCGGGCCTCTGAACTACTAGTCTAGTGACATCACCACTACTGAGTCATGAGGTTATAGATTGTGGTGGAATACAGTTCTGTTGCTACTGATAGCTCACTGCACCTCATGAATACCCAGTTTTGACCTGTTAGTTGCATTCTGCAACTATCCCATTTAACACAATGGTAGTGTCAGACATGACAGGGAAGGGTTCTCTCAGTGTGAACACAGGACTCTGACAGGTAAATTGGTGAGGATGAAATCAAGTAAGCTTTTCACTTGTGTGGTTCTCTCACCACCTGTTGCAGGCCCAGTCTGACACATATGCCCTTCAGGACTCAGCTAGATTGGTCATTAGTGGTGCTACCAATCCACTCTTGGTGATGAACATTGAAGATTCCACTCAGAATACATTCTGTCCCCTTGTTACCCTCATTGTTTCTTCCAAGTGGGATTCAACATGGGGGAGGACTGATCCCTCAGCTGAGGGAGGGAGGTAGGTGGTAATCAGCAGGTTTCCTTGCCCATGTTTGACCAGATTCCATGAAACTTCATGCGTTTTTGAATAAATGTTTAGGACTCCAAAGATCATCCCTCCCAACTGTATAGCCCTGTATTGTCCTGCTGATGGGACAGGGCATGCCCAGGGATGGTGATGATGGTGTGTAGGACATTGGCTGTAAGGTAGGATTTGGTGTGTCAAGCTGTTGCTTGACCGGTCTATGCAGCAATTCTCCAAATTTTGGCACAGGTTCCCAGATTTTAGTGAGGAAGACTTTGCAGGGTCCACTGGGCAGCGAGTGATGCTGTCATTTCCGATGCCTTGCTCGGTGCTGGGTAGTCCATCCAGTTTTATTCTTATTTGACTTTCTCATAGCGCTTTAATGCAACCGATTGGCTTACTAGATATTTAAGAGGACTAAGTCTAAAAATTACCACCAGACATTTCAGGAGTGAAATTACACACAAAGAGGTGGCAGAGGTTGGAACTCTCTTCTGCAAATGGCAATTTATCAATTGTTAATTTTAAATCTGCGATTGATAGATTTTTGTTAACAAAAGGATATGGGGCAAAGGTAGGCATACGGATTTAGGCCCCAGATCAGCCATGATTTCAGTGAATGTTAGAACAAATTCAAGGGGCTAAATGACTGACTCCTTTTCCTATGTACCTATCTTCATGAAGAAAGGAGGGAACTTATGTTAACCTCTGGAAGTTATTACCCCATCTTCTGAGATGCAGTAAATGCTGTCTTCGTTACTATTAATGAATGATGTATTATCATTATCAACTCTGCCCATATTAATAACTAATCACCATAACTAATGCCGTCCTAGTTGTTAGGGATAATTGCTATTTAAAACTATTAACACTGCCCTCATTATTATTAATTCATTATTATAATTCTGTCCTTGTTGCAAATTAATAATTAACACTATTAATAATTATGATTACTAATGTGGCTCTTATCAATAATTTGTTATCAATATTAATTCTTCTCATATAATATTGCTACACATTGATATTATAAAATAATCATTATTAATATGGCCACAGAATTATTAATGATTGAGATCACTATTAATAATATTATTAATGCTGCCCTTTTCATTATTAATTAATGAATTATGATACTTATTAATGATGTCCTCATTAATATTGATTAATTATTAGCATTGTTAATGGTGGCCTCATTTCCCCTGTAACAGAGAAAAGCTAAATGAGAAACACAGGTAATTAAAGTAGGGAATGGGGAAAGTGGGTCCTGTGGGCTCTACATTTAAGGAAAGGTTTAGGGAGGACTTGCTCCAGTTCTTTAAAATCTTGTGAAGATGGATGATTGCATACTGCTTCATTGGCTCTGTACCGCAAGAGGTATTTACACAATAATTTCCTCAGTGGATTAATTGAACCGTAAATGATTGTACTGAATTGTGACATGGGGTCAATTTTAATTAAGTGGGTTTTTTTTTACGGCAATATCCACCTAGAGGGGAATATTCTACCGATCTTCATCACTGACTAAAATTATTAAATCTGTAGAGGCTCTCTCCTCAGGACAAAGAGTTCATTACTCTGCTAATCCAGGTTTTGTTAATTGAACATATATATTGAAATGTGATTTTTTTTTAAGGTCATAACAGATTGGCCTGATTCAAAATGTTAATAACTCAATGAATCTATGCTTGATATCATTAAGAAAGAACAAAGTCTATCTTGACTCTAAGGGGTAAATTTGCATCGTCACCACACATTTGGCAGAGTGAACATAAGAACATAAGAAATAGGAACGGGACTAGACGATTCGGCCCCTCGAGCCTGCACTGCCATTCAATAAGATCGTGGCTGATCTTCTAGTGTTTCGATTTCCACGTTCCCATCTAACCCCAATAACCTTCCATTCCCTTGCCTAACAAGAATCTATCTACTTCTGCCTTAAAAATATTCAATGACCCCACTTCCACCACCTTCTGAGGCAGACAGTTCCAAAGTTGCACAACCCTCTGAGAGAGGATCGCCTGCTTGTTATGGAATTCCATGCAATAAAAATTGGACAATTCCTATCCCCCGGAGTGGGAGAAGTTTCATATGGAGCATAAACACTGACGTAGGCCAACTGGGCCGAATGACCCGTTTCTTCTATAATCCACACACCAAAGGAATCAAGAGAAATGTGGACAGGCAGAAAAGTGGAATTGAGGTAGAAGATCAGCCACGATTTTGTTGACTGGCAAAGCAGGCTCGAGGGGGTTGTACGGCCTACTCCTGTTCCCATTTTTTATGTCTTATCTAATGTTCCTATAATGGGCGCTTAATCTGTTCCACCAAATTACAGCCAGTGCAGTCAAGATGAAAATCTGTCCCCTAGAGTTATGGGCCAAATAATTCAATTGTGCTGTGACATTTTCTTCAGGCTGTTTTTGACTGCAGCGAGAAGGCCCAGAATCAGACGGGAACGTGCACTGGCAGCAGGCATTTTAAGCTTGCTCCAGGACACAATTGCCCACTCACAATCTCTGGTGAAAGGTTATACACAGGCCACATTCAGACCCACTTCAAGACAACGCCGTAGATCTGAGCTGAAATTGAGGATTCAGTTGGGTTCAGTGTGAGTTCAGATGAGTTTCAAAAGCGCATTGACCAAATTAAAATATGGAAACAGGCCATTTGGCCCGACCAGCCCATGTTGATATTTCTCCCCCGCAGGAGCAAATAGGCCTGATCATGTTGACCCATCTTTCTCTGTATCCTTACATCTCTGTTCCTTCATCCGCTGCCTAATCTAATTTTAACTGATGGTATAGCTTATAGACTACTAACCCTGGAAGAGAGTTCCACAGCCTCATAATTCTGGGATCGGGAAGAGGAAAGACAATCGGCTTCATTGGCCAGGAATGTTAGAATGTCGGAGTCTCCCTTCCCACCATCTGAAGTTCCGGCGGCAAACATATCCCCGCCAATGCTGCCTGCCCCGCAGCCATTTAATGCTCCAACAACTGTCAATTGGTTGGAGGCAGGACTACTGCCCCTCACTTGGGAGGAAGTCCTGCCTCAAAGAGTGCCAGCCAATCTGAATGGCTCGGTCAATGGTTATCTAGTCCCTGCAGCCTCAGAGGCTGAAGTGGATAGCACTGGGACTGTAAGCAGTCCCCAGAGTCTAAGTCCCAAGTGTCCAGGACTAGGTAAGTTTTGAGGGTCTCAGGGCTGGGAGGGGAAGCGAGGCCCAGAGGGTTGGTCAGATATGGGGTGGGGGTGTTGGTGGAGGGGTGGGGAGGAAGAATTACCTGCAGGTTCCAGGAGGCACACAATGTTAAGAGGAGGCTGCTGATGGAGGCCCCACTCCCCTTCCCGCCCAAGGCCGAGGCCTGGGCAGGGTTACTTTTTGAGCATCCCCCCTACCCCTGAACTCTTCCCACCAGCCTGAACATTGAGGCTAGGCAGGAAATGGCCCTTAAGAAGTCAACAACTGGCTACTTAAGGGCCTCAGTTGGGGCAAGAGTTGCCCCAGCGTAAAAATGTGGAGAGGTCAGGATGGGCGGGAGCCTGGTGGACAGGCCATCTGAGAAATCTCCACCCCCGCCTACAAACCCACCGGTGGGAGCAGGGAAATGTTCAAATTTAAAGGGGCCGCTCTTTTAGGATTAAGATGAGGAGAAATATCTTCACTCAAAGGATTGTGACTCTTTGGAGTTCCCTACCCCAGAGGGTTATGGATGCTGCATTATTTAATATATTTAATGCTGAGATGGACGGATTTTTGATTTCTCGGGGGCAGCACTTAATGGGGCTGTAAGAGCGGGAAATGTGGTGGGGAGGCCGGGTGGGGGCTTAATTAGGAAAAGGGGAAATCTCAGTATTCCAACAGCGGGTTGACAGGTGAAGATTACGTCAGTGGTAGGTCGGGCCTCACACCATCCAGTGGTGGGTTCCTATGTTCAATACATTTGCATCCCATGAGCACCACACGGCTTTCCCTCCTCCACCAAAATTAAGTCCAGGGTGGGAAGGCCCATGGTCAGCCTTTCCACCCAGCTGTCAATTGAGGTCCTTAAGCAACCAATTAATGACCCCTTAAGGGCCTCATCCTGCCACTGCTGGTATTAACTCAGCTACAGGCTGGCCTGTTCACCATGCGGCATGTATGACAAATAAACCTGTGTGGACTGCTTGTGGTCACTGGAGTGCCTGATCGAGGGACATGGCATGGGGAAAGCTGGGTGGGGAGGGCAGGTCCATTGAGAGACAATCCCCTACACTTGCTGCCGATCTCCTCTCCACCCTCCGTGTGAACTCCCCACCCTGTGAGACCTCTCCCACCATGAGTTAGCTCTGGCCTGGGTCACTCCTTGATTTGGGATCTCCAATGGCTCTTGTTCGTGGAGCAGCCACGCACCTCTGCTATGGCGTTGCCGAACAAAAGAACTGTCGTTCCCTGATTGGTCTGCACCCTTGGGAGTAGGGGGTGTGGAGCGGGTGGGCAGGATTTCCAACCCTTGTGCCCTTGATCTCAGGGAAGGCCACTACTAGTGGCCACTTAAGTGAGACACTTAATACTGGCAGGTCTTCCTGGAGGAAGCAACACAGGTCTCTTGCTGGCTCTCCAGTTGGCAGGTGAGACCCCTGATTATGCCATAAAGCTCCTCCCTTTATTTTAAAATGTTTTCAAATTAAGCCCATCCTTTGCGATTAAGTCAGCGGCCCACGGGAAACTTGTGCCACCTGTTTCACAGTCGTTTAAAGGTGGTTTTCACAGGTTGAGTTTGTTTATCCATTTGGATCTGAGGTGAGGTGGTTGTTTTTTGTAGAAACCTGCAGGGAGCAGGAGACTGCCGGGTTCCAGCTTGAATGGAAGGTCAGAAGTGACAAGGGTGAATCAGGGTGAGGGGGTGTTTGGGTCAGGAGCATCTATCTGTAATGACAGAGGTCTTCATGAAGGAGACAGGGTGGGGTTGGGGCATTCAAATGTGCAACAGTAAGGCCTTGGCGCTTTTGGTGTGGGGAAGCAGTAAAAGCATGCAACATGAAAGGCCTAAAGGGTGGGTTCAGTACTGTCCAATGTTGGGTGCTGGGAATTGAAGTGACGAAGCTGCCCTTCATGGAGAAGATCCACAGTTACTGGGGTGGGGGTCGATCCAATACAAGGGCAGAACCAGTCTGAGGTAAGGATAATCGATGGTTTCAGAGGACCAGTCAAGGGATTATCAGGGCATGTTAAGGATGAGGGGGGATGTCTAGGATCAGAGGAGGCATGTCTACGGTGACAGGGGAGAGTAGGGTCAAAGGGGAGAGAAGGCATACACACTGTCTCTGTCACAAGGTCAAAAGTAATGGCGGAATGTTTGAGGATGACAGAGGGCAGGCATACAGTGATGTTCGGGGGTGGGGTCAAGGGCGATGGGCTCAAACTCGAAAGTGACAGAGGAAGGTTGGACGGTGATGGGCTCCAGGTACATGAGAACATAAAAACACAAGAAATGGAGCAACAGTAGGCCATTTGGCCCTTTGAGCCTATTCTGCCATTCAATAAGATGATGGCCGATCTGATTGTGTCGGTCAACTCCAATTTCCGGCCTGCCCCCCCATAACCCTTGATTAGGTGGAGGATGATTCTTGTTGTGTCATTGGCTATTGCTCCATACTTATGATTAAGCTGGTAGGTGTCCAGGTCCAAGCAGGAAGAGGCCACTTTGAAGTTTTAGGTGTGACCCATGGGAGGATTTGAAAACCCCATTGATCAGCACCTGGATGGGTGAATGCCATGAATACAGAAGTGCTCCTATCATTGCCCTGCCTTCTCCACACAGTTAACTTGCTGGATTTGCTATGGGCCCGATTAACCCAATATTCTTACAACCTCGGGAGCAAGAGGAGAGCATGCGACAAAGAAGGACTGTTCCCCGCCAACAACAGAGGCCTCAAGCCCATCAGCAGGCAGCACCAGACAGGAACTGGCCAGGAGGTGGGAATCCAGGGAAGGCATTGTAGTGGACGGGTACTGGTGCGTCACTGCATTTGCAGGATGAGAATGAATTACCTGTAAATATTGGAGAGGCGGTGCCAGAGATGTCTGAGACTGTCCTGGGAAGCAGTCACAGGGGTATGTGGGATTGTTCAGCAAGATCTACCACCACGCGGGTTGGGAACCCCATGTCAGCAGTCCTCAGGGTGACTGCAGCGCTCAATTATTTCACTAGCGGTTATTTCCATGCCTACATGGGTGACATGTGTGGCGTTTCTCAGGAGGTACGTAAAGGAGGTTATCAATGCCCTCTTCCATCATGAGAATGAATTCAACAAATTCTTCACAAATGAGGACAGCCAGGTGGCAAGAGCTTTGGACTTTGGGTCTAGTGTTCATTTCCCTGGAGTGCAAGGGGTCATCGACTACAACCATGTGGCCATTAGAGACCCTGAGAGCAGCCAGCAGCATTTGTGAATCACAAAGGCCTTCACTCTTTGAATGTTCAACTGGTCTGTGATCACCAGCAAAGAACCTTGCATGCCTGGGCTCATTTCCCAGGGAACTCTCAAGATTCGTGTATTTTGCGCAACTCACAGATCTGAGAGTTTTTTGAGGCCCCATCCCTGGTTAATGGTTGGATTCCGGATGACAAGAGTTATCCCCACCGGAGCTGGTTGATGACACCAGTGAGGCATCCCCAGATCACGGTGGAAGATTGTTACAGTACAGCTCATGCCTCTGTCAGAGCCATCATCAAACAAATCATTGGCTTGCTGAATATGAGGTACCACTGCCTTGGCCAGTCTGAAAGGGCTCTGCAGTATGTAGCACAGAGGGTGCCATGAGTAGTTGTGGTCTGCTGCGCGCTGCACAATGTGACCCCCAGAGAACTGTTGAAACAGGATGAGAGGGAGGAGTAGCACCCCTCCACAGATGAGGATAAATTGGATGAGCCTGAGGAGGACACCAAGAGTATCCATGAGCCTTTACTGGATGCCAGGGCCATGACCTGCAATGGATATCGGGGACAACCTAATATCCACCAGAATCGCTCAAGAGTGAGACACCGACATGCCCGTGGTCCCATTGATGGTACTCCATTGCCTGTTTGGGATGCCAACCCCTGCCAACCTCCCTCCAGGAGCAACCTCTGGACCGGCATCCTCTGCCAGCTGGAAGAGCAAGGGGAGCAGACCTTTGTCCCACACAGTCACTAGTCAATACTGGTCCCAAGGACATCTGCTTTACACTTGGACATACGTCAATCAGCATACCATGACTGAGAATTTCTGCACCATCATTACAGGGCTGTGAGTGAACCTACACCAATTCAATTATCTCCAGTGAGAGTAATCTCGAACAATCCTGAGCCTGGATGTTCAGCCATGTCCCACAGACAGGTGAGCACAAAACTGGACATTAACATGAACAGTCATTAAAGACTGAACGCAAACTCGTTAGATTATTTCTTCCACAATAAAGGGAATTTCCTTAAATCTCCTGTAGCCATCAATGCGTGCCAACTATGAGCCATGCCAGTACATTTAGCTCTCTGACTAACAAATGTCCCAACAAATAATGATAATAAACACAAATAAATTATAAACAACATAATGTGCAATACCGACATGTGACAAATTGAACTTTCTTAAAACACCCATGCCACCTTTTGCTCTCAAAGTCTTAAGCTTTCTCTTCAGGTCACAATGTCTTGGTGCAACTCAGCCATCAGCAGCTGAGGTGGAGGCAGTCTGCTCAGTTTGCTGCATTGTTGTGGTGGGCATCCTCTGGAGTTCAGAGGCCTTGAGGGCTCTGGCCTACTGGCCGTCTCCTGCACTAAGTCCTGGTGCTAAGTCATCCTCCATGGCCTCAGCTACTGGAGTCAATGGGGTCAATGGCAGAGGGCATGAAGCTGCTCACTCTGGGAGTGTCTTGACAGGAATCCCCCCATGCTGGCATACTCCTCCTCCATCTCTGTGCGTGATGACACCCCTCCGTCTCCCTGAGGAGAAGGGGTACATGATGGAAGTCCAGGTGTTTCGTCCCCCTCTTGCCTAGCCATTGCTGTTTCAAGCCCATGGCTTGAGTGATGGGATGCGGAATGCAGGTCCAAGTGCATTTCAGTAGTCTGCTGGACCTGGCTCTCCACAGTGGCTGCCAACCTCTCCGTGGAGGAAGCCATGCGTTCACATGCCTGAGACCTGGCAGAACTCATTTCTTGTGTGGATTCCCCCATCACCTGTGCAAACTGTGCATGACCTCTGAGATCTCTGCCATATGTTCCACTAACGTCTGCTGCACCTCCAGCAGGCTTTTTGTGGCCACAACCAGAGGCCTATCATCAGCATGGGGCTCAGCAGGGTCCTGGTCTGGTGCAGTCCTCTGAGTGTCAGGGTTCTCAGTTGTCACAGTCTCGCTCAGCTTCTGGGATGTGTGCTCACCAGATTGCGCTCCCGAATCTAAACACAAATCCTCTGCGGGTGTAACTGCACTGGTGGAGATTGTGGAAGAGGCAGGTGATAGTGCACTCTCTGAGTCAGTGGTATCATCATTCCTCGGGGGGGAGTCTTCAGTCTCCTGCCATGGCTCTGGCCTGGCTTGGGATGGTGGTGACCTGTAGTGGAGACTAAAAGGAACCACATTAATGATCAGCACAGTCAATGAGCACTTTACGTTTGCTCAGGTGCTTTCTGTGTGCCTATATGGTAGCACCAAATTGAATGCATTCTCACTCTAATGTCTCATTGTCTGTGATTGCCTGGCCACTTTCCTCTCCTGCAATCTGCTGTGCCCTTGCCTCTGCTGGACTGAACACCTTCAGGTCAGGTACTTCACTCTCAGTGCTTCCTGTCTTCCTTGCATTGTGGGTCTGTTTCTCCTGCAGAGCAATGTGCAGATTTAGTGACCTGTCAAGTGACACCTAGCCCCCCTTGCCTGAACACATCCCCATCACACATACTGGCCTGTCACTGGTACGTTGGATCCAAGTGCTCGCAAAGTCCAAACTGTCACATACTGATGTGCTGAGGCTGATCACGCGTTCACCCCTGCCTAGCCTAGCTGACCACGCGCAAAGATACATTGCTCGGTATCCTCATGAGAGACCCGACATGCCCCTTACCCAGGCAGATTGGGGCAGGCCGTTTACACTTTCCCTTTGCTGGACTCAGGATCTTTGGAAGACCCCACTTTTTCTCACCTCCTCTGCGATCACCATCCAGGCAGCCTTGGTCAGGTGGGAGGGTCTTTTGTTACCATCTGTAAGAAAGAGCAACTCTTGCAGTCCCCTAATGGCCTGGAAGTGAATGTGCAGGGAGGAGTCACTGAACCATGGAGCCAGCCTCTGTCTAGGCTCAGGCGTATGTGCTGTTGAAGGAACTTGGATGTGATGGGCTGGGGCGGGATGGGGGTGCCAGGACACAAAGAAATCATAAAGGGAGAGTGATGGGGGGAGTGTAGTTTGAGGGGGATGAGGGTGATGAAGAGTTGCATTAAGAAAAGGGGGAGGCAGTGGCATAGTCACTGGACTGGTATTCCAGAGACCTAGAGTAATGATCTGGGAACCTGGGCTCGAATCCCCCCATGGTAGATAGTGGAATTTGAATTCAATAACAATCTAGAATTAAAAAGTCTAATGATGACCATGAAAACCATTATCGTAAAAATCCATCTGGTTCACTAATGTCCTTTAAGGAAGGAAATCTGCCGTCCTTACTTGGTCTGGTCTACATGTGACTCCAGACCTGCAGCAATGTGGTTGACTCTTAAAATGCCCTCTGAACAAGGGCAATTAGGGATGGGCAATAAATGCTGGCCTAGCCAGTGAGACCCACATCCCATGAATGAATTAAAAAAAACAACACACTGATTGAATGGAGCTGATCTGGAAAGTTGTGGCCATGGTGCAGGCCTCTCTGTTTGTCCAGGAGCACTTTTATAGCTTCTGCATTGTCACCTGACAGTAGGATGCACCAATGAAAACCTGTCACCACTGCAGAACCACACGTGTCCCCTGTGCCCAGCGCCAGCCCTTCAAATTTTGATTGTAATTGCGTATGTGCTGACTCCCAAGACACAAGCAGAATTGGCGCCTACTTCCGGTTCTGCCTTTGGGACCCACATTCCTCCGATTAAATTTTGCCCAGCGACTTGAGGGATATGGGGGAAGAGTGGAGTTGAGACAGATCAGCTAGGATTGTTTTGAATGGTGGAGCAGGCTCAGATAGGCTCTTCTCCTGCTTCTATTTCTTATATTCTTGTGTTAAAGGCCTCAGTGATGGTATTGCCCATTCATTTCTCTTCAATGCTTCTTTTACTGCGCATGTAGAAGGGGGTTAACCTGTGAACACTGCTCTTGGCTATAAGGCCCTCAGGCGCCAGCACACAATGCTATCCTCTTATTATGAGGGTTAAAGTTGAAACCAGGGTAATAAGGCTTCTGTCTGTAACAATATTCCTGTTGGTATCATTTGCCTCTTGGCTAAAACGTTTGTTCATCTCTAAGATTATCTGTCTGTTGGTATTCTCCTCTGTAGATTCAAAATGGATAGTTAGAAGTGGGGAAGAAAAATGGAACAAATTGTTTGTTGCACTCACCTGGAACTGGAAGGGCATAATGAATCTCAATTTGTCTTTATTAACCTGGGAGGATGAGTAACACTTTAATGAATTGGAGGGGACAAATTGTCTGTTATGGAGCACAGTCAAATGAATTCATGTGTTATGTCAGAAATTAATTGCATTTCCCAAACATTCCCACCTACAATTAAACTTCAACATTTTAGCGAACCTACTTCCTGCATTCTGTTGATGGCAAGTTATGGCTTTGAACTGATTAAAACAACAACCTGAAGAGCTACCGGCTGTGAAATCCCAGGCTGTGAATTGTATTGTTAAATTCTAAACAGACAGTGCTGGAAATACTCAGCAGTCTGGCAGCATCGGTGGAAAGAGGAACAGAGTTATTGTTTCAGATTCCAGATTTCAAGATGACCTTTCTCCAGAACTGGGAAAAGTTAGAGATGTGAGAGCTTGCATGAGATGGTCATTGCCTGCAACTTGTGCGACCAGACCTGACCCCTGACCACTATGGCTGGACCTTTGGTATTCAGTCTGTTCTCTGACCAAGTCTCATGCCTGATTATTTACTGTCCACCTTTATCCTCCATGGGGCCTTTCCTTCCAGCCACAATCAACTCTAATGTCTTCCAGTTGGCTGCTATGACCAACACCATTATAACCCTGCTTAATTCTGTGAGTCTTCCCATTTATGACCCGAGTCATGGCCGTCCTTCAGTCTGCCCTCTCTCCCAAACCCCAGCATAACATCCAGGCCATAAGAAATGCCATTTGTGATCTGTTAACTGGTTCTAGCTTGATGCTGCTCTGAGATTTCTCAGCCTTTGGTTCTTGCCAAACATCACTAAAATATGTAAATTATCTGACCATTATTACATTGTTGTTTGTGGGACTTTGCTATAGGCAAATTGGTTGTCGTGCTTCCTTTATTGCAACACTACTGCATATTACTTCATCCGTTGAAAAGTGCTCTGATATCTCCTTAGGTTGTGGAAGGTGCTATATTAATGCAAGTTCTTTCTGTCTGGCGAATCTAATTCGAACATTGCCCTCACGTCTAGAGTCATACCTCAAACTGAAACTATTCTTCCTAAAGAGATGGGGAGAAAACCTCGGAAGCATGGCAAAGGAATGAGACAGACGACAATAGAGCATTGAGAGTATTTTCCTGTGAATAGAATTTTCGCTGTGGCAAAGGTTCATAAACCCAGCACCCCCACCCCCCCCCCACCCCCCGCCCACCTCGCCGCCTTCCAAAAAAGGTACACCATGACAGCCATGTTGCATTGGGGCATAACGTAAAATGTCTTGAATGCACAACAGCGTGCACAGTGGGCAGTGCTGGGAGAGGCACCATAAGTGAATTTGGACCCAGGTGTCGAGTCTGAGAGCGCTTGCTAAATACTAGGACAGGACACGCATTGAGAAATCACCCCCTTCACTCGAGCTGTCATGTCTATTTTTGAAACCAAATTCTGTGGTCGGGAAATCAAAGAAAAACCATCTCAAACAAAAACGCTCTTTGCTCTAAAGGAATTGGTAGTCAGCTGCACCGTGAAGTGGTGCATCTAAATGAATTGCTGGGTCTGCTGCCCTTGCTGTGCCTCGAACTGTGTGACTGTTTGCAGCCAATCCCAGGCGGAACCCTTTTGACTGGAAACTAATCAGGCTGATGGAAGGCAGAACTCTGAAGGTTCTTCCTAAACAACAGTGAGCCCAGTGATCTTGCAGGTTTCCTTTTTTAATTTACTTTTCATAAATATTCATTTATACATCTTGACAGTGAATGATAATTAGGCAGGGATGAATCACATAATTATGAGAAGAATCATCTTAATCTATAGAGAAAGAAAATCTTACTGCCACAAAATGTTTTGTTACTGCATTATGAGGATATTTTCTGAGATCGCTGCCATTCAGATGCCACATCTCATTTACTTCAGGCCCCTTGAGAAACATGGAGCTGAGTGATAGACACGGGAAAGGTGGAGGAGAGGGAGGATGATAAATTTGTTCTTGTTTTGATCGTTCACTTCAGTGGATTGTTATCACCCCACAAGTTAAAAAAGATTTTAAGATAGTGATTGAAAAGGCCATTGATAAAATACATAATTGCATTAGGAAAATGGCTGAGTCACAAACTGGTGGCTCACAGTTACACTCATGCCCTCCATATGACCTTAATGCCTCTTGAAAACTCAGTGGTGTAACAGGCCACTGCACTAAACAACCACAAACCTTGGAAGGTGGCAGGGATAGTTGATATATGAGGGTTAAGAAAGCCTATGGAATACTTGGTTTGTACATAGGGACATTAATTACAGAAGCACCGAGGTCATGCAAAAACCTTTAAAAATCATTGGCTGGGCCTCAGCTGAAGAATCGTGTACAATTCTGGGCAGCACACTTTAGGAAATATGTCAAAGTCTTAGTGAGGGTATCAGGATGTTTAATATGAGAACAGATTGCAGTTAACATAAAAGGGAACCCAAAAGTCCTCTACTGGCATGTAAATACTAAGACTGTTTGCTGCCAACACCGTGCATGCACAACTGTATGCTGACTGTAGACCTAGGTTAGCGGCTGCCATCTTTATAGGGAGCAATGTGCACTAGGGCTCATTCATGGTCATCGCTGTCCCTGGCAGCAGGAGGAGAGAATATTGTGAATTTCTATCCTTGACTGAGAGTGATAGATTTTGTAAACCCATGTTACAGGTGGTTAGAAGGGAAGGATTTGCAGATGGGAAAGCAAATTTTTTCCTTGTGGGATATTTTATTGCAGTCATGTTGTTCAGTATAAGTGGATTGTAGAATTCTGTCAGCATTAGACTTTATTGCCTCTCCTCATTCTTCCCCCTTCTGCCACTCTAAGTTCCTGGCTGTATGCACCAGCAATGATGTCATTGAATTTCTGCGTATGCGCGGAGCAGTGCACATGCGCAGATGGGTATCGGCGACCATATTGCATTGGCAGGAGACAGAGTGAAATAGTAAGCAGGTAATAAGAGGCAGGGTAGGACTGGAGAAAGAGGTGATATATACTAAGAGGCATATGGCAAGGCTAGAATGCTTAATGAGTCCTTTGTATTGGTGTTATTAATAAAGTGAACACTAACAAAATATCAGTAGAAGCGGAGATGGTAGCTAATGTAACCTCACTATTTAAAAAGGGAGGTAGAGAGTAAACAGGGAATTAGAGGCCAGTCAGCCTGACATCGGTAGTGGGGAAAATTCTAGAGTCCATTATAAAATATTTAATAGCTGAGCATGTGGAAAACAGTGGCAGAATCGGATAGAGTCAGCATGGATTTACGAAAGGGAAATCATGCTTGACAAATCTACTGGAATTTTTCAAGGATGTAACTGGTAGAGTTGATGAGGAGGAGCCAGTGGATGTGGTTTATTTGGACTTTCAGGAGGCTTTCGACAAAGTCCCACATAAGAGATTGGCATGTAAAATTAAAGCACATGGGATTGGGGGTAGTGTATTGAGATGGTTAGAAAACTGGTTGGCAGACAGGAGACAAAGAATAGGAATAAATGGGTCTTTTTCCGAATGGCAGGCAGTGACTAGTGGGATACCGCAGGGATCGGTGCTGGGACCCCAGCTATTCACAATATATATTAACGATTTAGGTGAGGGAATTAATTGTAATCTCCAAATTTGCAGATGACACAAAGCTGGGTGGGAGGGTGAGCTGTGAGGAGGATGCAGAGATGCTTCAGTGTGATTTCGACAAGCTGACTGAGTGGGCAAATGCATGGCAGATGCAGTATAATGTGGATAAATGTGAGGTTATCCACTTTGGTAGCAAAAACAGGAAGGCAGATTATTATCTGAATGGCTATAAATTGGGAGAGGGGAATGTACAACGAGACCTGGGTGTCCTCGTACACCAGTCGCTGAAGGTAAGCATACAGGTGCAGCAGACGGTAAAGAAGGCAAATGGTATGTTGGCCTTCATAGCCAGAGGATTTGTGTTCCTACAGGGATGCCTTGTTGCAATTATACAGGGCTTTGTTGAGACCACACCTGGAATATTGTGTGCAGTTTTGGTCTCCTTATCTGAGGAAGGATGCTCTTGCTATAGAGGGAATGCAGCAAAGGTTTACCAGACTGATTCCTGGGATGGCAGGACTGATATGTGAGGAGAGATTGAGTCGGTTAGGATTATATTCGCTGAAGTTCAGAAGAATGAGGGGGGATCTCATAGAAACCTATAAAATCCTAACAGGACTAGATAGGGTAGATGCAGGAAGGATGTTCCTGATGGTGGGGGAGTCCAGAACCAGGAGTCACAGTCTGAGGGTACGGGGTAGACCATTTAGGACTGAGATGAGGAGAAATTTCTTAAACCAGAGAGTGGTGAGCCTGTGGAATTCTCTACCACAGAAAGTAGTTGAGGCCAAAACATTGCATGTTTTCAAGAAGGAGTTAGATATAGCTCTTGGGGTGAAAGGAATCAAAGGATATGGAGAGAATGAGGGAGCAGGCTATCGAGTTGGATGATCATAATGAATGGCGGAGCAGGCTCGAAGGGTCGAATGACCTACTCCTGCTTCTAGTTTCTTTGTATGCTTCTATGTATGGTAGAGGTAATGGCTGGGATGAAAATTGATAAAATGGATGTATTGGAAAGTCTGTGCTTTGAGTGGATATGTCACTTGGCCTGCATGGCCTGCATCCCAGGTTGCTAAAGGAAGTGGGTGTTGAGGTAGTGGAAGGGCTTGACACATGCTTCCAATCTTTCCCACATATGGGAGAGGTTCTAGCATTTTGGAGAGTGGCAAATATGATAACCTAATTCAAGAAAAGGTGTAAGGACAGTCCTATAAGCTAAACTAGTAAAACTAACTAGTTTAACATCAGTATCAACAAGCACTTGGGAGAGGTTTGATTTAGTTAAGGAGAGCCAGCACAGATTTATAAAATGCGGATCATGCTTGATTAACCTAATTGAATATTTTGATGAAGTAACAGAGAAGGTTGATGAAGTGAATGCAATAGATGTCTTCCAAATGGATTTTAAGGAAGCGTCTGACAAAATGCTATATGAAAGGCTGGTTAACAAAATTGAAACTCATGGAATAAGAGGGTCAGTGTCAACTTGGATATTAAAAATGGATTCAGGACAGAAAACAGCAAATCATGGTAAATCGTTTGTTTCAGACTGGAGAATGGTGGACAGTGGTGTTCCCCAAGAATCAGTGTTAGGACCACTGTTTTTTTGATATATATATATATAAATGACTTGGATCTTGGAATACAGTGTAGAGTTTCAAAATTTGCAGATGATACCAAACTTGGAGGAGTGGCAAACAATGAGGATGATATGCATTGCCTGTAACATGACATAGATAGCCTCACAGAATGGGCAAACAAGTGGAAGTTAGAATTCAAAACAGAAGTGTGAGGTGATGCATTTCGGCAGAAGGGAACAGGGAGAGGCAATATAGACTTAATGCCACAGTTCTAAAGAGTGTGCAAGGACAGTGGGACTTTCAGGTTCATGTTCAAGATCCCTGAAGGTGGCAGGACATATTGAGCGAAAAGCACATGGGATCTCGGGCTTCCTAAATAGAGGTATTAAGTACAAAAGCAGGGAAGTTATGCTAAACCTTTATAAAACATTGGTTAGGTCATATCTAGAGTATTGCAACTTGTGCTGGTCACCATAATTTAGGAAGAATGTAGGCGCCCTTGAGAGGGTGCAGAGGAGATTTACCAGAATGGTTCCAGGGATGAAGGATTTTAGCTACAAGGTTAGATTAGAGAAGCTGAGGTTATTTTCCTTTGATAAAAGGATATTGAGGAGAGATTTGATAGAGATGTACAATGTTATGACAAGTTTGGATAAGGTAGACAAAGAAAAGCTGCTCCCATCAGTAAATGGGAGCCCTAGTGGACACAGATATAAGGATTTGGGCAAGAGATGTAAGGGGGGAATGTGAGGAAGAACTTCTTTGTGCAGTGAGTGGTAAAGATCTGGAACTTGCTGCCCACAAAGGTGGTAGAAGCAGAGATGATTGCAAAAGAAAATTGGAGGGGAGCTTGACTAAATTAAACATGCGGGGTTATGGGAGTGGATAAGGAGAATGGGACTAACAGGATTGATCTGCAGAGAGCTGACATGGATTTGATGGGCTGAATGGCCTCCTTCTGTTCCACAATGACTCCATGGGTGAAATGTAATGGCCTCTCCAAGGCCTTCCTGCCCCACCAACAGCCTTGAAGTGGGCAATTATTGCCCACCACTAATATTCACCCATGCAGGAAGTCCAAAAGCAAACTCTGTCATGCTTTCTTGCAAGCTAGTGGTGGGGGACGCCTTGTTGTCAGGCACTCAGGGTCTGATCGAGAGGCCTAGCATTTGAAAGGGTGGGGTCTGTTTAATTCAGTGGGTAGACAACACAGGGGCTCTCACCAGCTCTCCAACTGGTGGGCATAACCCCCATCACCTATATTAAATTCCGCCCTGTACCTCTATGACCCTATGGGCAGAATCATTCCAGATTTGCACAAAGTGCGGTAGCGGGTGGGAAAAAGACGTTTTTCCTGCCGGCTGCAATGACGGGTTTTTGCGCTGTATCATCCTATTCCTGCCTCATTAATTACGCAGCCACAGGAAACACACCGTCTTACTGGTGGGCGGCCTCCAGTTGGCCACCACGCCATCACCTCGTCGTCTCCTCACACGGGCGCCACATTTAAACTGCAGCTGCGTGCACACTTTTCAATACTTGCAGCCCAGGATTGCTCCGGGGAAGACATGGCCCCAAAAGCCAAGAAGAGCGCAGCCCTCTGATTCAGTGATGCACCCCTGAGACACCTTCTGGACACCAGGGAGGCCCGCCATGATGTCCTCTACCCCCACTCTGGCTGCAGAAGGCCCATCAGTCTAACCATTCTAGCTTGGGAGGCGGTGGCAGTGATGGTCAGTGCCAATGCTACACAGTAGGGGTTGGTCATCCAGTACAGAAAATGGTTGAAAGATCTCATCCGTGCTGCCAGGATAAGACAACCATCTTATCGCTTTAACCTCACACATTCGCAAGCCCATCATACATTCACTGGCATCTCGCTCACTGCCAGCTCAAGGGACATCACCGCTCACATGCCCTCACATGTCCATCTGGTCTCATCTCCTCTAGAGACTGTCTCCTCAACCCTCACCATCTTGAGACCACTTGCACAGATCAACATGTGACTCCTCACACGCCATGGGATACCCTCCTTCCCCAGTACAGCCCTTGTCCTGCAGCCCCTTCCCTTGCCTGAGGCCACTTCTCCACCTTCCCCAAAAAAGCCTTAGCCCTGCAGCCATTAAAAAGCAACCCCCCACCTTATAGCTGGTCTAGTAGGTAGAGACCTGCCTGTGAACCCCCCCCAAAAGTGACGTGGTGCTGCCTGTGAAGCCTGGCGCTGATGACTGTGAGTGCCTGCTGAAGCAAGGTAGGCAAACAAACCTCCAAGTCCCGAGCGAAGTGCAGCTCGCTGGGTGCACTTCACTTATGTACAGTTGTGAAACACGCCGACGTGCCTGGATGATCTAGTGTCGGGGGGATGATTCCAGTGAGCAGGGCCTATAATCAGATGCTAAAGTACTGAAATTTGGTTTCGGATGTGTGGTGGCTGGAAACACAGCCCGCCATTGACAGGCGGAATGGACAGTCGCAAACTGGTTTCACGACGGTGTGAAACTGTTTTTTGGCCTTCTTGCCATAGTGTACCATCCCACCCCCCCCCCCGCCCCCTCCACCCACCATGACGCCAGATGCCAACGGGGCCGGAAAATTCCAGCCTATGGCTGTAAGGTGACTTCAAGGATGAAGAACTTTAGTTATGTGGAGACAATGATGAAGCTGGGATTACTTTCCTTAGAACAGAGAAAGCTAAGGAATGAGGAGAAATGTGTTCACATACGGGGCTCTTATGATTTGGAACACACTACCTGAAAGACTGTTCCCTAGGAAATTTTGAAAGACAATCAAACACGTGCTTGAAGATAGCTAGTTTGCAGAGTTTTTGGTAATAGGCAGCCAAAAATTGGATAGTATTTTCAAAGATCAGGCAAGGGTACAATGGGCTGAATGACCACCTTCTATTCTGTATAATTGTATGATCATGGAGGTGATCGAGCATGGACCAGCAACAGGCCTCAGTGTTCATGTGAAGCCATTTGATACTGAAAATTGCCAATGGGACCTTAAAATTGGAGTGGGGTCTCAGGGAATGTTGAAAGAAGATTTGACAGAGGTGTTCAAAATAGTGAAGGGTTTTTGATAAGATTAATTGTTGGAGAGGGAGGGAAACAATTTGCACAGTTTATTGAGTTTGTAATGGGAGGATATAAATTGATACCAGCAAAAGAACAAAGCAATGTTAGGAAATTATTTATAACAGATAGTTGTAGAATGTGGAATGCCTTAACAGGAAGAGTCATGAAAACCTAATAGCTTTTCAAAGGAAGTTCACTAAGTGGGCAATTAATGCCCACTGTTGGTATTCATCCATGTGGGAAGCCCAAAAAGCAAGTTCTTCCATGATTGCTTGCGGGCTTCTGGTGTTGGGGTGTGTGGGGGGAGGTGGGGGGAGGTGGCAGGGTGGGGGGTGTGGGGAGGTGTGTAGCACGCTCATCTCTACATAAAATAGGCCTTGGGTTCAAGTCTGACTTGAAGGCTCTGATTTGAAGGTCTATCTAGTGGAGCGGTACTGAGTGAGAGTTGTGCTGTTGGAAGTGATAATCCTGTGAATAAAATGTTAAACCGAGGCCTTATCTGGCCTCTAAGGTGGACATAAAAGATCCCACAGCACTATTCTGAAGAAGAGCAGGGGATTTCTCCTTGGCATCCTGGACAATATTTATCCCTCACTAAAAAAAACGTAGGCACGTTACAGCCTTCCAGACTGAATATTGAGTTCAACAATTTTAGATCATGAACTCTCTCTGCCATCCCCACCCACTTTCTGATCTCCCCCTTTTTTTCCCAATAATTTATATAGATTTTTCTTTTCCCATCTATTTCCATTATTTTTAAATGTATTTCAATCCATTGTTTTATCTCTACCTTTTAGCCTATTTCGATCCCTTCCCCCCCACCCCACCCCCACTAGGGCTATCTGTACCTTGCTCGTTCTGCTTTCTACTCTTAATGTCACCTATTATCACATTCCTTAGATAATATCACCACCTTCAACACCTCTTTGTCCTTTTGTCTATGATATCTTTTGGTTATCTCCACCTATCACTGGCCCTCTATCCAGCTCTACCTGTCCCACCCCCCCCCCCCCCACCCCCAAACCAGCTTATATTTCACCTCTTTTCTAATTTTCCTTAGTTCTGTTAAAGAGTCATACAGACTCAAAACGTTACCTGTGTTCCTCTCCGCAGATGCTGTCAGACCTGCTGAGTTTTTTCCAGGTATTTTTGTTTTTGTTTTATATATTTATGCACTCAGCCTCCAATATGTTTGAAACAATATTTCAGGGCCATGGACAGCACAAGTACTTCACCTTTGGGCTCTGCATCCTCATTGTGGGTAAAGGACCCGATTTTTACTGAGATTTCCAAGGGCAGGGGGCATGGGGCAGGAGATGGTGGTGCAGTGGTTCTGGTCAGGGAAATCTGTGGAGTTTTAGTGCATGTGTTTTTTTAAAATTCAGCAGGATTCCATCTGGAAGTCAGCCTGATTGACAGGCTTGGCTCCTGTCGGATGGGGAACAATATGGAAGAGGCTGCAGCTTAGTGGCAGACAAGCTTCCTGCTGCTTGGAGTAGAGATTGCAAGGGGTGGAAACGTGCGTGCAACGTGGCTTAGAGGGTTGGGAAGGATAATGCGGAGCGGAGCGGTTAGAAAGAGAATGGAGGAAGAGATGGGTCTCTTGAAGGGGAATTGGTGATCACAATGAGGTGGTGGTGATGGGGAGGGTATTAGTGATCAAGGGGGCCTTCAATCATGCATGGGGTTGGGACAACCGGGTTGGGGAGGGGCCACTGATCATGCGAGGGGGAGGGTGTGCGATGGCTTCTGAGCATTGAGTGGGAAGCTTGATGAACTCGTGGGAGCTTGAGTACTCCTGCTCCTCCTGACCCATAAGCAATGTTGGACTGCAGTCCCTGAATCATAGAATGGTTGCAGCACAGAAGAAGGCCATTCAGCACATTGTGTATGTGCTGGCTCTTTGTGTATGTGCTGGCCTTTTCCCCATAGCCCTGCAACATTTTTGTCTTCAGATAATCATTTACTACTCATTTGAAAGCCATGATTGAATTTTTCTCCATCATAATCTCAGGTGGTGCATTCCAGACCCTAATCACTCACCGTTTCTTCTGCCAATCACCTTAAATAGGTGTCCCCTGGTTCTTGACCTTTCCAGTGGGAATAGTTTCTCCCTATCTACTCTGTCCAGATACCTATGATTTTAATCGCCGCTAACAACTCTCCTCTCAACCTTCCCTTCTCCAAGGAGAACAGCCCCAGTTTCTCCAAACTGTCAATGAAGCTGAAGTCCCTCATCCCTGCAACCAATCCGATGAAACTTTTTGCACCCTCTCTACTGTCTTCACTAATAAAAAAAAAACTTACCTCTTCTGCCTGTCCCTTTGGTACAGATTCCCTCACAGCACTGTGGGTGTACCTATGCCATATAGACTGCAGCGGTTCAAGAAGGCAGCTAACCACCACCTTCTCAAGGGCAATTAGGGATGGGCAATAAATGCTGGCTTGGCCAGCGATGCCCACAACCCATGAATGAATTTTTAAAAAACTTACCTCTCCTGCTTCTCCCTTTAGTACAGATTCAGGTTACGAGCTGAGACACTTGGCCAAACAAGCTTAAATCAGGTGGAGAGATAAAATATGAGGCATGTGGCCTTATTACAATACTTAAATAAGTACCCCTCCTCTTTTAAAACATGAAGTAGGCAGGTAGAAGATGGGGTGGGTTTGGGTTTGAGATTTAGAAAATTTTCACATCCCACCTGATCCAAACCCACCCATTTTTTTGGGATTAATTGCTCTTCAAAACAGCCACAGACCTTTTTTTTTTATTTTTTCGTGGGATGTAAGCACTTCTGCCAAAGCCAGAAAAGAGGATGGTGAACCACGTTCTTGAACCGCTGCAATCCACATACTTTAGGTGCACCCACAGTGCTGAGGGAGGGAGCTCCTGGATTCCGACTCAGTGACAGTGAAGGAACGGCGATATAGTTCCAAGTCAGGATGGTGAGTGGCTTGAAGTAGAACTTGAAGGTGGTGTTTCCATGTGTTCCAAGCTGGAGGCTTGGTGAGTTGCTGCAGTGCATTTTATATATAGTACACACTGCTGCCAGTGTGCATCAGTGATAGAGGGAGTGAAAGTTTAAGCTGCTGGATGGTGTGCTGATCACGAAGGCTGCTTGGTCCTGGTTGATGTCGAGCTTCTTGAGTGTTTTTGCAGCAGCACTTATCCAGGCAAGCGGAAAGTATTCCATCACACTCCTGACTTGTGCCTTGTAGATGACTGCAGCGCTCGTGATCAGACATGTCAATGGCAAAGTGATTGAGAGGGTTGAAAGTAAGTAAGTCATGAAGTAATGACCATGGGCTTTAAAAGTAGATTATAATAACAGCAGAAGACTGGATAAGGAATATAGGAACTTAGGAATGTAGGACTTAGGAGCAGGAGTAAGCGAGTTGGTCCTTTGAGCCTGCGCCACCATTTAATATGATCATAGTACAAAGAATCCAGGGAAACAATAGAGAAAGAGGAGAAGTTTCAATACATCTAATCTTGAATTTGGGAGTGTGCGTGAAACAGTCAATATTGACTGCTCAATGTTAATGGTAATTAAAATCAAGAGGGATGTATAACAGACAGCTGAATCAATATTGGCTAGTTTACATAAATGCCAATATCAATGTTACTCCTGTGAGACATGTTTTCAGTACAGTAAAGATTATACTGATTTACATAGAATGTACAGTACAGAAAGAGGCCTTTCAGCCAATCTTGTCCAAGATGATATATATGATTCAAATGAACATTTTCCCATGCTTCTTCGTCTACTCAGCATATCCTTCTCATATTTTTCTCTAGGATGTTGGAGTTTAGAAGGAACAGGTTCAGGGTAGCAAAGACCATTGTATCATTGATAAAATAGAGAGAGCAAGGAAAGTTGACACAGGTAATAATTCCTGCTGCATTGAATAGCCCCTTGGGCCTAGCAATCGCTTACTTGTTCCTCTCAAAGGATTCTGTGTCCCATGTTTGACACCATGAAATAGAGAGCTCTAATTTTAGAGCACCTCTGACATGCAGAGTTTTTTCTCAACTGGTGTATCCCCTTATTGCTTTGGCCTGGTGACAACTATCAGTGAAACTATTTACAACCTGCAGCAATTCAATTTAACTCCTGAATTTCTCTCCTCAAACCTTTTTTTTTTGCCTTTCTGAATGAGGGAAAGCCGCCCTTGCTGACACTTGGAACATTCCCCTCCATCTCCAGTAAATTACTTCGCTACTCATCTGGTAGCCTCCCCTCAGTGATCCTTCCTTTACTCACACTTTCCTCTCCCTCATTGACATGCTGCCTCTCAACATCCAGATATGTGACGGGGAATTTTCCCAGATTTGCACAGAGTGCGGTGGGAGGTGTGAAAAACGGAGTTTTACCCACCGGCCGCAGTGGTGGGCTTTTGCGCTGTGCCATCTGCTTCCCACCTCATTAATTATGCAGCCACAGGAACCTGCCGTCTCACTGGTGGGTGGCCTCTGAATCGCCCACCACGCCATTACCACAGTGTTTCCTCACTCTGGGTGCCATATCTAAACAGCAGCCGCGCGCACAGTGCTGAATACTTGCAGTCCAGGACAGCTCCAGTGAGGATATGGCCCCAAAAGCCAAGAAGATTTCAGTGACCCATCACTGGACTGCCTTTTGGAGGCCTGCTGTGATGTCCCCCATCCCCACTCTGGCTGCAGGAGTTCCAGCAATCTCATCACTCCGGCTTGGGAGGCCATGGCAGTGGGTGGTCAGTGTCAACTGACCAATGCAGAAAGTGAATAAATGATCTCATCTCTGCCACAAGGGTAAGGCAACCATTTCATCACCCTGAACTCACACAATCACAAGCCCATCCCGCATTCACTGGCATCTCACTCATTGTCAGCTCAAGGGACATCACCACCCACTTTCTCACACAAACCCTCACCTCTCCATCTGGCCTCATCTCCTCTGGAGACTGCCTCTGCAGCTCTCACCATCTTGAGGCCACTTGCACAGATCAACGTGTGCCCCCAAACACACCCTGGGATAAAAACAAAAATTGCTGGAAAAACTCAACAGGCCTGACAGCATCTGTGGAGAGAAAGACAGAGTTTCGAGTCCAGATGACTCTTCTTCAGAACTAAAGAGAAGTGGAAATATGATGAAATATACACTGTATAAGGTGGGTGGGACAGATGATGCTGGTTAGAAGGCCAGTGATAGGTGGAAGCAAAGGAGAGATTGCAAAAGATGTCATAAACAAAAGGTCGAAGGGGTGTTGATGGTGGTGATACTGGCTAAAGGAGGTGCTAATGGTGACATTAAGAGTAGAAAGCAGGATGAGTAAGTGACAGATGGCCCTAGTGGGGGTGTGGTGGGGGGAGGGGACAGTGTGGGAGCAAAGGTCAAAATAGTCTAAAAGGTGGAGATAAAACAATGAATGGAAATACATTTTTAAAATAATAATAGAAATAGGTGGGGGAAAAAAAAAAAATCCCACCCTGGGATACCCCTCTTCCCCAGTACGACCCTCACCCTGCAGCCTCTTCCCTTGCCTGAGGCCACTTCTCCCCCTTCCCCAAGCAAGCCCTAGCCCTGCAGCCATTGAAAAGCCTTATAGCTGGTCTGGTAGGTAGAGACCTGCCCGTGAGCCCCCTAACAGTGATGCGGTGCTGCCTGTGAAGCCTGGCGCTGATGACTGTGAGTGCTGATTGAAGCAAGGTAGGCAAATAAACCTTGAAGTCCCAAGCTAAGTGCAGCTTGCCAGGTGCACATCTCTTATGTACAGTTATGAAACATGTCGGTGTGTAATCACGCCAACGTGAGCTAATGATCCTGTGCGGGGGGATGATCCTGTGCTGAGCAGGGCTTTTAATGAGATTCTAATGCATTGAAAGTAGCTTCCCGACATGCAGCAGCAGGAAACATGGCCCGCCATTGACGGGCGGAGTGGACGATCACAAGCAGCTTTTACGAAGACATGAAACTAACCCCTGCGGTCTCCTGATATTTTCCGCTCCCTCCCACTATGATGCCCGACACAAACGGGAGCGGAAAATCCCAGCTCTGGGGTCAACCTCTGCGTGTATGCTGATGACAACCATTTCCACCTCTTCCCCCATTTCTGTCGACCTCGCCACTGCTTCGCGTTATTAGCTTGAACAATGTCCAATCTTGGGAAAGTCATAACTTCCTCCAGCTAACCATTGAGAAGAGCCAAGGCACTGGCTTCAGTCTGTGCCAGAAGCTCCTTCCTGCTGCAAATAGTTCTACCACCCTCCCTGGACACCGTCTCAAACTGAACCAAACTGTTCACAAGCTCAATCTCCTGTTTCACCCGAAGCTAAGCTTCCAATCTCATACCCTCTCCATTACAAAGACTGCACACTTGTGCTCCAATCAGATCACTCACTTCCACCCCTACTTCAGCCCATCTGACATTGAAAGTCCATTCATAGTTTCGTCACCTCTAAACTCAACTAACTTCAATGGTCTGATCATCCTACCATTCTGCACCCTCTGTAAACCTCAGCTCATCCAGAACTCTGCTGCCTGTATCCTATTCCCCTGACCAAATCACCTTCACCCACCATTCCTGGCCTCACCGATCCGCATCAACTTGATTGTTCAACACCCTGGGAGTAACTTTAATCCCACCCACCTGGTAGGAACCAGACAGGTAACCCAAGTTACTTACCTACCCTGGAGCTGACAGTACCTCATTTAACCTGCTCAACTGATCAGACAGTAAGGAAACCACCTAAAGCCAACAAGGTCATTTTTTCACATGAGTAGCGTTTCCTGTTGTGACCTTTGGGACCTGACTGTAATTTAACATACAGGCTGATGCTGGGAAGTGACCATTTGAACCATTTGAAAACAGCTGGAGAAAAGATTAGAGGTCCAAAATAGTACATTTGATTTACTTTCCTCATAGGACTGGATAGAGCAGAAATGCTCTTTCATGCCCCACAAGGAAAGCTGCACTCCCTGATCCATATTTGGGTAAGTATGATGTTAAAAACTGACCTTATTGCTGACGGTCGCTAATACATCCTCCTTTTTCCTGTGTGTAGAGCTGGTTTTCCTGAGTGCACCTGGACTCACATTAGCTGCATTCGAGGACAGACCAATTTTGCACAAAAGGCATCAAACAGGCAATTGCCCATTGGAAGTTTGAATATCCCGGGCAATTGCAGTGCAATCCTTATGTGGGGACTTCCAAGGGTTCCCCCAGTACATCTTTGGGGTGAAAAGTATCATTATTAAAGGTCCCATTTCTTACAGAAATGAGAAGCATTCCACTTCCAGCAGTCTTCATCTTGTAATGACTGCCAGGCTTTCTTTCTTCCTTTCACACTGAACACCAATAGGCAGTCGGTGGCGTAGTAGTAATGTTACAGGACCTAATAATCCAGGGGCCCGGGCTAATGCTCTGTGTACATGGGTTCAAAATCCCACAATGGCAACTGATGGAATTTAAATTCACGTAATACTGGAATTCACTAATCTGGAATTGAAAGCTAATCTCAATAATAAACTAGCATCAATTGTTATAAAAAAAAAACCCTATCTGGTTCATTGAAGGAGGAAGGGAATTTGCTGGCTGCTGGCCTATATGTGACTCCTCAACCACACCCACAGCAATGGAGTTCAATAAGAAGCCACTAAGTTCAAGGGAAATTAGGGATGGGCACCAAATGCTGGCCTCGCCAGTGATGCCCACATCTCATGAAATAATAAAGAATGAGAGGACCATCACAATAGCTATAACAATTTGTGGAGAAAGCTTACCACAGGATAAGCAGGGATGAATGGGCAATAAGAGTGGTTTACCAACATTGCCCATGTACTATGAACAAATAAGAACAGATAATTCTTTGGTTAGGAAATATCAGTGCAAAAGATAAAGCTGAAGCATTTGGAACAATCTTCAGCCTGGAATGCCAAATGGATGATCCATGCCAGCCTCCTCCGGAGGTCCCCAGCATCCCTGATGCCAGTCTTCAGCCAATTCAATTCACTCCATGTGATATCAAGAAATGGCTGAAGGCATTGGATAATGCAAAGGCTATGGGCCCTGACAATGTTCAGGTAATAATACTGAAGACTTGTGCTCCAGAACTTGCCGTGCCCCTAACCAAGCTGCTCCAGTACAGCTACAACACTGGCATCTACCAACTATGTGGAAAATTGCCCAGGTATATCCTGTACAGAAAAAGCAGGACAAATTCAAGCTGGCCAATTACCACCCCATCAGTCTACTCTCCATCATCAGTAAAGTAATGGAAGGGATCCAAGCAGCACTTGCTTAGCAATAACCTGCTCACTGACGCCCAGTTTGGGTTCTGCCAGGACCACTCAGCTCCAGATCTCATTACAGCCTTGGTTCAAACATGGACAAAAGAGCTGAACTTTAGAGGTGAGGTGAGAGTGACTGCCTTTGACATCAAGGCAGCATTTGACTGAGTGTGGCATCAGGGAACCCTAGCAAAACTGGAGTTAATGGGAATCAGGGGCAAAACTCTCTGCTGGTTGGAGTTATATTTAGTACCAAGGAAAATGCTTGTGGTTGTTGGAGGTCAATCAGCTCAGTTCCAGAGCACGACTGCAGAAGTTCCTCAGGATAGTGTCCTAAGCGCAACCATCTTCAGCTGCTTCATCGATGACCTTTCTTCCATCATAAGGTCAGAAGTGGGAATGTTCGCTGATGATTGCACAATGTTCAGCACCTTGTAACAAACTGCCCTATAACATAAAACTATTTCTAAAATCTAAAATCTAAACTCCTCAGATATTGAGGCAGTCTATATCCAAATACAGTAAGACCTGGACAATATTCAGGCTTGGGCTCTCAAGCAGCAAATGGCATTTGCGCCATACAAGTGTCAGGCAATAACCATCTCCAACAAGAGAGAATCTAATCATCAGCCCTTGACATTACCATCACTGAATCTCCCACTATCAACATCCTGGAGGTTACCATTGACCAGAAATTGAACTGGACTAGACATATAAATACTGTGGCTACAAGGGTAGGTCAGGGGCAAGGAATTGTGCGACAAGTAACTCACCGCCTGACTCCCCAAAGCCTATCCACCACCTACAAGGCACAATTCGGGAGTGTGATGGAATACTCCCCACTTGCCTGGATGAGTGGAGCTCCAACAACACTCAAGAAGCTTGACACCATCCAGGACAAAGCAGCCCACTTGCTTGGCACCACATCTACAAACATTCACTCCCTCCACCACCGACGAACAGTAGCAGCACCGTGAACCATCTACAAGATGCACTGCAGGAATTCACCAAGCCTCCTTCGGCAGCACCTTCCAAACCCACGCCCACTACCATCTAAAAAGACAAGGGCAGCAGACCCATGGGAACAACACCACCTGGAAGTTCCCCTCCAAGCTACACACCATCCTGACTTAGAAATATATCGATGATACTTCACTGTTGCAGGGTCATAATCCTGGACCTCCCTACCTAATAGCACTGTGGGTGTACCTACACCACATGGACTGCAGTGATTCAAGAAGGCAACTCACCATCACCTTCTCAAGGGCAATTAGGGATGGGCAATAAATGCTGGCCTCGCCAGTGATGCCCACATCCCATGAGTGAATAAAATAGGGAAATGCTTTGATATGTGCTTTGACATGAGAAATAAATGCAGGTTCTCTCTCTTTCCTTTCTAAGTGTTACATTATTAAAATATTCCAATATGATTTAGATCTTTCCAATATGATTTAAGAACTCAATATTCATGCATGCGTATACATAAACGTCCAGAGTGCCACGTCACTCACTATTGCACTATGGTACGTGTATCAATCCAACAACGTATCAGGCCACAGCACGTGGTGTGATCTAAGAAATACGTTCGATGAAAATCCAGCATTCGAGCCTAAAAAGTGTGATTTTTCAAACTTCTGGGAACCAGAAGACATAACACTGCCCAGTGAGGATTATTTTTGTGTTTGTATCAGGTGAACTCACAGCCACAAATCAGGCTTTGCGTTTGAAAAAATATTATTGGCAGGACAACTTAAACTTATAAAGACATTGAATGAACTCTGTGGTAAGACTTTAAACAGTCAGAAAAGATCAATACCCGAGGATGTCTTACCCTGGGTGACTTTGCAAGGCAATTTCTCTTCCTTATCTGGCTGTAAAATAAAAGTGTCACTTCTCTGCAGCAGTTGCCAGGTTGGCATGACTAAAAATGCCTGGAGGGGGCTTTACTCTGGCCCTGTCTATATGCAGCTGCAGCTAACACTTCAGAGCGTATGCCCTTATGGCAACTAAGCGTATTTGATAACCCCTAGGGAACTCTGTTACAATAAAGGAAAAGACAGTGCCCTTAACTTGAAATGCAGCAGTCATATTACATTGTTATACTTTTCATCAAGAAATAGGAACTAATTGTTGTGAGAATTTTACTGCTGCGCTACAGTCATGGGCTGAGTAGCAATGCTATCAGTCTATCAGCCATGCGGAGAGCAGCACGGAATACACTCAGTGAAGCTCCAGCATTTTGAGTCTAAATTGTGATTATTTCTAACTCGTGGGAGCCAGAAGACATAACAGATTGCACTCGTGTTGGCTCAGGTTAGAGGGCAGGCTGCATCATGATGCCCTTGGCTGTCATCAGCTGACTGTGACTGTTTGGATCACCAGTCAACAGAATGGGTGTCTGCAGTATTTAAGATGGAACCTTTGAACTGCTGATTCCATAAGGTATGAAAACAGTGATTAAACATTAACCATCTGGTCTGACATGGTGCTAGAGAACATTGGTTCAACTGACAAAAGCAAAATACTGCAGATGCTGGAAATCTGAAATAAAACCCAAAGTGCTGGAGATATTCAGCAGGTCAGACAGCATCTGTGGAGAGAGAGAGACAGGGTTAACATTTCAGGTAGATGACCTTTCATCAGAACTGAGAAGTTGTGCTGGGTTGATGTATCTTCCCCAAATAGGGCTGCTGGGAAAATTAAAGGGATGCACATGGTCTAATCCATGGGCAGAACTTTCCCCCCCATTGGGAGGGAAGTTCAGGAGCAGGCACGTGCGGGCGTTCTTCTGATCGGCGCCCCCGATTGGGGGCGCGCCGCCATTTTACATGGGTGGGCCAATTAAGGCGTCTGCCAGGAAGCGCTACGCGCTCCCTATGCGGGGAGGGGAGGGGGGGGGGAGGGGGGGTGGGGGGGGGAGGGGGTGGGATTCCTTAAGCTGAGAGTGCGCTCTTTCACGCAAGCTCAGGGAGATTTGTGCCAAATTCAAAAATGTTAAATGTAGAGAAATAGAATTTCCCTGACATGTCACCTCATGTGACACTGTCACATAAGTTGGGACACGTCCATCACTTTTAATTAAGCTTTTGTTAAATTTCTAAAAACCTACATGAAACCTCATCCCGCCCGTGGATGAGAGTTTCATGCTTTTTCTGAAGCCCGCCAGGGCTCCCGGCCTGCCCGACAACCCTAAGGTTGGACGGGCAGGTCCTTTAACGAGGTCAATTACTTTTTAAATGGCCTCAATAGGCCGTTGACAGGTCGGCGGGTGCACAGCTGATTCGGCTGTGCTCCCTCCAACCTGAAAATTGAAATGGGGTGGGCTGACGTCGGGAGTTCTGCCCGATGCCATCCCACATCATTTTACACATCGGCTAGCGGGCCCCGCCCCCCGCTCTCTGACCTCAATATCCTGCCCCATAAGAAATTGGAGCAAGTTGGTCACATAATCCCTCGAGCCTGCTCTGCCATTCAATGTGGATATTTAACCCCAGCTTGACTTTTCCACCCTATCCCCATATCCTTTGGTTCCCTAGTATCCAATAATCCATTAGTGTCAGGCCGAGCATTCACAGTCCTCTGGGGTAGCAAATTGCAAAGATTCACAATTCTCTGAGTGAGGGTATTTGTCCACAACTTATTCCTAAATAGCTGACCCTTTCTGCTGAGAATAGGCCCCCTAACTCTTAATACTCCAGCCAGGGGAAACAGCCTCCCAGCAACTACCCTGTCAAGCCCTCCAAGAATGTTTCAATGAGTTCACCTCTCATTGTAATCTCCAGAGAGCAAAGGTCCATTCTCCTCAATCTCTCATCATAGGACCTCTCATTCCTGTGGCCCTGCCAGGTATGGAGATGTGGGGTTGGTGGGGGTGGGTGGACGGGGGTGGGGGTGGGTGGGGGGTGTGGGGGAGTGGGGGGTGCAGTGGCGGGTAGTGTCAGGAAGCACTTACTCACACGAAGGAAAAAAAGAGATTTACATTTATAAAGCACCTTTCATGACCTCAGGATGCTCCAAAGCACTTGAAAGCCAACAAAGTACTTTTGAAGAATAGTCACTCCTGTAAAGTAGGAAGTACAGTTGCAAATGTGTGCACAGCAAGCTCCCACAAACGGCAACGGGATAATGACCAATTCATCTACTCCTGGGGGATTTTGATTGAGAGGTAAATATTGGCCAAGGCACCGGAGATAATTCACCCACTCTTCGTCAAAATAGTGCCACGAGATTTTTTACATCCACCCGAGGGGGCCTCAGTTGATCGAAAAGATGGGCGGGGTTTTCCGCACCCGTCAGCCACCAGGATTGTTCGGTCCCGCCGCAAGTCAATGGACTCCTGGCTGGGGGGGGCCGCCTCGCCCACAGCGGGGCTGGAAAATCTCGGCCGATGGCACTTCCGACAGTGAAGTTACCCCTCAGTGCTGTGCCGGCCTGTCAGCCTGGATTTTTGTGCTCATGTCCTGGAGTGGAACTTAAATACGCAACCACCTGAAGAGTACTACCCCGAGCTACAGCTGATGCCAAATGGAAAACCGGAACTTTCTATATGCAGAGCACCCCCCCCAACTCCCGCCAACGCATCCGCTCAACCCACTCCCCAAAAAAACTGTTGAGACTGGATTCTGAGTTCATGAAAGGCTTTGTCTTAATGCAAGTTTCCTCTTTGCTTTAGGCCGATCGAGAATACCTGATGGAAAACCAGGCTCGCTATGAGCTCTGGTTAACACTCCTGGTTTCAGAGTTCCAAAAATCTCCATCAGAAGCTTCAAAACTGTACCTGCTTTGGAGTGTCAACAAAGGGGAGGTTACACTGTAAATTCATTTAAACGGCAAACAAATACTAAAGATAACTAACACCGCAGATCGCGAGGAAGTGCAAATATACTGACGGGACAGGAGATCTGATTTGTTGCGATATTGCAGATGGTATTTTAATATATCGCAAGCACGCAGAAGGAGCTTAGAAGAAATGAATCACTGTCTGTGTCTTCTCAAAACACCCACATTCATTTCCTTTGAGAGATTGCTGGGCAGACCTCTGAAGAGGCAAATACATTTAAACTGATACAACCAGGGTCAGGAAGCCATTGAGATCTGGCTTTTTAAATTGCCTAGGCATGAGTGATGATCCAAGCTCAAAAAACTATGCTGACACCCCGTAAAAGGGCTGATTAAGTACAACCTGAGCCAAGTATCCAGTTTTACGAAGCCTGCTTTCTGAATGCTTAAAAGAAAGTGATGTGAGACTTTTGGCTTTTATAAAAGAAATTTAAAACTTGGGCAACATGCAGCTCAGTTGCTTTGTACAGAGCGACTGCTCCAGCATTGCCATCACATGCCCACAAGTGGTTCTGGATAGGATGTATGTGTGTCTGTGTATGTGCATGTGTGTGTGTACACGTGTGTTTGTGTGTACGTACATGTGTGTGTGTTGTATGATGTGCCTGCACGCCACTGTAATGTAAAGGTGCTCAGCAGAGCAAGGGTTAATGTGCGACTGGAGAATAAGCGCCACCCATGGTATGATGTGTAGAATCACATGGTAATAGACTGTGAGAACAGTCTAAAGAGAACACTCTGGGACCAGCCTGCATGGAGGTAACAGCTTCATGCATGGCCATACCTTGGATCTGTAAATACTTAAGGGTTAACAGTAAATGGATCATGTTTAAATATACTAGTCTCAAGATCTGATCATTGAGACACCTCCGTGCACCATATTATAACATGGTTGGCAGCAGTGGTTGCTTCTAAAAGATATCACATCAGCGGTGATATGAAAGGTGGCATTTTAAAGAATGAACTCAGAACAGTATCCAAAGGTATGAGAATCTTAAAATAGCTGAAGCCAACCTAGAGAGACATGCACCTAAGAAGAAAAAATGAATGAGCAATTGAAGAAGCTTCACTACAGCCTTTGAAGCTGAGGAATCCACCAGAGTGAGTACAAGTTTATTGCAAGACTCCTGAGTGACGCAGAGTAAAAAGGAAAAAAAAAACGCTGGTCACAACACAAGGATGAGTGGGCAAAAATACAAAAATTGCAAGACCCTCAAGTGACGCAGTGTGAAGAATACTGAACAGTTCATGAGACAGTGAGCAATGGTTATTTAGAAAGAAGCTGGACTTATGTTTAGAGTAGGTGGCAGTCACGAGGGCTAAACATCCAGAGGGCAACTGAATTGGGGGCTAACAAGTAAAAAAAAAAGTTTTTTTTTAAAAAAACAAACCTGTAAAATAGTCATTTGGTAGTACAAAACTTAAGTATTGCTGAAAACTGAGACATTTTTGGCAAAGCTTTTCATCTTGCACTCATCAGGGCAGTTGGCAAGAAAATACCAATGTCAGAGGAAACAACATATTGATAGTATATGTGAAGAGAGTGCTGATTAGTTGGCAAGTGGACTCCAATTGGCAGAGATGTTGCCATGGAGAATGTACCAGTGGATGGTGACTGACAGTTAACTGCCAAACATTGTTTGAAATTAAAACCAGGTAGTTTGACTCTGACTGGTCAAAACATTGCCCTAAAGAATGAATCAGCAAATGGCTGTCACTTATTTTGTTTAGCTGAAATAGGCACATTGTGTGTACATGTTCGTTTTGTCTGCAAAGAATAGGGCCCTGTGTATTAATATATGAAGCTTCCAGTACACACAAATGCACCACAATGTGAGCCCGACTGACCATCTTAAATTGGTTGTCAGCGTAATTCTTAGCACACTGAGGATTATTTAGCAAATGTTGTCCAATTGTGGAATCACATCTAATGTTGGACACTATGTTTTGAGTTTTGCAGCAGCACTGGTTGGTTGAGTATACTGCGTACGCTACCCATGGCAAACAGCGGAAGGGACATGCTGTTCGATATGACCCACTGGTCTTTACGACATATGGTCTACATACCTAACATCACACTGCCACTGAAGTGCCAGCACTGAAATGCCAACCAAGCAGCACTCTCTTCCCATAGATTGTAAATATGTTATTTCCCCTAAGATTGGCATTTTCTTGTGAATTGTCCTGATGAGTGCAAGATGAAAAGCTTCGACAAAATATCGACTGGCAGAGTCAAGAGAGAAGCTGTAGAGCACAGTAAAAAAAAACGTCCCCGCAGAATTTAAATAAAAAAGAATTGCCTCTGTTCAGAAGATTTTTTTTTAAAAAAGGCAAGCAAAGCACACAGAAATAAATGCTGCAGCTTTAAGTTTAAAAAAAATCTGGCCCCAATCAGACTGTGAGCCCATCAAGTCTCCCAGAGTGCCGGGCATTCAAAAAATAAGAGAAAGGTTCAAAGCACATACAGAGTTAAAAGAAACTGAAGAATCACCCAGATAAGAGTTGCTGTAGTTCTAAAAGTTTTAAGGTTTTTTTTAAAAAAAGGAGCCATGATCACCGGGGAGCTGCCAAAATCATAAAAGTGTGGGCAAATCACAGGCAGAGAAACTGACAACTGCAGAGATAACCTGGGTAAAAAGCAGCTACTGCACAAATAGTCTTAAAGGGGCAATGCAATTTAAAACTGTAACTACAAAAAAAAGAAAACAATCATGGACAGAAAATGGGAAGAGACCCCAGAGAGAGAACAACTTCATCAAGGGCAACTAGAGACCCCAGAGAGAGGGCAACCATGCCAAGAACAACAAGGGGCCCCAGAGAGAGGGCAGCTCCATTGAGGGGCAAAAAGAGTCCCCAGGGTGAGAGGGCAATGCCCAATTAAGTGGCAAGGGCATAAAAGACACCAGAACGAGGACAACAAAAGAACCCAGAGAGAGGGCAACAAACGACCTTAGAGGATGCTGAAGGTTACTTCAGAAAAAGCTGTGTTGGAATTATCAGTAACAACAAAACAATGTGCTGGAGCCCAAAGTGAGTTGGCAAGAGGTAAACAAAAAAATAAACAGGAGAACAAACAGCTGATTGTCCTTCAAATGATCAAATGCAACAGGGATGTGTAACCATTTAGCAACATGAAGAAATGAAGACTCTTAAATAGCAGAATTAAAGCGCAGCAGAAGACACTCGAGGAGATTCTATTGAATTACAGGAAAGCTCAAGATGAAGCAAGCGAGCTTTGAAAAGAAAAGGAAAACCCGTTGAAAGGCCTTCACACACTACAAAAATCCTTCTGTTCCTCTGGATAATTACAAAGAGAAGCAAAATGAATTTAACGTCACTCTAAACAAACTGAGGAGCCAGTTAGCAGAGAAGACTCAGCAATGTTCACTATTCCAAGAGAAGCCAAAAGCTACAAGAAACACACCGGAGAGCTGAAGAAGCAGTTGAATAGAAAAGGGGAGGCATTGAAAGAAAAATCCATTATCCAAATTGCGAGTGGATAATGAAGCCATGAGTAGCACAATTAGAGAGCTGAAACAAGTTAAGACTATGCCGGAGACAGACATGGCCAACAGTGAAAATAAAATGAAGCACAAGGACAAAGTTATTTTGCAGGCAGGAAAAGAAAGGACAGAAATGAGATCAGAAAATGTAAATCTGACACTGAACGGCAAAACGAAGGAACGCAAAAAGCGAATCAAAAGGAGATCGCCAAGGAGCAGAAACACAGAGTACTATTACCATTCCTCCAAACGTGACGGATCGAGATGTGGAATAAATGTCAAGCCTCAAGATTGTCTGAATTTATGAAGTCAGGGACTTGAGGTAGGGGAGAAGGGATCACAAGTAAAGATTGTATTGTAATACTCCATTGGAAGGAAGGAAAGTTTTCTTTGGCAAAGAAAGAGGCATGTTGTATGATATGCCTGCATGGCACCATAATGTAAAGATGCTCAGCAGAGCAAGGGTTAATGTGGGACTGGAGAATAGCACCGCCCACATTATTATGTATAGAGTCACATGGTAATAGACTGAGGGAACAGTCTGGAAGCAGGCTGCATGGAGGTGACAGTTCCATGCACGACCATACTTTGGATCTGTAAATAGTTAAGGATAAACAATAAACGGTTCATGTTTAAATATGCAAGTCTCAAGATCTTATCATTGAGACATCTAAAGAACCCATATTTCAACAGTGTGTATGTGCGTATGTACATGTGTGTGTGTACGTGTGTCTCCTTATGTGGTTCAATGTCAAACTTTGTTTGATAATGCTTCTATGAAGTGCCTTGTATGATTGACTATTAAAGGTGCTATATAAATGCAAGTTGTTATGATAATTGTTGTCTTGGGATGTATTTCCATCGCACTATGACATTGTGCTATGACTAATGGCAATATTTTAACAGAAGCAGTATTTTCTAGAAAATTATTTGCGCCTGAATTAGCAAGAACCTTCAGGATGATGGTAACTCAGTGATAAGGCTTCATCTCTGGAAACAATCTGATCTAGGTTTGTGGATAATTAGCAGAAGGACAATGATTGGCATTTAGCTCTGCTTCAGTGAAAGTACTTTATCACTTCAGGGAACCGCTTGGCTGACTGAATGAGTTGGAAATAACACACACAGGGAGAGATCAAAATCACTGTGCTGAGGCTAATTACCTATAGCAGTTCCTTATATAAATGGTAGAGCCTTGGACATCATTCCTGCCCTCACTGTACTCCTGCCAAAACCTGTTGTTTTATTGCGGACTGCATTGCGGATGTTAATTATTTTATTTTCTATTCCTTTAAAGTGGGTCTAAGAGAGAGTGTGCTCAGGATTTGAGGGTCACAAGAGTGTAATGTTGTATCAAGGGGTATGCGAAACATATTTTAAAAAACTTTAATGAAGTTGTTCCCTTATAGAAGTATGATAGGAGAGGTAAGATTAATATGTACATGATGTGAATGTCACAAGCAAGACTGTAAATGTATACATATATGCTGTAGGTACACTCAATGCTGTTAGGAAGGGAGTTCCAGGATTTTGACCCAGCAAAAGTGAAGGAACAGTGATATATTTCCAAGTCAGGGTGTTGAGTGACTTGGAGGGGAACTTGCAAGTGACGGTGTTCCCATGCATCTACTGCGCTTGTCCTTCTGGGTAGTAGAGGTGGTGAGTTTGGAAGGTGCTGTCGAAGGAGCCTTGGTGAGCTGCTGCAGTGCACCTTGTACACACTGCTGCTACTGTTCATCAGTGGTGGCTGGCCCAGTTTAGCTTCTGGTAAGCCCCAGGATGTTGATAGTAGGGGATTCAATGATGGTAATGCCATTGAATATCAAGGGGAGATGGTTAGATTCTGTCTTGCTGGAGATGGTCATTGCCTGGCCCTTGTGTGGCGTGAATGTTAATTGCCGGTTATCAGCCCAAACCTGAATGTTATCCAGGTCTTGCTGCATATGGAAGCAGACTGCTTCGGTATCTGAGGAATCACGAGTGGTGCTGAACATTGTGCAATCATTAGCGAACATCCCCACTTCTGACTTTATGATGGAAGGAAGGTCATTGATGAAGTAGCTGAAGATGGTTGGACCTAGGGCACTACCCTGAGGAACTCCTGCAGTGATATCCTGCAACTGAGATTATTGACCTCCAACAACCACAACCATCTTTCTTTTTTTTTTCTTTCACGGGATGTGGGCATCGCTGGCTAGGCCAGCATTTATTGCCCATCTCTAACTGCCCTTGAGAAGGTGCAGATGAGGTGCCTTTTTAAACCGCTGCAGTCCATGTGATGTAGATACACCCACCGTACTGTTAGGGAGGGAGTTCCAGGATTTTGATCCAGCGATAGTGAAGGAATGGTGATATATTTCCAAGTCAGGATGGTGTGTGGCTTGGAGGGGAACTAGCCAGTGGTGGTGTTTCCATGTGCTGGCTGCCCTTGTTCTTCCAGGTGGTAGAGGTCGCAGGTTTGGAAGGTGCTGTCGAAGGAGCCTTGGTGAGTTGCTGCAGTGCACCTTGTAGGTGGAACACGCTGCTGCCACTGTGTGTCGGTGGTGGAGGGAGTGAATGTTTCTGCACGGGGTGCCAATCAAGCATGCTGATTTGTCCTGGATGGTGTTGAGCTTCGTCTGTGTTGTTGGAGTTGCACTTCACCCAGGCAAATGGAAAATATTCCATCACATTCTTCACTTGTGCCTTGTAGATGATGGACAGACTTTGGGGAGTCAGGAGGTGAGTTATTCGCTGCAGGATTTCCAGCCTCTGACCTGCTTTTGTAGCCACAGTAATCATATGGCTAGTCCAGTTCAGTTTCCGATCAACGGTAACCCCCAGGATGTTCATAGTGGGGGATTCAGTGATGGTAAAGCCATTGAATGTCAAGAGGAGATGGTTGGGTTGTCACTTGTTGGAGATGGTCATTGCCTGGCACCTGTGCAGCTGTGATGTTACTGGCCAATCATCAGCCCAAGCCTGAATATTGTCCAGGTCTTGCTACCTTTGGACATGGGGCAAACTTTTAAGCTTGGCGGGATGGCGGGCGCGCACTTGATCTGATCGATTGTAAAACAATGCGCGTTGACACTGGGCGAGCGTCCCGAAGTTAACGTGCAGTCGCACGATATTTCAGTCGGCGGGTGCGTGCGGGAATTGGCAGCGTGCCCACCGACAATTAAAAGGCCATTGAAAAGACAATTGACTGACATTTTTCGCTGCCCGTCCAACCTTACGGTTGACAGGCAGATGAAGATGCCAAGCGGCCTGTAAAATTTTTTAGGAAACCTCATCCATGGGCCAGATGAGGTTTCTTAAAGCAAACAAAAATAAAATAAAAATGTTAAAATTTAATTAATAACATGTCCCTGCTCATGTGACAGAGTCACATGAGCGGGGATATGTTTTAGTACATTACCCATTTCTTTATTTTTTTTTTGAAAATGCTTCATCTTCCTGAGGCCGCTCTGTGCCTCAGGGAGATTATGAGCTGCGCACTTGCGCGCACGCGCAAAGTCCGTGCTTGCCCTGCTCGCACTCCTCCCCCCACCTACAAAGGCAGTGCTGAGCGCTGCCCCTCTTGTTTCACGCTGAGCGGGCCTTAATTGGCCGGTCAGCATAAAATCGCCCTCCGGCCTCGATCCTCGATCATGGGCGGCGGTCAGCTTCCCGACTGCCCTGCCCGCCACCAACGAGCCCGCCTGACAAGGACAAGATGCTGCCCATGGAATGCTTCCATGTGCTAGGTATGACTCCAACCAATGGAGAGTTTTCCCCCGATTCCCATTGACTCCAGTTTTCCTAGGTCTCCTTGATGCCACACTCGGCCAAATACTTTGTTGATGTCAAGGGCAGTCACTCTCACCTCACCTCTTGCGATCAGTTCTTTTGCCCATGTTTGGACTAAGGCTGTAATGAGGTCAGGAGTTGATTGTGCCTGGTAGAACCCAAACTAATGTCAATGAATGGGCTATTGCTGAGTAAGTGCCGTTTGATAGCATTGTCAACAACAGCTTCCATCACTTTGCTGATGATTGAGAGTAGACTGATGGGGCGGTAATTGGTGGGGTTGGATTGTCCTGTTTCTTGTAGGCAGGACATACCTGGGCAATTTTCCACATAGACGGGTAGATACCAGTTTTGTAGCTGCACTGGAACTGCTTGGCTAGGGGTGAGGCTAGTTCTGGAGCATAATCTTTCAGTACGATTGTTGGAATATGTCAAGGCCCATATCTTTTTCAGTATCCGGTGCCATCAGCCATTGATAGCACATGCAGTGAATGGAGTTGGCTGATGACTGGCATCTGTGGTGCTGAGGACCTCAGGAGGAGGCTGAGATGGATCGTCCACAGGGCAAATTCTGGCTGAAGATGGTTGCAAATGCTTCAGCCTTGTGTTTGCATTGATATGCTGGGCCCCTCCATCAGTGAGGTTGGGGATATTTGTGGAGCCTCTAGCTCCAACGGATTGTATAATTGTCCACCATCATTCACGACTGGATCATGACTAAAATCAGAGCTTAGATCTGATCCACTGGACGTGGAATCACTTATATCTACCTATCGCATGCTGGTTGTGGGGTCACTTAGCCCTTTCAATTGCTTGCTGCTTATGCTGTTTGACACGCAAGTAGTTCTGTGTCATAGCTTCACCAGGTTGACACCTCATTTTTAGGTATGCCTGGTGCTGCTCCTGGCATGCTCCTCTGCACTCTTCATTGAACCAAGGTTGAACCCTGGCTTGATGGTAATGGTAGAGTTGGGGATATACTGGGCCATAAGGCTACAGCTTGTGTTTGTATACAGTTCTACTGCTGCTGATGGCCCACAGCACCCTATGGATGCCCAGTATTGAGTTGCTAAATCTCTTCAAAATCTATCCCATTTAGCACAGTGGTAGTGCCACATAACACGATGGAGGGTATCCTCAATGTGAAGACGGTACTTTGTCTCAACAAGGACTGTGCTGTGGTCACTCCTACCAATATTTTCATGGACAGATGTATCTGCGGCAGGCAGGTGGGTGAGGATAAGGTCAAATAGGTTTTCTCTCTCATTTGTTCCCTCACCACCTGCCGCAGACCCAGTCTTGCACCTATGTTCTTTAGGATTCAGTCATCTCAGTCAGTAGTTGTCCTACCAAGCCTTGGTGATGGACATTGAAGTCCCCCACCCAGAGTACATTCTGCACCCTTGCCACCCTTGGTACTTCTTCCAAGAGGTGTTCAACATGGAAGAGTACTGATTCATCAGCTGATTGGATAGGGGCATAAGGGAGGTGAGAGGTGGCAAACAGCAGGAGCTTTCCTTGCCCATATTTGACCCGATGCCATGGGACATTATGGGGAAATGGTGGTGTAGTGGTAATAACACTGGACTACCAAACCAGAGCTAAGGCTAATGCTTTGGGGGCTCTCAGTTCAAATCCTACCCTGGCTGCTGATGGAATTTGGGGCAGAATTTTTCACATGTCATCCCGCACTCGCGCGGTATTTCAGTCAGAGGGCACACGCGGAAGCCAGAAGCATGCCTGTCGGCAAGTAAGAGGGTGATTAAGCCCATTAAAGTTCCAATAGTCCCAGATTTTTCATGGTCCTTCCAACCTTAATGTTGGCGGATGGGCAAATCTGCGAGATAGACTTTGCATTTTTGATGAAACCTCATCCATGGTTATTAAATTTTTTTAAAAATAAAAATGTTTGGACAGAATTTTCAACTATATGTACAGGTGAATGATTCTGACACATGGGCAATTTTTTTCTGGATTTTAAAATCTTTATTGGTTGCTTTTAAATTCTTCAGCTCCCTGCCTTTCCCACTGGTTGGACAGACCCAGCAGAAGTGGCAGCACAGAGGCATACGTTCAGGAGGGAGCTACTCTTTGAGGCCTCAACATTGACTCCTGATTTTTAAAAATTCTTTCATGGGCATCGCTGACAGGGCCAGTATTTGTTGCCCATCTCTAATTGCCCTTGAATTGAGTGTCTTCCTAGGCCACTTCAGAGGGCAGTTAAGAGTCAATCGCAATGCTGTAGGTCTGGAGTCACATGTAGGGCCAGGTAAGGGTGGCAGATTTCCTTCCCTTTTGGGCATTGGTGAACCGGATAGGTTTTTAACAATAATCAATAATGGTTTCGTGGTCATCATTAGACTTTTAATTCCAAATTTTTAAGTGAATTCAAATTCCACCATCTACTATGTCAGGATTCAAACCCGGGTCCCCAGAGCATTGCCCTGGGTCTCTGGATTACTAGCCCAACAGCAATACCACTATGCCGTCACCTCCTCCCAAAAACATTTTTTTTAAATCTAATCTGATTTGCATAAAGGGACTGCCCAGTGTGATGCTGACCCATACAGACCAGAAGGCCCAATGGTTTAATTCTTGGTCTGATTTGGTATATCTCAGTAGGTACATCAGTTAGAGCCTGTAATTGGCTTCAAGTGTCCCCAGGCTAATAAGCAGAAACAACCAAGCAGAAATCCCATTCCATATTGCTGTGCAAATGGGAAGCACCTTGGCTGGGACGTTGAGCGAGGATAATAACCTGCCAACACTGCCTTGGCTCACAAATAAAAGCGAGGCAACTTTGGAAAGATTTCAGAGTGTGATGCTTGTGTAATTGTACCCCAGCAACAGTTAGTGTAGGAGGGGGAGGAAGAGGGGAAGGTTGAAATAAGTAAAAAGAGACAGGAAAAATACAACATCTTGTCCTGCTTGGTAGCTTTAACAATTAACACCTGTTCGCAGACAGAATGGCTCTGCTTACTACCGAGGGAGCATATAAAATGATTGACTCAGACCTTAGCAATTAAGAACAAACAGTCACTAACTATCTGAAGCTAATTCTGGAATGCATAATTATGGGCTTCCGACTTAATGATTGCAAGCCAAAGATCCTCTACCTCACATAATGACTAACAAAATTAAAAAGAAAGCTCCCAAATGTCTACTGATAATTATAGGCTAATGGTTAGTTGTAATGAACAAGAATCAGTTAAAATCTAAACAATCACTCCAGGTTAATTAGAAATGGTGGGATGGACCTCCAGGGCTGCAGATGGTGAATGAAGAGCAGTTGGTGAACACAGGGACTTGGCTGAAAAAAATTGAGAAGTTCAGTGCAACTCTGAACAATTGCTTAATCTCAAACAAGATTTAATTGTTACAGTCATGATCTCTCCACTGAAATCTACTCTATATCTTTCACTTTTCTGCCGAACTCTCATGAATACATTGACTTGCGAGGTGGCTCTACATAGTCAAAGGTCAAATGCTTCCCTTATTTGATCATTCTACAGGGCACATTGCAGCATTTCACCTTTATACGTTTGACAGCACCTTCCAAAGCCATGACCTCTACCAGCTGGAAGTACAAGGGCAGCAGAAACATGCGAACACCACCACCTTAAATTTGCCTCCAAACCATACACCACCCTGACTTGGAAATATATTGTCGTTCTTTCACCTTCGCTGGTTGAGAAACCTGGAACTCCCTTCTTAACAGCACTCTTGGTGTATCGACACCACATGGACTGCAATGGTTCAAGGAGCTCACCAACACCTTCTCAAGGGCAATTAAGGACAGACAACAAATGTAGATGTTGCCATCAGCTCTCATATCCCAGAAAGGAATAAAAAAGTATAAGCCCAGAACAGGAAGCATTGGCAGACTAATTTGCTATTTTAGAACATAACTCTCTAGCCCAACATTATCCTCTCCCAACATCACCCCTGCCCGCCCCCGCACACAAACCTTTCAGAAAGGGGAGATCTGATAGAGATGTTCAAAACAATGAGGTAAATGGAGGGTGTAAGAGTTAAAACCAAAGGTCAGCAGAATCCTTGTAAACCATAGGGTCAACATTAGCAGGTCTCTCCAGAAAGACCTTGGGGATCATAAGGGATTAAACTGGATAGGAGACAGAAGGGGGGATGAGGATAAACAGATAAGGTAAAGACAAACAGTGATGATGAAGCCAGGCTAGAATGTGATAAAGAGGCCCTGCTTGGGTAAGTTAAAGATACATACCTGGGACTGGATACATTTGCTTATTATGTGATTATGTACTGACAAGATTGGAATTTAAATAACGTAATGTGCATGAGGTTAGCTGTGTATAAAAAAGATGGTTTTCCTGTAATCAGGAGAGTTCTGTTTCAGCTAGTTAGACTCTCCCTGCCTTCGCTTGAATAAAGCGATCGTTAATCTACATCTCTGGTCGATTCTTAGAGGCACCACAACAGAGGGGCAAAAGACATTTCCATAAGTCAATAACTAGAGGGCATGAATTTAAGACCCGAACCTAAAACAAAATAGGCAAAGACCTTTTTTTTTTTGTACAGCATCGTTAGGACATGGAACATCTTACCAGAATTCATGATAGCTTTGAAAAGGGGAAGTAGATCAATGTTTTTTTTTAATATCAAAGGTTATGAGGAAGGTGCATGGAAAGTCATAGTTCTTTCAATGAATAAGATGGAATTCTTCTGCACCAGGTCTTCATTTCAAGGCAAGGACAGAAGATGTATGGGGAACACTGCCACCTCCAAACTCACCTCCAAATCACACACCATCCCTACTGGGGCACATTCTTTCATTGTCACTAGGTCAAAATCCCAGAACTCCCTCCTTGACAACACTGCGGGAGTACCTTCGCCACACAGACTGCAGAGGTTCAAGAAACCTTTTCAAGGGCAACCTGGGATGGGGTATAAATTCTAGCCTTGGCAGCATTGTCCACATCCCAGGATTAATTAAAAATATTGCTAATTAGATTTTTGTGTCATTCTATTTGTATAGTATAGAATACTGATTAATATATAAGTGGTTTGCCAGTAGTTTTTTTCTCCTAATGGTCAAGACTGTGCTTGGGATAAGATTTCTATAGACTACAGAAAGAACAAATCAGTTGGAAATCTTTTGTATCACTGTCTATTCATTCACTCATATATTTATTCAGGAACAGTACTGTGTACTTTCTGACGTTTTCAGAATGCTTGAGTACCTTGAGATTGACTGCAGAGAATTCTCTTTCAAACCCCATTACCTTTGCATCACTCTTTGTCTCTGATATAGTGCTATGAGCAGAATGTGGAATTAGAGAGCAGTGTGGCTGTGCGGATCACTTCAATCTTGACTAATATAAGGAACTACTTCATTTAAAAAAAAATTACAGGGTATTGATTTGACTTTTAAACAATTTGCTGTTGACCTTATTTGGCAGTAGATTGCCTCTACATCACAAACTGCTGTCAAATAATTAGGAAATAGCATCTATTTTGACCATGATTTTATAATTAAATGGGTGGTGTTGTCTTGAAAAAGACTTTCTGCAGGTTGCTGTTGTTGACATGAGCCTTGACAACATGTTCAATGATGGGAGTTATAATTAAAACTAGTCTCATATACACACTTTCCAACAATAATCAGAAGACCAAACATGAAAATCTTGCACAATGTTTTCCCTTTTTCTAGTTCCAATATGCCGACACCAGTAGTAGCATTACCATTGTTACTTCTGCTGAGATCATCCATCTCAGCACAGATGATATGATCAGATATGATTTGGCCAGAGTGGACTGGGAGCAGCTACTTTTAGGTAAATCTGCATCAGAGCAGTGGGACTCATTCAAGATGGAAATAGGGAGAGTACAGGGCCAACATATTCCAGTAAAGACAAAGGATGGGACCAACAAATCCAGGATACCCTGGATGTCGAGGGATATACAGGATTGGATAAAGAGAAAAAGGTAGGCTTATGGCAGATACTGAGGGCTCAAAACAGCAGAAGCCCTGGAGGAGAATAGAATGTGTAGGGGAGAATTAAAAAGAAAATTAGGAGAGCAAAAAGGGGGCATAAGAAAACATTGGCAGGTAAAATAAAGGAAAATCCAAAATTATTTTACAAGTACATTAAGAGTAAGAGGATAATTAGGGAAAGAGTAGGGCCCATTAAGGATCATAGTGGTAATTTGTGTGTGGAGCTGGAAGACATAGGTAGGGTTCTAAATGAATACTTTGTGTCGGTGTTCACAATTGAGAGGGACGACATGGGTATGGAAATCAGGCAGAAGGACTGTGATATAATTAAGGAAATTAGCATAGAATGGGAGAAGGTTCGAAGTGGTCTGGCAGGCTTAAAAGTAGAGAAATCTCCAGGCCGGGATGAAATGTACCCCAGGCTGTTGAGTGAGGCAAGGGAGGAGATAACAGGGGTGCTGGCAATAATTTTCAATACCCTCTGGCCACAGGAGAGGTGCCAGAGGACTGGAGGACAGCCAATGTGGTACCGTTATTCAAAAACGAAGGAAGGGATAAACCAGGGAACTACAGGCCAGTCAGTCTAACCTCAGTGATGGGGAAATTATTGGAAGCAATTCTGAGGGACAGAATTAATCTACACTTGGAGAGGCAGGGATTAATCAAGGACAGCCAGCATGGTTTTGTTAAAGGGAGATCATGTCTGACCAATTTGATTGAATTTTTTGAAGAGGTGACTAGGTGTGTAGATGGCGGCAATGCATTTGACGTAGTCTACTTGGACTTCAGCAAGGCTTTTGATAAGGTCCCGCATGGGAGACTGATTAACGAAGGTAAGAGCCCATGGGATCCAAGGCAATTTGGCAAATTGGATCCAGAATTGGCTGAGTGGCAGGAAGCAAAGGGTGATGGTCGAGGAGTGTTTTTATGGCTGGTTGCCTGTGTCCAGTGGGGTTTCACAGAGATCGGTGTTGGGTCCCTTGCTGTTTGTGGTATATATAAATGATTTAGACTTGAATGTAGGAGGGTTGATCAGTAAGTGCAGATGAAATGAAAATTGTTGGGGTGGTAAATAGTGAGGAGGATAGCCTTACATTACAGGAGGATATAGATGGGCTGGTCAGATGGGCTGATCAGCGGCAAATGGAATTTAATCCAGATAAGTATGAGGTGATGCACTTGGGCGGGACAAACAAGGCACAGGAATACACGATGAATGGTAGAACCTTGGGAAGTACCAAGGATCAGAGGGACCTTGGTGTGCATGTCCACCGGTCCCTTAAGGTAGCGGGACAAGTAGATAAGGTGGTTAGGAAGGCATATGGGATACTTGCCTTTATTAGCCGAGGCATAGAATATAAGAGCAGGGAGGTTATGCTGGAACTGTGTAAAACGCTGGTTAGGCCACAGCTAGAGAATTGCGTGCAGTTCTGGAATCCGCTTTATAGGAAGGATGTGATTGTACTAGAGAGAGTGCAGAGGAGATTTACCAGGATGTTGCCTGGGCTGGAGAGTTTTAGTTATGAGGAGAGATTGGATAGACTATTTTCCCTGGAGCAGAGGAGATTGAGGGGGGATGTGACTGAGGTGTATAAAATTATGAGGGGCATAGTTAGGGTAGACAGGAAGGAACGTTTCCCCTTGGCGGAGGGATCAATAACCAGAGTTAAGGTAAGGGGCAGGAGGTTCAGAGGGAATGTGAGGAAGATTTTTTTCACCCAGAGGATGGTGGGAATCTGGAACTGACTGTCTGAAAGGGTGGTAGAGGCAGAAACACTCATAACATTTAAGAAGTATTTGGATATGCACTTGTGATGCCATGGCTTGCAAGGCTATGGGCCTAGTGCTGGAAAATGGGATTAGAATAGTTAGGTAATTGTTTGACCGGTGCAGACTCAATGGGCTGAAGGGCCTTTTTCTGTGCTGTAGACCTCTATGACTCTATGAGATCAAGAACCTTCTTGGTCTTTACCAAGCAATGCAATATTATAGCATAAGTAATTTTATTTCTAAATGCTCAGTTCCTTGTGCCAATCAAAATAATATGAATAGTTGTTTGGAAGTACAGAACTTCAGTGTTGCTGTAAAAAAAAAGACATTTTGAAGCTATCTGTCTTGAACTCATCAGGAAACTTTGTAAGAATAGCAATATAGGGGGAAAAACAACTATTTATCATGCTTGTGAAGAGTGATGATTGGTTGACAAGTGGACTCTGAGTGGTAGAGGAGCTGCCATGGAGAATGCACAAATGATGGTAACTGACAGTTAACTGCCAAGCATTATTTCAAATTTAAACCAGGCAGCTTGACCCTGATTGGTCAAGGCATTGCCCTGAGGAATGAATCACTGAATAGTTGTCACATAATTTAAAATTTAACACTCTACTGGTATGTATATGGGCAGCCTGAAGATGAAAGTCCTGCTAGTCTTTAGTTACTGTGTCAGGAGAATTAGACAAAACTTGACTAGCAATGAAAATTGTGAAGTTTAGAACCCATAATGGTATGGTTGAAACTGAATTTGACAAATAAAATATTGTATATTATATATCCCTGTGACTTTTTCTATTTTAAGCTGGAAATAAACTACTTTTAAAATCAAATTTATTTACAATTGAAATCTTACTCTCTGATTGGTAGTGAATGACTCATAAAGGTGTTGTTTGATGAGGACCTTCCTGAAGACATCAGCAAGTTAGATTCATTCTTAACTGATCTCAGGATAAAGACAATGCTGGCAAGGCTACATTAGCTCTCCATTGCTAGCTGACTTGAGACGGGGAATGCAGGCCTTCACCTTGAATTGTGATTATCAGGTCACAGTTAGTCATCCTGTAAACTCTTGAAGACCACGAAAGATAGAGGAGACAAGGTCTTTTCTCTGAAAAACAAATAGGAATTTTAAAAAAGTGCTGTTTGATAGCACTGTCACTGACATCTTCAATAACTTTGCTGATCATTGAGAGAAGTCTGGCTGGATTGATTTGTCCTGTTTCTTATGGACAGGACAAGTACAGATCTCCTTGGGCAATTTTCTACATTGTTGGGTAGGTGCCAGCTTTGTAGCTGTACTGGAGCAGCTTGGCTAGGGGTGCAGCTAATTCTGGAGCACAAGTCTTCAGACGTACAGCTGGGACACTATCGGGGCCCACAGCCTTAGTGAGGAGGATTTGCATGGTCGACTGGGCAAGATTTGCTTAGGTCAACATCAAATTTTCTCTCCGATTTTACTCTTGTTTGACTTTTCTGTAGCAGATTAATACAACTCAGTGGCTTGCTAGATTATTGCAGAGGGTAGTTAAGAGTCAGCCACATTTCCGTAACTGTGGAGTTATATGTGGGCCAGACTGGGTAAGGATAGCAGATATCCTTCCCTGAAGATGCAAACAACAATCCAGCAGTTTCATGACCATCTTTACTGAGACTAGTTTTTTAATTCCAGATTTACTAATGAATTGAATTTAAGTTCTCCAGCTGCTGTGGGTGACATTTGAAATTGTGTCTCTGGAACATTATTCTGGGCCTAGAGATTAATAGTCCAGTAATACTGCCACATTGCTACTGTTCACCTAGTAGTGTAACTCTTGCCTTTAGGAATTCAAATGTTTATCAGGATGCTGGTTGCTAACCAATATTGTTGCATTTTGAAAATGCTGTCCTTTTCACATCTACAAGCTTCAAAAGATTTTCCTTCAAATCTTCATTGTAAAAGCTTAGTTAACTTAAACTTAAGTGGT